>NW_028270186.1:2564348-2891007 GCF_037043375.1 Chiloscyllium plagiosum | reverse complement strand
ACTGAGTGACCTCAGCTTTGACACAACTTGGAAGGTACATGGACTAACATTTCTGTCATTATGTGAACAGTGTTCCTTAATTAATTGTACTCAATTAAAATAATTTTATTTCTTATTTTGGTTTAAGCTGCTACAAGCAGCTGATTTTACAGTTGATTGCAGTGCATAATGTTAACTCAGCCAATCCACAAGGATACTGAGGTGATCAGGGCAGTGCTCTGTGAGGATTAATACTGAGATATTGTGAACTGTCAGAGGGACTGAACTGAGGCCACATTGCAATGTCATAGAACTGAGTGAGTGTTGCAGAGTCAGTGAGCAGTACAAAGTGAAGGGTTCGGGCTGTATGACAGTCAATACTGTGAGTGCTGCACTGTTAGTGGTCAGTAATGAGTGAGTACTGTGAGGGGCAATATGGAGACCAGAAGAGACATCTGTTGCGTGAGATGCTAAATCACAACTCCATCTTCCCTTTTTCGTGGAATGTCGAAGATACAATGGTGTTATTTTGAAGAGAAAAAAAAATTAGGACAAATGAACGTAGAACTTCGAAGCAGGAGCTAACCACTCATACTTTCAAACCTGCTCCAATATGCAATAAAAACATTGATTTGATTACTACATATTTCACAAAGTCCTGGGGAAACTCAGTAGAATCGTTGCATCTTTGGAGAGAGAAACAGAATTCATGTTTTGATTCCAATACAATTTTTCTTAGAGTCATATGATTGTACAGCATGGAGAAACAGACCCTTCACTCCAACTCGTCCACGCAGACCAGACATCCCAACCTGACCGAGGCCCATTTGTCAGCACTTGGCCCATATTCCTCTAAACATTTCCTATTCATATCCCCATCCAGATGCCTTTTGAATGTTGAAATTGTACCAGTCTCCACCACTTCCTCTGGCAGCTCATTCCATACACGCGCCACCCTCAGTGTGAAGAAGTTGCCCTTTATGTCCCTTTTAAATCGTTCCCCTTTCATCTAAACCTATGCCTCCTAGCTTTGGACTCTCCCACTATGGCGAAAAGACCTTGGCTATTCATCATATCTATGCCCTTCGTGATTTTATAAATGTCTATGAGGTCACCCCTCAGCCTGAGACACTTCAGGGAAAATAGCCCGAGTCTATTCAGCCTATACCTCCACCCTATACCTCAAACCCTCCTACCCTGGCAACATTTCAAATTTTAGAAGATCCTTCCGATAGCAGGAAGACCAGAAGAGAACGCAATATTCCAAAGGTGGCCGAGCCAACAGCCTGTGTATGCTTCTCTTCAAAACATTAACTCTGTTTCTCTTTGTGCATGTACTGCCAGACCTGCTGAGCTTCGAGACAGGGACATAGAAACAGGACCATCCAGCACCTCGAGCTTGTTCCACCATTCAGTGAGATCATGGCTGATCTGTGGCCTAACTCCAGTTCCCCAGCACTGTCTGGTTTTACTTCAGACTTCTCGCACCTGCAGGATTTTGCTTTTACTTCACACTTCAACCCACACCTGGAGGTTTTTGATAAGCAAGGCCTTGAAAAACTAGTAAACTTTGCCTTAAAATTTTCTAATCCTTTTTCCAACATGTTTTCAGGAAGAGTGACTCACAACCCTCCATGGAAGTGTTATTCTGAACCCTGACTTAAATGGGTGATCCCTTACTTTTAACCAATGCTGCCTAGCTCTAGATTCATTTGTAAAAGGAAATATTCTGCCCATATCACCCTTTCAAAGATCTTTAATATTGTAAGAAAAATTGCTTTTTAATCTTCTGAACTGCAGCTTACATTGTTGAACCATTCCTCATAAAATAACCTGGTCATTTCAGGTATTAGACCGGTAAGCCTGTTCAAAACCGCTGCCAACACATTGCCATCTTTCCCTAAATAAAGAGACCAATACTGTACATAGTCATCCAGATCTGGTCTCACCAATACCCTCAATAACTGAAGCATAATGCGGAGGTGATGGAGTCATGTCTTGGTGTTGGTCTAATGACCTAGACACCCAAGAAATGCTCTCAGCATCCGGGTGGTAAAATTAAAATTTAAAAAAGCCCTGAAAATAACAGTCTAATGATGACCATGGAACTGTTACCACAAAAACCAAGTTGAGTTTGGGTTCTCGTTTAGGCAAGAAAATCTATCATCCAAAGATTGACTTTTAGCTGCCCTCTGAAATGGTCAAGAAGCCACAACTGCTGCAAAAAGTCTCAAAAAAAAGGAATGAAATCAGACAGACCATGTAGCATCAGAAATCATAACTGCAAACTCAGCCCTGTTGACTCAACTAAGTCTTCCTCTTTAAAATCTGGGGGTGAGTACCAAAATTGGGATTGCTATCTCACGTGACAATCACCTTTATGGAAGCAGAACTTACAGACATTATCCTCTCCAGCAACATCACCATGTCTGGATATTTCCTGTACAAAAAGGATACGGCTGCAACACTTGGTTTGTAGCAGATGAAGAATGACCAACAGATGTGTCTGTTTGTGACACATGACTACCACACAGTCTTTGCGGAGATGAAGACACATTTTCCATGAAAAGATCCTCTATCCTGTTGTATGGCACTGCCATCATATTAAACGGGACAGACTTTGAACATTCAAGACTTGGCATCCATGGACTTCCAATACAATACAGGGTGCCACCCAGGAGATAACTGAATACTTGGCAAAATAAAGCTCAATTCAGTTTCATGTTGGTAGTTTCATGAAGAGCAGGTCATACTTGATAAACTTACTGGAGTTCTTTGAGGATGTAACCAGCAAGTTAAATCACAGGGATCTTATTTATGTGATATACCTAGACTTCCAGAAGGCATTTGACATGGTGTTACATAGAAGATTGAATTACTGGCTTAGATAGAGGATTGGTTGACTGATGGAAAGCAGAAGGTCGGGACAAATTGGTCCTTTTTCAGATAGCCAACTGTAGATTGTGGGTTGTCGTAGGGTTCAGTTCTTGGACCTCAACTGTTTACAATCAGTACAAATGATCTGCAAGCAGAAACAGAGTGTAATATAATAAAATTCACAGTTTATTCGAAAATGTATGGGAAATTAGCTTGTGATGAGAAGATAAAGAATTCAGAGATGGATATTGAAAGGATTGGAGAATGGGCCAGGATCTTGTAGGTGCAGCTTAATGTGGATTAGTGTGAGGTTGTCCATTTTGGCTGGAAAATAAAAGGGCAAATTATTATTTAAATGGGAAGCAGATTCAAAGTGCATCAGTGCCGATGGATCTGGGCATCATTGTGCATGAATTTCAGAAAGTGGGTGTGCAGACGAAGCATATAATAAGAAAGGCAGATGAAATCTTGGCATTTATTGCAAAAGGGCTGCAGCATAAAAGTAAAGCAGTGTTGTTCCAACCATATAAGGTGCTGGTGAGATCACACCCGGAGTATTGTAGCCTGTTTTGGTCTCCTTACTTGAGGAAGGATGTGATGGCATTGGAGGCAGTTCAGAGGAGGTTCACAAAATTGATTCCAGGGATGAAAAGGCTGTCATACAAGGAGCAATTGAAAAGCTGAGGCTTGTACTCACTGGAGTTCAGGAGATTGTGGGGGAGGGGGGGGGGGGGGGGGGTATAATTAAGATGGATAAAATGGTAAACTTAGACATTGAACAGATGATTTCGCTTGTGGAACAGTCTCAAACAAGAGATCATAATATAGAGTGAGAGGAGGTAGGTTCAAAACTTCTCTCACATGGTTGAGAATCTGTGGAACTCATTGCCCAGACTGCAGCACAGGCAGAATCAATCAACAGGTTCAAGAAAGAAACAGATGTGTTTCTGGTGAAAAGCAGGACAAAGGGCTAAGGGAGCAGGTAGGAAATTGGAGTTTGAAGCAGGATGAGATTAGCCATGATCATGTCCAATGGCAGAGTGGGCTTGAAGGCCTGAAATACCTCTTCCTGCTCCTAATTCCTGTGTTCCTATCAAGTCTTTCATCAGCTGAAAAGATTTTTACATTCACTCTGATCATCTCTGGCTGGCCAGCATTTTCTACCCCTCCTTACTTGCTCCTTGAGAAAGTGATGGCAAGCTGCCTTCTCGAACTGCTGCAGTCCATGTACTGTGGGTAGACCCACAATGCCCTGAGGGAAGGAATTCCAGGTTTTTGACCCAGCAATATTGAAAGAATAGTGATATATCTCAAGTCAGGGTGGTGAGTGGTTTGGAGGGGAACTTGCAGACGGTGCTATTCCCATGTATCAACTGCTCTTGTCCTTCTAAATGGTGGTGGTCATGGGTTTGGAAGGAATTGTGTTAGGGTCTGAAGTGAATTCCAGCAGGACATCTTGTAGATAGTACACACTGCTGCACTTAAGTTGTTGGTGGAAGCTGCATCATGGGAAGATGTGTAAAAACTTCATAGGGAGAGTGTGCATCTGATAACAAAGTCTACAAAATGGAATATCACTGAGTAATTTGAATTGTACATAAAAATGGAAAATGTCCCCAAAGATTATTTCATGCCATTGATGCTGAGAATATGGGGTGAGTTGGGCAGTGTTTAGGAACCTTATAAACCGAAAGATGGAAGCATGTGATGAACAAACTGTCACAAGTGTCACATTAATTGTCAGCTGCTTTTATTGGCATTACTGAGAATGATGGTTCTGCCTCAATTATCAAAGGCCTGCAGTTGTCTTCTAGAATAAGCAAAGCAAACCCAGAGCAAGCAACACAAAATTTGTGACAAGCTTGACATTGTAGCCTTGTCTCTCTCATTTCCTTTGATCCTGATAAAACCCTCAGCAGAAAAATACAGGCTTCCTCCCAACCCATCTCAGGCTTTGTTTTCAATGCTATAAATTAAACACACTCTCTTCTCATTTCCTGATTTGTTGCCCAACAATATTCTAACCAGCTTTCTTTCAAACTCTGATTTCTATCTCCATGTTTTCCCCTGATCATTGAACTAGCAATATGAAAGTTTAATCCTCAGTTTCAGCAACAACGCAGCCATGATTACAAGCTCCCAGCTGTGGTCTGTGCACCTGGGAAACAAATGCAGGTCAGATAATTTTGTACTCTGTAGAAAAATATTCTTCGCAAAATGAAAGAAATGTTACCATCGTTCACAACATCATTTTCTTAAATCACCTTTAAGCCAATAAGGGTACTTCATGGGAGCATTATGACAAAATTATTTTGAGGTAACATCATAAGAAGATGGTGGATCCACCTTCTCCTGGAAAGCCAGAAGAAGAAAGCCAAACCCACATGGTCATCTTTAACACAAAAAGTAATCCTTCAATAACCTTAACAAGCCACTTGTCAGCTAAATGAACGCCTCATCATCATTTGGCTCATTCAAACCGAGAAGTACACTGCAATCATGAGGCCATATGCCACAAACCTAGATACAAGGAACAAGGTCATAGTGAAGTTCGACACCAGCCTTGATAGCTCATTGTCTTGTGTCCGAGAGGGAGACAAGCATATTCTCCTCGGTGACTTCAAGTTCAAAGTGGAAAGAGATATGAAAGTTGGAAAGGCATGATTGGAAAGGAAGGCACAGGGAATACAAACATGACTAGACTACTCCTGTTAACAAAATGCCAAAAACATGGTCTCATCATCATGGACATTCTATTTCATCAGTGAAACAAGACCATAGCAACAGGCTAACTTCAAAATTAGCACCTGCTGATGACTTCATCATCCAAGCAAGGGGCAACAAGGATGTCTGCATCACAGCACCATGACAGAAGCTGACAACTGCTGGACTGGCCATCACCTCATCAATCTCCAATCCCCATAGGCCTGGCTCAAACATTACAGCAGGAGCAGGAACATTGTTGCAGGAAATTAATTGTTCAAGAGTCAAGGAATTTGCAAAGAAAGATCCAATCAGTAAGCAGGTCAGAGTCACCCTGGTATCACTCAACGAACAAGAACCATCAAATATCTAGTGCCTGGTATGCCTTTAAATCCATCATAAACAGCATGTACGAAGAGACTCTTGATTTCTCCACTAGGAGACATTGAGACTGCTTTGTGAGGAATGCCCAGAAGATCTAGGAGTTGGAAACAAAATCAAACTTCAAGATGAAGGAAGCAGATCTACACACAAATGAGGGCTGAGATAGAACAAAAATAATCTGAGATGTAAAGAACAGATGTTGGGTGGAAACAGTACAGGATATTCAGCAACCCAGTAACACTCTTGGAATGCATGGAATTTTCATTGAAATCAAGACCATCTACAGTCCAAGCATTCAACAACCTATCCCACTAAGAACTTAGAATGGAGAGGCAATAATCAAGGACAGAGAGGCAGTCAGTATCATTGGAAGGAGCACTTCAAGGATCTCTTTAACTGTCCTGAAAGAAGCACCCTCTACCTTATATTGACTGGGGCTTGCTTATTGCCAGAGGCTCAGGAGGTGGAGGGAGCAGATTTAGTAGGTGTGCCCAGGACAGTATTTTGAAGCAATATGTAAATAGTCCAACAAGGGAAGGGGTTTTACTGTGGGGTAAATGAGTCCAGTCAGGTGATTGAAGATACACTGGGGGACCATTTTGGGAACAGTTTTAAATTGCTCAAGGAAAAGGATAAGTGTAGTCCTTGACTGAAAATATTACATTTGAGGAAGAATAACAACCACAATATTCAACAGAAACTGTGAAAGTGAAGGATGACACAAGAAATTGCGAGCTTTGTCAAAAAGGAAAAGAAAGCATATGAAAGGTTTAGAAAACTGAAGTCAGACAGACCCGTTGCAAAATACAAAGACAGCAGTAAAGAACTAATGTAAAGAATTAGGAGAGCTAAAAGGGGCCTTGAAATTCTTTGACAAGAAGATCCCAAGGTGTTTCATACATTTCCAAAAGAGGCGAGAGGGTGGCTTGGGAAAGTGAAGTTCATGTAAAGACAAAGGAGAGGTTTTATTCATGGAGCTGGAAGAAGTTGGTGAGAGAAGAAGCATCCATTAAGATGCAAACTATTTTACACATGTTTAAGAGGCCCAGGTGGAGGCCAAGTGCAAACAATGAATGTAGTGCCCCACCCACCACTCCTTCAAACACCACTTGCTCCAATTGTGGCATTATTTGTTTTGTCTCCTCCAGTGGGAAGAACATCTGGAGGCACTGTTGAGACTGTGTAGAAGTTTGATGCAAATCAGTGGCTTGCAAGGGCAGTTATGAGTCAACTACCCAGAGGGCAGTTAAGAGTCTACTACATGCTTAAGAAAAAGAAGATACCACAAAGTTTGGCATCAAACCATGTAAACAGATGTCTGCTTAGATATTCTACGGAAGGGTTGCTTCTTGAAATGTTAATTCTAGTTTCTCTCAGATGCTACCTGACCTGCTGAGTTTCTTCCTTTGGTAACAACGAAGATCAATAAACACATGCTATGATCTCTTGTCTTTATTTCCAGATCAGAGTTCATGCAATTCTCAGGCTCTATATTTCTGTTATAAGATAATTGATCTTTTTGAAGGGCACCAGTTATTTCACAGAATCAATGTTAGATTTTCCAATGAAGCTTATTCTGAAGGCTAATTCGGAAAAACTGGCTGTAACTCCAGATTTTATGAACTCCCAGGGTAGAATTTTTTGAAATTGAGTGGAAGATCAGACATTTCAGGATCTGAAGGCCTGCCCATTTTCTTAAAGAAAAATTAGAAGCTTACCAGTAAGGGAAGGCAGTGGAGTTGTGATAACTTTACTGGATCAGTAATTCAAAAAGCCAGGCTAATGTTCTAAGAACAAAGGTCTGAATGCTCCCTTAGCAGATGGTAAAATTGGAATTCAGTTTTAAAAATGTGGAATTAATAGTGAGCTCAATAAAAGCCACCAATGTAACTACTGTCAATTGTCATGAAAATCTATCTGATTTAACAGTGGTCTCTAGGAAAGGGAATCTATCTTCCTTGTCTGGTCTGGCCTTCATGTGACCTCATACACAAAGCAGTGTGGCTAACTCTTAACTTCACTTTGAAATATTCAAGCAAACAATTCAGTTCAAGGGCAATCACAGATGAGCAACAAATGCTGGCCTTTCCAGAGATGCCAGATTCTGTGAAACAAAGTTTTTTTTAAAAAGTCACTTGCTCGATCAAAGAAGTACGTTTTATGATGTCTTCTGGATGAAAGTGAGAGAGGTGAGGAGATGCAGGTCTGGAATGTCAGAGTGTAGGGGCTGTCAGCTGAAGGGACAGTTACTAGTGGTGGTGCAAATAGGCTTTGGAAGTACAAGAGGCCCGAAATAGAACAGTGCAGATATTTTGGAGGTTTGTGGGTTTGGAAGATTTGATAGAGTTCTGGAAAGATAAGGCCACAGGAGGATTTGAAAACAAGGTTCAGAATTTTAAGAGGAGAAAGTGAGGTCTGCAGATGCTGGAGATCAAAGTTGAAACTTTATTGCTGGAACAGCACAGCAGGTCAGGCAGCATCCAGGGAACAGGAGATTCGACGTTTCGGGCACAGGCCCTTCTTCAGGAGAAGAAATGACAAATGGAGTTTAATATAGATAAGTGTGAGGTCTTGCATTTTGGAAAGTGAAATCAAGGTAGGAGTTTCATGGTGAATGGTCGGGCCTAAAGGAGTGTAGTGGAACAGAGGGACCTTGGAGTTCAGGTTCAACGTTCTCTGAACGTGGAGTCACAGGTAGACAGGGCAGTGAAGAAGGCTTTTGGCACACTGGGCTTCATCAGTCAGGACATTGAATAGAGAAGTTGGGAAGTTATGTTGCAGTTATACCAGACATTGGTGAGGCCGCACTTGATCCCCCACTGATCAAGGTCCAGCAATTTCTGACAACCTTCCTCACTGTCCACGAGACCGCCTATTTTACTGTCATCAGCAAACTTACTAATCATGCCTTGTATATTTTCATCTGGAACACTGATATAGATAACAAACAGCAATGGACCCAGCACCAACCCCTGAGGCACTCCACTAGTCACAGATCTCCAGTCTGACAAGCATCCTTCCAATGTTACCTTCTGCTTCCTACCATCAGGCCAATTGTGTATCCAATTTACCAGCTCCCCCTGCAATCTAATCTTCCAGAGATGCTTACCATGTGGAACCTTATCAAAGGCCTTACAGAAATCCATATAGACTACGTCTACCACCTTGCTGGTCACTTCATCAAAGAACTCTAACAAATTTGTGAAGCAAGATCCCGCATGCACAAAGCCATGCTGACTGCTCCTAATCAAACTCTGCCTTTCCAAATACATACATAACTTATCCCTCAGAATATTCTCAAGTAGCTTACCTACCACAGATATTAGGCTTACTGGTCTATCGCTCCCATGTTTTTCTTTGCAGCCTTTCTTGAATAAGGACACAACAGTCACTTCCCTCCAGCCTTCCGGGTTCTCACCATGGCTAACCATGATGCAAAAATATCAGCCAAGTCTCCCACAATTTCTTCTCCAGCCTCTAGCAGTGTTCTTCGACATAGCTGGTCAGGACCTGGAGATTTATCCATCTTCATACATGATTGGGTGATATTAAGGCAAGTAATAAAACAACAGATAAGAGCAGATGAAGTGTAAATAGCAATAGCAAAACATTACGAGCATCTTTTGTGTCGAAGAAATTGGGCCAATGTTTGCGACTGGAACTTGTTGAAATTAATGTTGAATTCTGAAAGTGGAAAAACATCAGTTGGAAGAATTTGATCCAATTAATTTAATTCAGAAAGGAAGATTTTGTTTATTTTCCTAGGTTTTATCATCATCAGCACCTCAAAGCAATGAAGTGAGCAGCATGGCCTGTGGGCTTAGTGTGATAATTTACATCCCAGAGTACTTAAGGAAGTGGCCTGAGAAATAGTGGATGTATTGGTGGCTGCCTTCCATGATTCTATAGACTTGGGAACAGTTCTTAAAGATTAGAAGGTTGCTAATGCAACCTCGCTCTTTAAAAAGGGAAACAGAGGGAAAACCGAGAATTAGAGACTAGTCAGCCTGATATGGTAGTGGGGAAAATGCTATAGAATCCATTATAAAAGAATTAATACTTGGACAACAACAGCAGGATCAGAAAGATCAGATGAGAGGAAAATAAAGCTTGACAAATTTACTGGAATTCTTACAGGATATCACCAAGAGAGGTGATAAGTAGAAGCCAGTGGATATGGTTGATTTGGACTTTCAGAAGGCTTTCAACAAAGACCCATATAACAGGTTAGTATTTAAAATAAAAACAAATTGGACTGGAGGTAGTGTATTGAGATGGACAGAAAACTGACCAACAAAGAGGAACAAAGAGGAGGAATAAATGGGTCTTCTTCTGAATGTCAGGCAGTGACGAGTGGGGTACTACAGAGATCAGTGCACGGACCCCAGCTATCTGTAATACATATTCATGACTTGGATGGAGGAACTCAATGTAGTATTGTCAAATTTGCAGGTGACAGAAAGCTGGGTGAGATGTAGATATGAGTCGAATGCAGAGATGTTTTAGTGTGATTTGGACCACTTGAGTGAAAGGGCAAATTTGTGGCAGACGCAGTATAATATGGCTAAATGAGAAGTTATCCATTTTGGAGGCAACAATAGGAAGGCTCACTATTATCAGAATGATATAAATGGAGAGAAAAAAATGTGCAACGAATGCCGTCACTGAAGGTAAGCATGCAGGTGCAGTAGGTGGTACAGAAGGCAAATGATAAGTTAGCCTTCATGGCAAAAGGATTTGAGTGCAGGAGCATGGGTGCCTTGTCGCAATTATGTAAGGTTTTGATGAGACCATCAAGGAAGATAGAGTAGAACTTCAGAAGAATGTAAAAAAATTATTGGGGTGAGCAGATAGGTAGCAGATGAAGCTTAATGTTGGGAAATAATAGGAGATAAAGTTTGGTTGGAAGAGCATGAGGAATCAGTGTAAATTAAGGGGACAACTCTAAAGGAGGTGCAGGAGCAGAGGGACCTGGGTATATTCACGCATTAAGTCATTAAATGTGGCTACCGTGTACAGTTTTGGTCTCTTTAAGTGAGGAAGAATGTTCTTGCTATCGAGTGAGTGCAAAGAAGATTTACAAAATGATTCCTGGGATCGTGGGACCTGATGTATGAAGAGAGGTTGAATCGTTAAGGATTATTTTCACTGGAGTTCAGAAGAATAAGGGAGGAAACTAAAACCTATAAAATTTGAACAGAATGAGACAGGGCAAGTGGGGGAGTTCAGGACCAGGGGTCACAGTTCAAGAGTACAAAGTAAACTATTTAGGACTGAGATGAGGATAAATTTCTTCACCCAAAGAGTGGTGAGGAATTTGCTACCACAGAGAGTAGTCAAGGCCACAACATTGTATGATTTCAAGACGTTGCGAGATATAGCATTTGGGGCTAAATGGATCAAAGGATATGGGGAAAAATAGGAAAAGCTTACTGTGTTGGGTGGTCAACCATGATCATAATGAATGGTAGAGCAGTCTTGAGGTCCAAATGGCACTCTTGTACTCCAATTTTCTATGTTTCTGTGGAACAGGGAAGCAGGTAATAGGGAAGCAAATGGAAAACTCGCATTGTTTCAAAGATGAGTGTGGTATACAAATAGTCTTGTTAAATCTACATTCGGCATTCATCAGACCATTGCTGAAATATTGCGAGCAGTTTTGGGTTCCTTATATAATGAAAGATATACTTGCATTTTAGACAGTCCAGAGAAGGCTCAAGATATTGATCTTGGGTAAGTAGGGAGCATCTTATGAAGACAAGTTGAGTAAGTTGGATCTACTTCTGTTCACTGGAATTTCAAAGAATGAGAGGAGACCATTATGAAACGTATAACATTTTTTGGAGCTTAACAGGTTCAATGTAGAAATGTTGTCAGGGAGAGTCAGCGACCAGACGGCAGAATCTTAGCTCAACAGTTTGGGTCCAATGACCTTGCAATCCAGAGCAGTGATTTCTGAGCTTAATCTGTGTTGTGCAATCATATTCTGTAGATATCATGATGTGCGTCTGTGCTCTAATTGCCCAATGTTTAAATGTCTGATGGTTCATTTAGGCACAATGCAAAGGCCCTGCTGTCAGTGCCAATGCCTCTTTGGGTTAGCTACACTAGTGACACAGATAGTATTATCATGGACCAGGAGATCTGGAATCTGAGTTCTTGATTTGTCAGGGGATCAAGGGTTATGAGGAGAAGGCAGGAGAATGGGGTTGAGAACCATATCAGCTATGATCAAATAGTGGAGCAGACTTGCAGGCAAAGGAGCCTCCAACAAGTGAGAAGCCTTTAAAAGTTAGATAGCTGGAGTTCAAGATCTATTTGTTCCTTTGAGGATGAAGGGCAAGGTTAGCAGGAATAGGGAGCCCTGGAAGGCAAGGCTTTGACCAGAAAAAGGAGGCATGGCTCAGGTCCAGGCAGCTGGGATCAAGGGAATCCCTGGAGGTAAACAGGAAATACAGGAGTTTACTGAAGAAGGAAATCAGGAGGGCGTAAAGGGGTCACGAGATAACCTTGGCTGACAAGATGAGAGCAAATCCAAAGAGGTGCTTGAAGTATATTAAAGGAAAAAAATAACTAGAGAGAGAATAGGACCCCTCATGGCCCAAAGCAGACATGAATGTGTCGAACAGCAGGAGATCGGCGAGGTCCTCAATGAATATTTCTTCTCTATGTTGGCCGTGGAGAAAGACACGATGACTTGGGAACTTGAGGAGGATAATGATCATATCTTTGGGACAATCTATATCAAAGTAGAGGAGGTGTTGGATGTATTAGAATGTAAGAAGGTGGATACATCTCCTGGTCCTGACCAGATATATCCAAGAACACTCCAACAGGCTAGAGAAGAAATTGCAGGGTCCCTGGCTAATATTTTTGCATTATCGTGAGCCATGGGTGAGGTTCCGGAAGACTGGAGGAGAGCGAATGTTGTGCCCTTATTCAAGAAGGGCTGCAAAGAAAAACCTGGAAACATCTGTAGTAGGGATGTACTTGAGAAGATTCTGAGAAATAAGATATACATGCATTTAGAAAGACAGGGGTTGATGAGGAGCAGTCAGCATGGCTTTGTGCATGGGACATCTTGCCTCACAAATTTGTTAGAGTTCTTTGATGAAGTGACCAGGAAGCTTGATGAGGGCATAGTGGTAGACGTAGTCGATATGGATTTCAGTCAAGCCTTTGATAAGATTCCACACGTTAGGCTTCTCTGGAATGTTAGATCACATGGAATCCAGAGGGAGCTGGCAAATTGGATATAAAACTGGCTTGATGGTAGGAAGCAGAGGGTAACAGTGGAAGGATGATTGTTGGACTGGAGGCCTGTGACTAGTGGAGTGCCTCAGGGGTTGGTGCTGTGGATTCATTGCTGTTAGTTATCTATATTAATGATTTGGATGAAAATGGACAAGGCGTGATTAGTAAGTTTGCAGATGACATTGAAACAAACAGTATTGTGGACACTGAGGAAGGTTATCAGAAATTGCAGCAAGACTTTGTGGGTTGAGATATGGCACATGGAGTTTAATACAGGTAAGTGTGAGATCTTGCAGTTTGGAAGAAAGTCAAATCAAGCTAGGAGTTTCATGGTGAATGGTAGAGCCTTAAAGAGTGCAGTGAAACTGAGGGAACTTAGAGTTCAGGTTCACAGTTCTCTGAAAGTGGAGTCACCAGTAGACAGGGCAGTGAAGAAGGTTTTTGGTACACTGGCCTTCATTAGTCAGGGCACTGAGTTTAGAAGTTGGGAAGTTATTTTCCAGCTATACAGGACATCGGTGAGGCCCCACTGGGAGTATTGTATCCAGTTTTGGTCACCTTGCTTTAGGAAGGATGCTATTAAACTGGAAAGAGTGCAGAAGAAATTTACAAGGATGTTGCCAGGACTCAAGAGTCTGAGTTAGAGGGAGAGATTGAACAAGCCAGGACATTTTTCTTTCGAACAAAGAAAATTACAGCACAGGAACAGGCCCTTCGGCGCTCCAAGCCTGCACTGATCCAGAACCTCTATCTATACCTATCACATATTTTCTAAGGGTGTGTATCCCTCTGCTCCCTGTCCATTCATGTATCTTTCTAGATACATCTTAAATGAAGCTATCGTGCCCACCTCTTCAGTGATGCTATTGTGCCTATGTCTACCACTTCCGCTGGCAACACGTTCCACGCAACCACCAACCTCTCCATAAAGAACTTTACCCCCACATCTCCAAAACATTTCCCCTCTCACCTTAAACTCATGACCCTGACTAATTGAGTCCACCATTCTGGGAAAAAGTGCCTTGCTATCCACCCTGTCTATATCTCTCATGATTTTGTAGACCTCAATCAGGTACCCCCTCAACCTCCATCTTTCTAATGAAAATAATCCTAATCTACTCAACCTCTCTTCATAGCTAGCATTCTCCACACCAGGCAACATCCTGGTGAACCTCATCTGCACCCTCTCCAAAGCATCCACATCATTTTGGTAATGTGGTGACCAGAGCTGTACTCAGTATTCCAAATGTGGCCAAACCAAAGTTGTATACAACTGTAATATGACCTGTCAACTCTTGTGCGCAATACCCTGTCCAATGAAGGAAAGCGTGTCGTATGCCTTCTTGACCAATCTATTGACCTTTGTTTCCACCTTCAGAGAACAATGGGCCTGAATACCCAGACCTCTCCGTCCATCAATTTTCCCCAGGATTTTTCCATTTACTGCACAGTTCGTTCTTGAATTGGATCTTCCAAAATGCATCACCCCACATTTGCCTGGATTGAACTTCATCTGCAATTTCTCTGCCCAACTCTCCAATCTATCTCTATTCTACTGTATTCTCTGACAATCCCCTTCACTATCTGCTACTCACCAATCTTCATGTCATCTGCACCACGGAGTCCCACAACACCATGGAGCTCGAATCCGACCTCCTCTGCATAAAGAACTTTCCATGCACATGTTACATCCATACCTCCCTCCAAAACATTTATTAGAGCAAAGGAGACTAAGGGGGGAGTTTATTGAGGTGTGTAAGATCATAAGAGGCATGGACAGGGTGAGTGTACTCAGTCTTTTTCTCAGTCAAGAGGGCATCAGTTTAAGGTTAGAGGGGAAAGAATAAAAGGGAACCTGGGGGCAACTTGTTTACACAGAGGGTGGTGTGCAGATGAAATGAGCTGCTGACAGAAGTTGTTGAGGTGGGTACATGAACAACATTTAAAAGGTATTTGCACAAATACATGGGTTGGAAAGGCTCAGAAAGATATGAGTCAAGTGCAGAGAAATGGTGTTAGCACAGGTGGAGATTTTAGTTGACCTGGACCAGTTTGGGCCAAGTGAGCTATCATTCATTTAGTAGTTTCATTATCACATCTGTTTCATCTGTAGTGACATTAAGTCTGGTTAGATGTATTCATGGAAGCTTCATCCCATGACCTCCCACCTCTAATGGTATTCCCCAGTAAAAAGGTTCATCGACATAAAATGTCCAATACAGTTATAAATAATCAACTTCTTCAAAGCAAATGGGAAGATAACAGGTCTGTTTTAAAACATCCTCATGAATTTTCTCTCAGTTTTTGGCTCCATGCATTTCCAGGAGCTTAACCATCAATTCCAAGGGATCCAAGCTCTGTCCTAAAGGGTTGACAACGCTGTTTAATTTTCTATCAGCTTTTGCTTGCAACAGTTTCCAGGAGATTAACCATGAGCTTCTCGGGATCCAAGCTAATCCAGAAGGGTTGACAATGCTCTTTATCACCCATGTTTTAATCAAGTGCTTCTCCCAATGCCAGGGATTTTGTCAAGGTTGTTGGAAGGAGAGAACCAGGTTCAATAGCGAGTGTAAAATAAAATATAGTGTTTGCTGGATACTAAATCAAAAACAGAAAGCACTGGAAATAATCAGCAAATCTGGTGGTATATGTGAAGAACAGGGTTCAATTTTCAAGATGATTGTGATGACTTCAGAACAGAAGTCATTTTTGACTCGAAAAGTTAACTGAATTTCGCTCCCCACAGATGCTTCCAGATCTACTGACTATTTGAGCACTTAGTGCTTTTTGTTTCAATACTACTATTCGGTACATTACTGCATATTATTCTGTTGTGGGGCTCATGGTAGGGGAATATTTGCTTTCCCTTGATTGAACAATGCAAATGACATGCTGACATTTGCTGCATCAGCAGGAATCACAAACACGCAATTCTCATTGACTCATGATCTTCCACCATGTGCACCTCATAAGCATTTCTTCTCAGAGAAAGAAAAGAAAGATTTGCATTTTTATCCAATTTTTCATGGTCACTTGATGTCTCAAAGCACTTGTCAGTTAATGTAGTCACTGTTGTCATGTTGGAAATGCAGCAACTAATGGGTCCACGTTAAACTCCTACAAATAGCAATGCGATCATGACCTGGTTGATCAACGTTTTTGTTTGAAGGACACATTGGCCAGGAAGGATATTTGGCAGAATTCCCTTGCTCTTCTTAAAAATAGTAGCCATGGGTCTTTGCATCTGAGCAGGCAGACGGCAACACGTTTTAACATCTCATCTGAAAGATCCACCTTTGAGTATCAAGTACAACCTTTGAACTGCACTGAAAGATCTGACTTGATTTTTATGTCCAAGCCCTTGAATGGTCTTGAACCTGGAACCTAATGGGATTGTTGGGCTGTGGAATTACTGCACACTCAACTACCGTCCTGCATGGCCCAGCTCAGAGTTGAGTCATCTGCACACCTGGGAGAAATTTACTTGACCATCTTTGGTGCCCCAGCTGATGTGTGGCTCAGTGGTCAAAAAGATGTTAATTTAAACCAAGCATGAAAGGCATGTCCCTTCAGTCAATCATGTTAACTTTAAAGGACCACTGTCAAACCACAGTTAATTGCAGCAGTAGTATCAGAATATTAAAATTTGTATTTATACAGTACTTTATCATGCTGTCAAAGCCATTCCAAAGTACTTTGTATATGATAATTATTCTGTAGTGTAGTCTCATTTCATGAAGTTTTTGCACAAAAAGCAATTCTCAATTCAGCTGTTTTTGCTATGTGTAAACTGGAGGTTGAATAGTTCAGGAAACTACCCAAATCTTCTGCAAACAACGGGCTGAATTTTATTTATTTTTGAGTGAGTGTCAGATTAATGGAAGATTTCTCACTGCAAGATCTAGTGAGATCTCTCACCATGTCTCAACAGACCCACCTCATTAACTACCTACTGTACCTCTATGATGCCCCTGTCACTTGAATACAGTTCTCTTTGCAATCAATGGGGCGATCAGAGTACTCTAAATGACGGTTGAGGAGCTGAATGTGAAGCAGCACATCCCCGTCTTTATTCTTTCTAACCTCTCTTGGTTTATTCCTATTTGAATGAAAGGGAGATGGGTCATATGGCAGTATGGTGGTTCAGTCGTTAGCACTGTTGCCTAATGGAAATGAGACTACTCTCCAGAATAAGTATCGTATATAAAGTACTTTGGAATGGTATCTAATTGACCATGTCTCAGCCTGTGGACTGCAATCAGATGCTGACCTTGACTTAATGTGACCAAAGGCTATCTTAACGTGCTTGACTTGATTGGCATGACAACGCAGAAGTATTGTGAGCAGAGTGCAAACAGGCAAAGCAGGGCAAAGAAGGAATGGTGAGAGCATCGAGGTACGCTCAAAGTAAGTGAATGCTGAGGCAGGAAGTAAACAGATGGAGATGCAACCTGATCTAGTCAATGAGTTGGGTATGTGTCCCTGAGTGCAAAGTGTCCTTGCTGCAGCATTATCATGACTGTTGCCATTGTGCCCCAGGGTGTGCCATTCAAGTTCAGAAGCATGTTCAGAGATACTCCAGTAGGGTTCTTCAAGTCTGGCAGATGTCAGATTATAGTGCCCATGGACATGGGGTGCATGTGGCTGGAGCCTTTCGAACATATTGAGACCTTGGTGCCTGGTGACCAACATGGAGGTCCTTCTGAACAAATAGCAAGCCGAAGTTGCCAAGTATCCCTTCTGATTTCGATGGTGAGAAGTTTTGGTGTCTAGATCGCTTGGATAAGAGGATGCATATTCCTGAGGTGAGCTGTGCAGTTAATAAGGTCATTAACAATCAAAAATCCCCTTAATGGGCACTCGGTACGACCAATCTTGTGTCGATGTGCAGAACTTTATTATAAGATGCAGTGAGTTGTTCCTGACATTGGTATAGGCCTCACTGACTTTCTCTTTGCATCCTACCACATTTCTCACCATAGCTCATGTTATTCAGACCTCTATTTTATTCCACCAAAAATCACAGCTTCTTAAATGTCCTGACGAATAGTCAAAATCATAAGAGGTTTTAATGGAGTAGGTTGAGACAAAATGCTATCTTCAGGTCAGAGGACATGGAGTCATGAGCAAAAGTACAATGGCTAAAAGAGGAAAAAATATTTTTTTACAGTCAGTGGTTAGGATCTGGAATGCACTGAGAGTGAGAAAAAGGCAGTTTTCAAAAGGAACAATCAGATAATTTTTGTTCTTATTTCACATTTCCTTAATATGCAATCCTTTACTTTTGTAGGTGCCACAGAGCACAGAAACTGACCCTTCGGTTCAACCAGTCCATCCTGAACATAATCTTAAACTGAACAAGTTCCATGTGCCTGCTCCTGGCCCAAATCCCTCCAAATCTTTCCTATCCATGTATCTATCTAAATGTCTTGTAAACATTGCAATTGTATCCGTATCCACCACTTTGTCAGGAAGTTCATTTCACACAGGAACCAAAACATTTGCCTCATGTTTTTTTTAAAATCTTTCTCTGTTCACCTTAAAAAGCCTCCGTCCTCAGGAAAAGACAACTACTATTAACCCTATCTAAAGCTCTCATTATTTTATAAACTTCTATACAGTTGCCTTTCAACCCCGTACGTGACAGTGAACCAAGCCCCAGACTATCCAGCCTTTATTAATAACAGAAACCTTCCATACCCAGCAACATCCTGGTAAATCTCTTCTGAACTCTCTCCAGATTGATAATATCCTTCCTAAGACTGGACGACTAGAAGTGGACACAATATTCTAAAAAAGGCCTCACCAATATCTTGTACAGATGACTTCCTAACTCCTACACTCACAGGACTGAACAATGAAGGCAAGTGTGCCAAACGTCTTTTTAACCAGCCTGTCGATATGCAATGCAAACTTCAGAAATGTCACAAATGGCTTACCCAATGCTTTAAGTTATATTTTCAGTTGAGTAAATCCCTTGTGCCTACATCTTTTAACTGAATGTTAATTATCTGACATGCTTTGTTGCCCAAAAGCAGAACAAAACATCTTGCATTTGTAACCTCAGAACATCTCAGGTGTTACATGAAGTATTTTTTTGAAGTCTGGAATGTGGAAAACATCACAACAAAAACTTTTGAGCACTGCAAGCTCCAACAAACAGCAAAGCAATTAAACCAAATAACCTGTTTTCTCATGATGTTATTCTTAGGATAAGAACTTGGGGTTAATTCCACTGGCTATTCTTTGAAAAGTGCTGAGTGATTGTTTACCCCTGGCTAAGTAGCACCATGTTGGTGTTGTGGTTAAGTTCTGGATATTGCTCCTCATGGAAAATTGTGACACAGCTTCAAGTGTGCGACACGCTGATGCACAACTGAGACACATCACCTGGAGGCAACCATGTATACAGGAAGGAGGTTGGGCGTATCAGGCCTTTCCAAAGGGCCAATAAATCATATGATCATTACAGGGGAGGTAACAGCTCACTCATATTGTCACAAGACCATTAATCCAGAGGAAATGGCCTGGGGACCAGGGTTCAAATCCCATCTTGCAGATGATGGAATTTGAATTCAATAAAAAAAATCTGGAATTAAGAGTCTAACAAGGAGCATGAATCCATTGTTGATTGTTGGAAAAACCCATCTGGTTCACTACTGTCCTTTAGGAAAGGAAACTGCCACCCTAATTGACATATGACTCCAGACCCACAGAAATGTAGTTGACTATTAAATTGCCCTCTGAACGATGAGGGATCGGCAGCAATGCCCTCATCCCATGAAGAAATCTTTTTTAAAGAATTCAAGATGGCAACAAAAAGATAGAATTTCTTACCTCCTCAGCAAAATTTAGATGTATTATATGAGCTGCAAACACTCCCCTGGAGTTATCAATCTCAGTAAATAACCTAAGCATCTTTTTCCTTTATGTTTTGATTGCATTCTTCTTCACTGAGTGTGGCATCCTTGCCTAACATGAGACGTGTGGACATTACGTTGCCTACTCTGATTACTACACATCCCTGAGCTCCTGTTCTGTCTTTTCACTCAAATCAATCTCATTAATCACCTCTGTTGACATCTCTGTCAGGTAGCCTGTGTGCAGATGCTTCAAGTTAGATATAATTGGCATCACAAGCTTGAGTGAGATGGACTGGGAATGAAAAGAGATGGTGCAGGGAGGCCATGATTCATTTAATAGAAGGTGTGGTTGTCATTTGGATCAGAGTTCAATTTATTAAGGGAAGATTCCATCTTCTGAGTCACTCTTCCTTGCCTAATCTTTTCTGATTTCAGTTCCTGAATACTATTGGACTATTACATTCACTGCACTTTGTTTCCAATTGCAAAAACTTGTTTTGGGATGTGGTTTCAGCAAGCTGTTAGTATACTTCGCCAGCAGTAACAATTCAATGTATTTTATGGGAGAAAATAGTTGTGGAGTGGTGAAGTCATTGAACTTGCAATTCAGAGACACAAGAGACTGCACTGAGGAGTTTGGGTTCAAAACTCATTCATGGCAGTGAGCAGAATTTAAATGCAATTCACAGATATATAAAATGTAAAGTTAGACTCAGTAATGGCAACTGCGACAACTGTCAGCAATTGTTGCAATAAATACATCTGGTTCTTTCGAGATGGAAAGCTGCCATCTTTAGGTGGTCTGGTCTAAATGTGGCACCAGACTCACAGAAATGTTAATGCCTCTGAAATGCCCTTTAACATGATCAAGAAATCTATTCCATTCAAAGGCAGTAGGTCCTGGTCTTTCCAGTGATTTCCACATCCCATGTACGAATGAAAGGATCCTAAAATGCTTCATACCAAATGCATGTATACTTCAAACGTAGTTCAAGTGAATATATAACACCCAATTCTCCCACAGGCAGCAATGTGGTAATAAGCAGGTACTCTAGCGAGTGTTGTTAGTTAATGGTTAAGCATTGGCTGGAACACAGGGGAGAACTCAATTGCTGTTCATCTAAATAGCACCATAGGATCTTTTATGCCCACTTTAGAGTTAAGACATGACCTTGGCATGTTGTCTCATCTGAAAGATAGCATCAATGACAGTGCAGCATCCCACAACAATATTCTATGCGGATGCGCTTCAAATTTCATCTCAAATCTTTGTAGTGAGACTCAGTCTTATAATGTTTCAAACCAGAGTGAGACTCCTTCCTATTGAATTGCAATTGTGTACATATTTGCATTTTCTATTGGCAGAGTTTGCATTCGGCAGATCACAAGTCAAACATATAAGAGTGCACAAACAGATATAATGAGAGTCAAATATGACTTCAATTTGACACTGACATGATGCTTATTCAGTGCAAATTGCATACCAAAGATTAAATCTGATTTGAAGGCATTTCCTTCTCCAAGAATCTCTTGGTTAGGTCAAGTCTCGCCGAAAGCGTTGTTCCTCTGTAACAAGCCTGTTTCTCAATGGCATTGCAGTTACAAGAGTTGGTGCAACTGAGATAACCAATAATTAGAAGGTCATCCCATATAGCAGTAGTGTATACTTACCTTTTATTTGTTACAGAGTATGATCAGAAATTCTTCACATTTTGTCTTTTTCTGATATTTAAAATCAAATAACAATCAGGAAAATGTACTTGAAGATGATTTTGGAAAGTTATCAGATGAAGATAAAGATGAAGAATGGGAAAGAATGCTAGGCAGGAAGACAGTGACATATTAGTTAACAAAGTACAAATCAGCATTTCATCATACTACTGAGCTGTTCAATGCTGCTGTTCATTTCCTTCTGCACAAAAGGAGCTGTCATTAACCTACATGCTAGGTTAAGCCTACTTAAAACTATGCTTTGTGTAATTCAAACTCATTTTAAAAAAAATGCTTTTCTTGGAAATACATCAAGATGTTTTAATGTGAAAGTGGAGACTGAACCTCATAGTTATGTGACAGAGTTTTACACTGATTTTTGTGACAGGTTCTTGAGATCACCTAAACATGGCAGGTCTTCATAATAAATATCTGGACTTGCAGGTTCATTTGTGCTTTTTCACTATAGTTGTGTGGGGCTATTGACATTGCTTTTCTTCATCTCTGGCTTTCCTCAAGCCTCTCACAGTTCAGCTCTCAATATTACCCACCAACCTGATTTTTTTCTTCTGTTTTATCCTCAATTTCTCCTTTAATTGTTGGAAAGGTAAGCTTGTTGGATTTTTGTTTCCAATAACATATTTGGTTCTTTTCTCCCTGGCTGTACCTCGCAACCCTGATCATTCCTGGACTAAATGAACAATCATTTGCCTTTCTGTCCATTCAGCTTATCTGAGAATCCTCTGTTACACCCACATTTCAAAAACTCCTCTTATATTCTTCCTTTCGAGGCTGACTCTCTCCGCCAGAGAATGTAATAATGCCATGCCAGTGACTGTGCTGCAACTTTTTAAATGCCATTGTCTTCAGACTTTCGGAATTTATGACGCTTCTTATGTGAGTGACCATGTCTTTTAGTTTGGAAAGGCAACATGTATCAGTGCAGCATTGGTGGACCAAAGTGCCTGTTCTTGTAGTGTACTGCTCTTTGTATCTTTTCATTCAAATCTGACTTCAGCAGTGTTATGCAGAGCCAGAACATTGATCTTTGCCTAACTGATGTTCAGTTCAAAAGACTCACTGTATCTTTTGATTAGGTGTCCAACATTGTCTGGCTTTTCATCCTTTTGGACAATGAATATGATGTCTTCTGCACACCTCAAATTCGACATGCTCCAATCTCTAATGAGGCAGCAATGTCCCCCTGAAAACACTTCCGGCACCATCCTCATTACTTCTCTCCCACAGCACTAAACATCACTGCTTCTCAAAGTGATTTTGGTTTCTATGCCCATCGCTGACTCTGAACTATACTTCAACTGATGCAAATTGATGGCTGAGACTTTATGTGAATTGGACAATGTTATCTGAAACTTTAGTTAAACTGACCACTATGGAACTGTGGGAATTAATGATAACATCCTGTTACAATTTTTCCCATGAATGTTTGATTAATTTCTTCTCATACCTTCTTGTAAAAGCTGTGATTATATTCAGTGCCAATCTGTGGGAAGTTTTCTTCTAATTTCTTTTGGAATTTCAATTCAAGCTTGTTTCATGGGGAGGTGATTTCTTTTATTTAATTTTTATCACCATTTTCTAACAGAATAGAATGAAAATGGCTGAATGGCTTGCCACATTCCTATGTTCTTTACAGAGTACACACAGCAATTATTTTTGCAAATTTACTTGTAATTAGCAGGAGTCAAATTTGAAATGTTAATGGTTTCAGTGAATAAGTTGCCACAACATTGCAATCCTACAAGGAAAGATTTGTTGCTCATAATCTAAGAATCCAATTAATGAAATGCAACACTCTTGACCCTTCTTCATTAGAATGAAAACAACACATGAAAAGAGATTACATTTTGTTTCGAAAATATTCAATTTGTTTTAATGGCTTAAATACGAGGTATTGCTGAATCTCAATATGAGTGCTTTTAAATTTCTTTCTGACAATAAATCCCATTTCTAATTGAGACAAACTGTACATATTCATTTACAATGTATTGCATAATAAGCAGAAATGGTCTGTGTGACTGCTAGTTTCACAATCCCATCACATCACATCACATTCCTGCATATCTTTTTAAGGATGTTGTTAAATGAGAGAAATACCGGCTTGGTTGCCTTCCATCTCATGGGGTAAAGGCAAGTAATTTGACAGTCAATTCTTCTAAACATTGCCAGTTATGACTCAGTTATCTCACCCTAACATGGAAGTCTCTAACATACTTGGTGCAAAAGAAGACAGTGGGCACAATTCACCGGCCTCTGCCTCACTATTAAGATGATGTGAATCAAAACATGGTGAAGCTCTTTGGATACCAAAGTGTGTCCCATTTAGACGAATTGCAACTATGTTCCTTATAGCCAGAAAGCATAATGTCCGAAGAATGAATAAATTCATGTCAATGTTGTGGTGCTTTAGTGAGTGCTTCAGAGTGCCTTTGACATGTTCTTCTTCTCCTCCTCGGACCTTTCTTAATGGTTTTGTTGTGTCACAGAATGTCCGCAACACTGGCGATGCCAGTGTTTGTTGGTGGTGGTGAGCTGCCTTCTTCAAACAGTGCAGGCCATTTACTGTAGGAACTTCTACAATGCTGTCAGGAAGGGAATTTGAGGATTTTGATTCCATTACAGACACGTACAGAGTTCCAAATCATGATAATATATGGCTTGGAAGAGAACCTGCAATTGGTAGTATCCTCGCGAGCTGCTAACCTTGTCTTCCTTGGTGCTAGAGGTCGCTGGTGCCAGTGGGCAGTGACGCTGGGAATGAATGATCTCTGCATCTTGGAATTCTGAAGTTGGTTTTCCCTTGGGGCGATGCCCTGCTTTTTAAATTCTTTCTGATGAAATGAACATTTTCAGCCCTTTTTGAATTACATAAATACAGATATTTCGGCTATCCTAATAAGGGCTTTAATTTAATTGAGACTACAGACCTGGCTGGTCCGCGGCCCCTCGGGGGAGGAATCGCGCACGAATACGGGTTTTATCATATCTGATGTTAACACATCCCGAGCATGTAAGAGACTTAAATATACACCCTGGTTAGTTGTAGGTTAGATTAGTAGATAGTTGAGTTTTGTCTGTTTGTTTTTTTTTATTTTTTCGGTTTTTTTTTGTTGTTTTGTTTTTTTTTGTCAAATTTTGGCTATTGTATATTTGAGCTAATTGTATATCAATGTTTATATCTGAGAGTTTTGTTTATTTTTGTAAACTTGTAAAAATGTTAAATTTCTAATAAAAATATCTAAAAAAAATGAACATTTTCACATTTCCCACATTATATTCCATATTTCAGCTTTTTATCACTCATTCCACCTATGTGTATCAGTCTACCACTTCCTTGTATCCTTTTCAATATTACGTTCCTCCCAATCTTTGTGCTATTTCATGACCATGCCTTATGAAAGTAATTGATCTAAATTGTGAAAGTTTAAGGCCCCAGCATGCACCCATGCACCATCTCACTTATCATAACTTGCCACTAAGAAAAAGATCTATTTCTGCATATTCTGTTTTCTGCCAACCAGCCAATCTTCATTCCATGCTTCTACTTTTCCAAACAGCCTTGTCAAATGCTTTCTGGAAATGAAAGTACAGTTGTCAATGGGTTCCCCCTTATCCACAATGCATGTTCCTCTTTCAAAGACCTCCATTAAATTGGTTGAGCATGATTTTCCCTTTCACAAAATCATGCTGACTCTTTCTGATTACCATGGTTATTCCAAGCATCCAGTGATAATCCTCTTATTGATAGATACTTATGCCTTCCCCTCAACATGAATTAAGCTAACTGGCCTGGTGTGAAGATGCTTTTTAGCCATCTACACACTGTGCCCAATTCATTAAAACCAATTTTGCAGGACTTATGTCTGAATATTTGTGGAGCTACCTTCAATAAGGATGTGTCCATTTATTCTGAAAGCTGCATGCAGAAACATGGTTAATGGAATTTATCTAGCCTTTTTATGTATTGCTGATGCAGAATCCAGACCTCACTGAAACACAGCAGCAGGAATGACAACAGCTGTTCTGCACATTAGGATTTTTGTTGACTTGCATCTTTGGATTCAAACATTTGCTGAACTGATACAGCTGCCATGGTGTTGGGTCTCCTCGTTAAAATACTCAGCATTCACAGCAGAGTTGGACCAACCTAAGTCAACAAGGAGAGTGCCACTAGCAAACCTAAGCCACCATCTAACTCCAGCTGACCCCACTGAAAATGATCAGAATTAACTTCATCTGATGTCATTCTCCTGCCCATTAAGCTGACTAACATTTTAATAAAAGAATGTTGGTCTATTGGTGTTATTCTCGTGCTTTCAAGGCAAGTGGCAGTTTATAATTGTGTGATCAAACAGCTTCAGTACTGATGGTTTTGCACATGGAGAGACCATCAGGTGAAATGTTCCTTGGTACCAAAGGGGTAAAATGGGGTGAAAAGCCAGTCCGCATATTAAAACTACATACTCTTCAGCTGAACGCGCCAAATAAACAAAATTCTCATCATATTTTAGAAATATTGATTTTTGATTCTTAATTGCATCTATGCTCACACTTGGCTTGGCAACAGATCTTTGAAGGAACCACTTTTCATCACAAAGGATTTTTTGGGAACAATGTGAAATGTTGTGCTGTCATAACACAGCTGCTTTTCACATTTTCCTATTATCTATTTGACCTGGACTAGCTCACAAACTACAGCTCTCATTTGGCTTATCTTGTAAATGTTAATGGACATTAAATGCTATCCTGGTATTGGCAACACAAGCAGTTTACTCTGCATGAAGTGTCACTCTCTGTATCCTTAATGATATGGACTCCTATGAAAGAAGCTGATGAGCCACTATGACAGTAACGTGATTCATTGAGTGTATGAAGTAATTGCTGACTAATGCCCAGATCAAAGACATAATGGTGCAATTGTCGTGCTTTTAACTGACAGTCCATAATTCACCTTATGTTTACCCCTTGCATTTGAGATATTGGTGAAGGATTGACAAACCTAGTTGAATTGTTCTTATGCAGAAAAGTCACTTCTTTTGTATTCACTGACAATTGCAATTTGTGTTTTTCTTAATTCGTATGTGGGCTTTGGAATCACCTGTCGGCTGATTGATGGAAGGAAGACAGATTCAGTGAATCAGATGACTTTTATGACAATTGAAAGTAGTTCCTTGGTCACCATTAAACTAGTTTTCTAATTCCGACTTATTTAAAAATTAAATTCAAATTTCACCATCTGCTGCACTTGGATTTGAACTTAATTACAGTTTTTATTATCGTTCAGTGACATTACCATTACACCACCATCTTTGCTCTTGTGTCAGCCAATTTTCTCATTTGTTCAGTTTCTTTCCACATTTTTCCACTATGTTCAGTTCCTTTCAAACATGCAGCATCCTCCCCAGCACCTCATCTTTGAGTAGCCTTGCCACTACCTTTCCTCCTCTCGCACAAATACTAACAACTGCGCTCACAACTTTCACTCATTTTATCTTGCCTTTATCTCTCAGTGAAAATGGCATACAGTATGGCTGAAAGTACCAAGATGGGTAATGATGTGTCCGACATTCATCTCCTGACCCGAGACAAGAAGAGGATCCTTGAGCTTGCAGAAGAAGGGAGGCAATGGCCTAGTGGTACTATCACGAGACTATTACTCCAGAGACCAAGTTCATGTTCCAGGGACCGGAGTTCAAATCCTATTTATGGCAGATGGAATTTGAATTCAATAAAAATCTGGAATTACAAATCTCATGATGGTCCTGAAACCACTATGGATTGTCAGGAAGAGATCACTTGATTCACTCATGTCCTTTACCGGATCTTGCCTACTCATGACTCCAGAATCACAGCAAAATGGTTGACACGTAATTGTCCTCTGGGCAATTAGGGATGGCCTAGCCAGCGATGCATACATGAATGAATTAAAAAAGGGACAGAGTTGCGCATGCGGGTATGCCGAGAACTCAGGCTGTCACCTACATCCCCCCTCAGACAGATGCTGAAATCTTAATGGCTACTTTAACTGGATTAGTGTTATGAGCACATCATTGGGACATCTTCATAGCTGGCTGAGTAAGAAATGCCCCAAGTCTCTGGCAATCAAAGAAACGAGAAATGAGGCACTTGCTTAGCCCCATGTGCAATGTGTTGGCTCTAGACAGGCATACGTATGACTCATTCAATCGACAGGTTGGTAGCTGTCATTGAGAGCCAAGTCAAGGGGCCTTCAGTCACCTGGAGAAAAGTATTCAAAGATTAAGCACAGTCTTTTATCTGAACTATACTCTGAGAAAATGCCAGACCTTACCAAGTATGGGAACCTCTGTTGAGGAGACATCTAAGGTCCATGAAGGTTCCATTGGAAGGAGCTGCATTTGCTTTCAATAGAGACTGGGCCTCATGAGGTGTTCTGACACCTACCTTTTTTCAGAGTATCACACTCCCACCCTTCACTTATCTATATGGCAACCCATAAAAGACAAACTGTGGGTTGCCTGCACTTTCATTGCACCTTCCGTTGGAAACTCTGCATGAGGAGGCTGCTATACATCTATTGAAGGTTAACACTGGTCTTGGGCTTCTGGACTCTTAGTGTAGTGGCCACAGAGATGAGAGCGACCTTTTCAGTCTGGATCTTTTGAGGGTGATTCCATTTAGTCTATGTAGACAATATCAGAAACAAAACAGATCCTCAACAATGGGATCAGTCAGAAGTCACATCACTCAAAAATGACGCCTTATCATCGTCCTTCAAAAATTGTGATGTGGAAGCCTCTGACCAGGACAACTGGATGCCCCAGGAGATTCTATCCTGTGGACCTTATACATCATTGACCTGATTCAGATATATGCTGCACTGTGCCTTTAGCACACTTACAGTAGAGATTTTTAGTGTGGTACAAAGAATAACAATTTCTTCACAAAATTCCCACTCCCACATTAAGGAATACTGCGACTCATAGTCCAAAGTGTGAGGTAACAGCTCCTGGACCTCGGAATGTGCGTGTCAATTCTGGAGCTGAGCTAGCATATTTAGTCAACAAAATTGTTCAGTGCAAAAGGTTCCCAAACACAATTCTATGATAAAAGATGCTTTTGTCCTATACTATCGAAGTGTCTGTTCAATGTAATTACTCCTTGAGGGCCTCACATCACTCACAAGTAGAGTCTACTTCCTCTGAGTTAGAGCAAACTGTCCAGTCTTGGTGGGGTTGCAACCATTCTTTATTTTTTCATATTCCTTTCTGCCTTGCCCTCCTTGTCGGTCCCATGCAGTTTGAGCTTCCCCTCAGCCCCACCCAATTCTTACTTAACTCATCATCTCCACTCTTTACCCGCAAATCCCAGTTGCACAGCTTGGTTATGCCACACATTGTTATGCACTGCCTTCCTATCAAGGTCAAGGTGGCAGTGACCATCAGTGCTGAACTTAAAATATGTCAATTGAATAATATGGTGAGGTCGGTGCTTGACTGATCCTAACCTTTATGACGAAGGTTGCAAGTGATAGATCACTGCCCTGAGATGTTGGTGAATTCTGGAGAAGATGAGTGCTCACAAGCTACAGTCTCACGTTCCCATTCAGACTTTCATGTCAGAAATTGCTGCTGTTTAGTTTCTCACCACTGCCAGGGAATATATAAAACTGCACAGCAATTAAGGCAAGATGCGATAATAATGAATGTTAATGCATACAAATGGTCCCCATGCCATTTATTTGTGAATTTATCATCTCCTTTAAAACCCTTTGTAAAAAATTAGGCATTTTTCTCAAAGTTAAAAATCTTATTTCTCTGTTCTTGCTATGTGTTCCCAACTGACTCACCATTATCCACATCTTTCAGGGCCTGGCAATCTTCTCCCTAATCTTTCTTAGATTAGGTTAGATTCTCTACAGTATGGAAAGAGGCCCTTCGGCCCAAAAAGTCGACACCGACCCTCTGAAGAGCAACTCACCCAGACCCATTCCCCTAGCCTACATTTACCCCTGATTAATGCACTTATCACCATGGGCAAGTTAGCATGGCCAACTCACCTGGTCTACACATCTTTGACTTGTGGGAGGAAACCAGAGCACCCGGAGGAAACCCACGCAGGGAGAATGTGCAAACTCCACACAGACAGTCACCCGAGGCTGGAATCCAACCTGGGTCCCTGGCCCTGTGAGGCAGCAGTGCTAACCACTTAGCCACGATGCCACCCCAACCACTGAGCCACCGTGCCACCCCTGGTTGACACTGGTTGAGGAAAGGTATTAACCGGGACACCAGTTCTGCTGTTGCATTTTAAAGTAATGCAATGGGAGGTCTAAATGACAGCAGAATGGATTCAGTTTAAATTATCACTTGAAAGACAGCACTTCGGAATCTGCAGTACTCCCTCAGTACTCCGACAATGTCAGTGTTGGTACATGAATGCACAACCTTTTTATTCAAGGGCCTCTACTCCAATCCTACCGATATCATTAAAACATGCACAATAGTTATGTGCTCATGTAACTCAGGCAAAGATGGTCTGAATGTTGTCTCTCTGTTTTGTGTCAAACCAAACTGTAAGTAGATATCAGATTTCCTTTCCTAAAGGATACAAGTGATCGAGATGGGTTTTCTTTACAACACTGGATATTATTTTGGTCATCACCATAATTGAGACTCTCTGTATTAACTCAATTTATTTTCCACCAGCGGTTGTGATGGGATTTAAACGTCTGCCCCCAGAGAGTTACTAATCCAGAGACATACACTCAGCCACCATCTTCCCGTCAGTTCCCCTTCAAATGAGTAAGTTTTCAATCCAAGTTCCCCATGGGAGACTGATTAGCAAGGTTAGATCTCATGGAATACAGGGAGAACTACCCACTTGGATACAGAACTGGCTCAAAGGTAGAAGAGAGAGAATGGTGGTGGAGGGTTGTTTTTCAGACTGGAGGCCTGTGACCAGTGGAGTGCCACAGGATTGGTGCTGGGCCCTCTACTTTTTGTCATTTACATAAATGATTTGGATGTGAGCATAAGAGGTACAGTTAGTAAGTTTGCAGATGACACCAAAATTGGAGGTGTAGTGGACAGCGAAGAGGGTTACCTCAGATTACAACAGGATCTTGACCAGATGGGCCAATGGGCTGAGAAGTGGCAAATGGAGTTTAATTCAGATAAATGCGAGGTGCTGCATTTTGGGAAAGCAAATCTTAGCAGGATTTATACACTTAATGGAAAGATCCTAGGGAGTGTTGCTGAACAAAGATACCATGGAGTGCAGGTTCATAGTTCCTTGAAAGTGGAGTCGTAGGTAGATAGGATAGTGAAGAAGGCGTTTGGTATGCTTTCCCTTGTTGGTCAGAGTATTGAGTACAGGAGTTGGGAGGTCATGTTGCGGCTGTACAGGACATTGGTTTGGCCACTGTTGGAATATTGCGTGCAATTCTGGTCTCCTTCCTATCGGAAAGATGTTGTGAAACTTGAAAGGGTTTAGAAAAGACTTACAAGGATGTTGCCAGGGTTGGAGAATTTTTAGATTTTTTTTAGATTACATTACAGTGTTCAAAGTTTGTGCGAAGATTTGTAGCTCGGGTGCTCATTGCTGTGGTTCTGTTTGCCGAGCTGGAAGTTTTTGTTGCAAACGTTTCGTCCCCTGGCTAGGCGACATCATCAGTGCTTGGGAGCCTCCTGCGAAGCGCTTCTTTGATGTTTCCTCTGGTGTTTATCGTGGTCTGTCCCTGCCGCTTCCGGTTGTCAGTTTCAGCTGTCCGCTGTAGTGGTTGGTATATTGGGTCCAGGTCGATGTGTTTGTTGATGGAGTTTGTGGATGAATGCCATGCCTCTAGGAATTCCCTGGCTGTTCTCTGTCTGGCTTGCCCTATGATAGTAGTGTTGTCCCAGTCGAATTCTTGTTGCTTGTTGTCTGCGTGTGTGACTACTAAGGATAGCTGGTCGTGTCGTTTCGTGGCTAGTTGATGTTCATGTATGCGGATTGTTAGCTGTCTTCCTGTTTGTCCTATATAGTGTTTAGTGCAGTCCTTGCATGGTATTTTGTACACTATATTCGTCTTGCTCATGTTGGGTATCGGGTCCTTCGTTCTGGTGAGTTGTTGTCTGAGCGTGGCTGTTGGTTTGTGTGCCGTTATGAGTCCTAGGGGTCGCAGTAGAGAAGCATCAGGAGCATCTCGGAACTGACAGCCAGACTACTGCTGAAATTTAAAGTTATTACTTCCATTCATATGAGTTGCCACATAGTAGTTGGACAGCTTAATAAATAGGCACCATCAGGGAGAGAGCAAAAGTTGGCACAATGTTTATGAATAAGGGATATTTTATCACATTCCCAGCTCCACGTGCAATCTGCCGAAGAAATGCAGGATAATTATTCAACAATTAACAGTTTTGCTTGATTACACTATTGTTCACACAGCAGAAAATTGACAGTACACACATCACAATATTCATTTGTGAGCAAGGGACAGATTGATAAAGTATCTTCCTCCTTGAGTAAGGTATTAAGCTTACCAGCTGTGGCAGCAGTACTGAATAACACCATGCACTGTTAATTACCCATGCTTTTCTGATAATACAAAATTATACAATTAACAAGCATGTGTATTCATGCTGCGCTGTGTACTGAATAATATAAGACTGTTATTTCCTCAAAAAACAACATCGTTGCACATAGCTGAGGGCTTTGTATGGCACTGAATCACCAGCTGTTTCCTCTGCGAGTGAAATGTTTGAGCTAAATGCAGCTTTCCATCACTGTAATCAAAATTGGAATTTTATGCTTGATTGACCAAATGGTTAAGTTTACTCCCTGTGAGCTATTATATTAACCGGAGCCTATACTGGGACTAAATAGTGCCGACCTGACGATGTTTCAAGTGAAGAGTAATCCTACAAGGCTTTGTAAGGTTTCCAAAATGATTCAATCTGTACACAAAGCAAATATTCATTGCATTCGATGAACTTGCAGGGGTTTAATTTGGAGGTGAGAAACTAACAAGCGTGGAAAACACTGATAACATAGCATTAATTGCAGAATTCCAACACGCCCTGGAAAACAATGTAGGCGATGTAAAATCTACACATGCAAAATCTGGTTCAAATATGAACTGCAAAATACTTAAGCATAAGCAAGGGTGGAGGTTGAAATGGATTGTGTCACACTGGAATAAGTAGAAAAGTTTGTCTGGGGATCTAAGATGGCGGCGATCTGAGAAGATCACACTGCAGAGCTTCGCATTGCAGCAGGACAGCCAACCCAGGTCATCAGGATTTCTTGGGGCGTTGGAAAGATGGTGGAGCCCCAAGAAACATTTAAAAATTGACTTACCTGTATTTTCAGCAGTCCAGAAATCCCTAAAAAGGGAGGAGGAGCATCTGAGGCCGGGCCTGCAGCTCAGCCTGCAGCAGCCTCAGAGCCAATTACTCTCCAGGACCTGGTGAACCAGCTCTCGAAATCTCGCGGGATTTTGGGGGAACAGATTGAAGAGAAGCTTGCTCCAGTCTCTCTCATGCTGCAGAAGCATGAGCAGCAGCTGAGACACCTGGAGAAGAGGACAGATGAGGTGGAGCACAGTGTCACAGTGGTGGAAGCTGATGCCAGTTCATTCAAGGAAGAGATCCAAGCCCTGAAGAGGCAGGTTCGTAATTTGCATGACCAAGTGGATGATCTTGAAAACAGGGGCAGGAGAAAAAACATTCGGGTCATCGGTCTGCCTGAGGGTAAGGAAGGTGAGCAGCCTGTGGAATTTGTTGAAGATTGGCTTCCGAAATTCCTTGACTTGGAGACTGGCATGAGAGGATAGAAGATAGAGAGGGCTCACCGGGTTGCAGTACGGAGGTCGGGTCTGGGTCAACGCCCTCATCCTTTCCTGGTGCGGTTCCATCATTACCGGGATAAGGAGAGAGTCATGGAGGCTTCCAGACTCCAGGGAAAGGATCCAAAGGCCCTAATTTACGAGGGGTCTAAGATCATGTTTTTTTTCAGGACTTTTCAGTGGCGGTGATCCAGAAACGAAAATCGTATGATGGTGTCAGAGAAGACTGAAGGAGCATGGGATTCAGTACTCCCTGAGATATCCGGCAGTGCTTCGGATCACCTTAGATGGATCCATGCATCTCTTTGACACATTGGAGAAGGCCAGAGACTTTGTGGACAAACTAACCTGAGTTAAACAATTGTAGTATGTATAAATATTGTTGCTTGGGTATGCGTTTATCATTCTGTAAAAGAAATGGAGGAACTCCGGTTGGAGCTTTGTTTATCCCTTTTTTTTCCTCTATTGATAATAATTTGGTTCAAACTATGTCTGGCAGTGGTTAAGATGTACATTTTAAATTTCTAAGTTAGGACATACCAAAGGATGGGTGGGGTATTTATTCCCCCTTTTTTAAATAAAAGAATGCTTTTTTATTCATATTGATATTCTATGGGGTGTTTATTCTTTTTAGCTTGTGCTTGCAATGCGGCTCTAGCTGGAGAAGTGAAGGTGGTTGAGATGGTTAGATGCCTATTTATGGGCAGTTCGGGATGGGTAGTTGTCCCCTCCAGGCAGGGGGTGAGTTCCCCTACTCAGCGCTATTGGTGCTTTATATGTTGGTTTGTTTTCTGGTTTTTGTTGTTTTATATTTTTAATAATTTTGTATGTTTGTTAAATGTAGTGGTTTTAGTTTATGTAGTTTTTATATTTGGTGGATCATGCAACACTAAGAATCAGCAATTTGTGGTTCGGGTTCCTCCTCTCTGTAATTTAAATGTAATTGCAGAAGATTATGGCTAATCATTTGATTAAATGGTGTACCTGGAATATCAAGGGAAGTCACTCACCAATTAAGAGGAAGAAGGTACTCTTGAGTCTTAGAAAGGAGAAGGTGGATATTGCTTTGTTACAGGTGGATATTGCTTTGTTACTGGATGACAAGGAGCATCTAAAATTACAGCAGAATGGCTTTGACCAAGTTTATTTTTCATCATTTAATACCAGAAGTAGGGGAGTGGCTATATTGGTTCGGAAAAATCTCTCATTTAAATTGTTGGAATGTGTTAAAGACACATACGGGAGGTTTGTAATTCTTAAAGCCTTGATAAATGGGGAACAATATGGCATTTTAAATGTTTATTGTCCCTCAGCTCATCCTCTGAAAGTCTTGGTAGATGCTTTTTCTAAACTGCTAAGTTTCAAGTCTCGGCACATCATTATAGGGGGAGATTTTAACTGCCTCATGGACCCCACAGTAGACAGGTTGCCTAAAGGTGCCTCGATACCCTTTGCAAAAACTAAACAGTTATTGGGTTTGTGTGGGGAATTAGGATTGGTGGACGTCTGGAGGTGTCCCCACCCTATAGGTAGGGATTTCACGTTTTTCTCCAATCCGCACAGATGTCACACGAGGATTGATTTTTTTCTGACCCCTGCGGTAACCCTGGATCTGGTGGCATCCTGTACGATTGGTAATATTGCCATCTCTGGTCGTGCTCCAGTGTACCTCATGGTTAAAATTAAGGATGTTACAGTGGATTCAAGGTACTGGCAATGGACCCCTTTATTCTCATGGACTGCAAGTTTGTGGAGTATTTCTCTAGGGAATTTCGGGCACTCCTAGACATCAACATAGGCTCAGTTGATAGCTCATCTATTCTCTGGGAAACTGCCAAAGCTTATGCCAGAGGGTTAGGTATTTCATTTTCCACAAGTAGGAAGCGGCAGAAGGGTGAGCAGCAACATCTCCTTGAAGCACGGTTGAAGGCAGCCGAGAAGGCCTATTTTGACAGACCCTCGTTGGTCAAACGACAGAGGATTACTGCACTGCGGTCTGCACTAAATTCCGTGCTTACGCAGACGGCAAAGAAGGAGCTGGCTTTTGCAAATCAAGGGTTATACGAGCATGGTGACAAGCCAGGCAAATACTTAGCATACCTTGCCAGAAAGAGAAGTGTCCCACAAACCATTACAGCGATTAGGGAAGGGTCTGGGAACCTAACATGTGATTCTAAAAAGATTAATGTGGCGTTCCAGAGATTCTACTCTAAGTTATATCAGTCTGAGAATTGTGAGGAGGGGCAGGCCAAAATGGAATCCTTTTTTAGAGATCTGAAGCTCCCGGGTGTGACTCCCGAACAACAGTCCTTTCTCAATGCCCCATTATCAGAGCAAGAAGTGCAGGAAGCTGTGAGGCAGATTCACAGTGGAAAGGAGCCCGGTCCTGATGGACTTCCCAGTGAATTCTATAAGGAATTTATAAGTATACTGTCAGGCCCGATGCTGAATATGTTTAATGATTCATACAGTCATGTTTGTCTCCCACCATCTCTGAGAGAGGCCAATGTTTCACTTATCCTTAAAAAAGGAAGGATCCGGAAGACTGTGCTTCATACAGGCCCATCTCACTCTTAAATGTGGACTTTAAGATCCTCTCTAAGGCTCTTGCGTTAAGGCTGGAGACTGTTTTACCCTCTATTATTAAAGAGGATCAGACGGGCTTCATAAAGGGTCGCAGATCCTCCAATAACGTTAGGAGGCTGCTTAACGTAATTCAAGCATGCCAACTGCAGTCAATACAGGGATTGGTGATAGATGCAGACAAGGCATTTGATCGAGTTGAGTGGCCGTACCTTTTCTATACTCTAGACCGGTTTGGTCTGGGCGAAGTTGTCATAAGATGGGTAAAGGTTCTCTACAGTGCACCTCTCACTGCGGTCATTACCAACGGGATACGATCAAGCAATTTTAATATTTCTAGGGGCAGCCGGCAGGGCTGTCCCCTTTCACCATTACTTTTTACGTTGGTGATTGAACCGTTGGCAGAGGCCATTCGTGGGGATCTCAATATATCAGCTCCAGAAGTGGGGTCAAAATTACATAAGATCTCACTGTATGCATATGATGTTCTAATTTTCTTGACAAATCCAGCAGTCTCAGTGCCTTGCCTGATACAATGCATTCACGCGTTTGGCGCTTTTTCAGGGTATAAGATTAATTTTGCTAAATCAGAGGCTATGCATATGGGTGGTCTTACAAAAGAGTTGGCTCTTGAGAGTGACTATAGATTCCCATTTAGATGGTCACAGGGGGGTTTTGTGTATTTGGGCATATTCATTACTCCAGTTCTGGATTGGCTGTTCAAAGCCAATTTTACTCAATTATTTGAAAAAATTAAACAAGATCTCCAAAGATGGGAGGCACTTCCAGTCTCATGCTTGGGTCGGATAGCGCTTATTTCGATGAATATTCTCCCTCGTTTGCTATACCCTACATGGATGCTCCCCCTGGTTTTCAATAAACAAACACTCAGGAGACTGAACAGTTGATTCAGCTCCTTAATCTGGCACCGTAAACAGCCCCACATTAAATTAGCCAAACTGCAGCTGCCCCACAGATTGGGGGGAGTAGACCTTCCGGACATTAAAAATTACCAATTAAGCTCACTTTTGACCTCAGAAAATAATTGGGTTTGTGGGGACCCTCTTTCAATATGGCTAGATTATTGAAGCTTCCCAGGCAAGGTGCCCCCTTACCAGCTTGCTGTTTTTGGACAAGGTGAGGACAGTTAGGGAATGTTGCCATAACCCAATAGTCATCAATACTGTTAAAGCATGGAGGGCAATTCGGCAGAGGGAAGGTAATATTGGCAAAACATCTTTGTTTACCCTTTAGTGGGTATGCCAAGTTTTCAACCAGGTATGATAGATTCAAGATTTAAATGTTGGGCAACTAGGGGTATATCTTGCATGGGTGATTTATTTGAGGGAGATGTAATGATGTCCTTCGATCAGTTAGTACGGAAGTACGAGTTACCTAATAGAGACCTCTTTTGTTTTTTTCAAGTTAGGGATTTTATTCAAAAAAGGACCACACTTTTGACTGATCCCTACAAATCTGACATAGAAAGAGGGGTACTAAGGGCTAAGAGTACACTCTCTGTCAGTACTCTATATCACCAATTGGGGGGTACTCTATATCACCTCAGATGAGTCTGATCGACTCTGCAAGATGTGGGAAAGAGAGCTGGGTGTTGAAGTGTCTTCAGAGGCATGGGAGGATATTTGGGAGAATGCAAGGAAGATATCAATTTGCAATAGGACCCATGCTTAACAGTTGAAGATTCTCCACAGGGTCCACTTAGCCCCAGACCGTTTGTCAAAATTTAAACTAGGGGTATTTTCAGCATGCCCCAAGTGCAAGTTCTGTACGGGCACTCTTACCCATTGTCTTTGGTCTTGTGACAGGCTTCAAACATATTGGAGCACTGTGGTGGGTGCAATGGAGAGGATTTTAGGTGTAGGGGTGGAGAAGGATCCTATTTCGCTCCTTTTGGGCCTACCCATTGTATTTCCTGCAGACTCGCATTAGGCAAAACCTTTCAATATTCTTACATTCTGTGCAAGGAAGAATATCTTGCTAGGTTGGATATCAGAAAACCCCCCAGGCCTGACGGGTTGGCAGAAGATTGTTATGGAGCATATTCCCCTGGATTTTCTCACAAATATAGTACACCACAAAACTGAGAATTCTTACAAGACATGGCAACCCTTTTTGAAATACCTGGACACAGATTTATCTGCCACACTAACAAGGGCTTTTATATAGCCGTAACGATTGTGTTTCATGAGTCCAATATCCAGGGAGGAGGAACTGTGAATGTATGAGTGTTTTGTTTGGCTGGGCTGAGTTATTACTCTTTATTTGTTTGTTGTTAGGTATTTATTTAGTTAGTTAAATAGCTAGTTTAGATTTTTTTTAATTTTATACTTCTCTATATATGTTTATACATTCGTATTGGAGGGTGGGTTGGGGATTTTTTTTATTATTTGAGTTTAGTTTTGTACAATTTTTGTACTGTTTTGAATTGCATTGTTTTGTATTTGTTGTAATATTTAAAAATCTATTTTTTCTTAATAAAAATATATTATTAAAAAAATTTGTCTATTCAGGACAAATATTAAGAGAAGGTGGCAGATGCCATGCCACAGTCAGAAGATGGAGCCAGAAGCAATTTCATGAAAGTGAAGCATGTGTTCATGACAAGCAGACTCAAGCAAGTAACAAAGAAGCCTTTCTATGAGATTGAACTTCTCGCCCCCATTTCCCAGTATGCTTCAGAAACCTGGACAATAAATCAAGATCGGTGGAAGAAAATCCAGATCTCAGAAAGTGTTAATATGTTTGCCCAAAATTCCATAAACAGATAATCAAGCAAATGAAGAGGTCACTGAAATTGCAAAAGCCAAACAAAATCCATTAGGTGACACAAAGAAAAGAAAATGTCAGAAGTTCACCTATTTGATCAGAGCTGAAATGCTGCAGCAATCTCTTCTAGAGAGAAAGGGAAGCAGAAAGAGAGGATAATCGAGACATCATTCAATGATGTGCAAGCTACAGCAGATGTGTGAGGTTGGCAAAAGACAGACAAAATGTGACTGAGCATGACAGTAGATCTCCCGGCAGAAATAGCTGCAAGGAGTAGCACCAGGGCTGTTCACGTGTTGTTGTTGCCTCAAGGGTCATTGCATCAGTCCTCAGTCTGTTTTGCATGGTCTCAGTAAATGCCATCTAATAGTGATGGTAGCTGGGTTGGGAGTGGATGTTGTTTATTTGACAGATGTAATTTTGGAAATTGACACAACAGTAACTTAGCCTTTAATGTCGCAAAGCGTTTAATAGAATGATATGAACCAAACTTTAACACTGATTCAAACAAGGAGATACTCGGACAGGTGATCAAAATTTTGTCCAAGGGTTCGGTTTTACATGATGTTCAGAGATTTAAAAAAGATTTCAGCTGGGCATTTCCGAGCTCAGGGCTCAGCCACTGATAGCAAGGTCACCAAAGGTACAGCAATTAAAATCAGGGGAAGGATTTGCAAGAGGTCAGAGTCAGAAGAGCACAGACATTTCACAGAATCAGAGGAGGTTACATGCAAGGATTTGAAAACTGGACAAATTTAAAAGTAGCAGGGGAATTCTCAAGTATTTATTTCAAAATATGAATATTCAAAACAGGAGCAGAAGTGAGCAGTTCTGCCTCTCAGCAGTTTAGCAGGTTTTGAATTGACTGCATATCTATTGAAAATTTGGTAACGGTGAGACCTTCCTCTCTCCTGGAAACATTACTCTTCAAGCAATGTCATCAGATATTCATTCACCTCATTCTGATCGAACATTGACCATAATTATGCCTCCAGGATCAAATTGCATTCAATTTATGTAATTTCAACTCTTCAAATCATTATTGCCCTGGTTGTGGAATTGATGCATCCAACTACTTGACAGCAAAGGGCCTGATGATTATCAGCCAGTTCCCTTATATTAATTGGAAGGGGGAGACTTGCATGAAAATGGATAATTGAGGTTGAACCGATTAGTTATTACATTACAGATTGACTCTGCCACATAAACGACTCTGAGGAAAGCAAAGCTCCAAGTCCCAGGATTGTGAAAGTCTCCTGATATGGCTTATTCCCATTATTATGCATGATTGTTTTCATTCAGTTCAATCTGTACCTCCTTGAGTTCTTTGCCCGTACACAAGAAGATACAAATCAGGAGGAGGCCTTTTGGTCTTTCAAGCCTGTTCCACCATTCCATAAGCTAATCACTGATTTAGTTGTAGCCTCACCTCTAGTCTCCTCCCTGTCTCTCTTAGCCCGTGACTCTCTACTCACTGGAAAATCAAACTAACTCAGGCAGGTCTTCCTGCTTCTGCTTTAGTTGTGTTGGCATCAGACTAACATCAGTATTCCAACAACATTTACGTGGATACCTTCAGCTAAACCAGGCATGACCACCTGAAATAGTATTCCCAGTAATGAGGCTTATGAATGGAAATAATTATTGACTGAACCACAACAAACAGCACTTTTTTTTAAGCAGGTCGGGGGGAGATGCCAGAACTGAATTATCTTCCTCAGCTGAAAAGGGATCAATAAGCAGACTGATGACATTAATCTAATATGCACTTGCCTTTGCGTCCAGTCAAATAAGCTAGCCAGCTTTTCAGTTATGGTATACATGGATTCAGTTATAGCAGCACATCAAATCCTTATCACATGTTTACTCTTCACTAACAGAATCGGACTCATTTGTCCAAATGTAAAGGGGTTACCAAGTTGTATTTTGAAGAATTATCAGATATAACACCAAGTTGAGACTGAGCACTGGTGAAACACTCTGATGTATGATACTTGACCTCTCAACCCTGGATTTACATCATGCTCAGAAGCAACCATGAGCTGAAAATTCAAGAGCTGAGTGATATAGTCTACAGGAATTCACTGAGAAATTTTCCATCTCAGAGGATGTGCAGTTGTCAAGCACATCCAAGATTTGAATTATGTCTGAGTGCACTCAGAGAATGGAAGGACATAGAGGGAATGGACAAAAAGTGAAATTGAGGTTCAAGGTAAGCAAGTACCTTACTGATCCACAGAGAAATCTCAAGGATCTGAATAGCTGACTCCTGCTTCTTTTACTTTTGCTCCTATTGCCTCAATTTAGGGGATTGAATCAAGTGTAACCTGGAAGAATTAAAGGAAAGAATGTGAGAAAAGATGAGGAAGCTTGGTCCAGTCTGAACAAAGTTGCCATGCACTGAAGAGTACATCCAAAGTCAATGCAAGCTTTTCCTCTTTCTGCCACTGTCATCCTCTCCTTTCCCTCATACGTTTGCAGATTTCTAAGAACTAATGCAGTTATTGCAATATAGTTCAAACAAAGCCAAAAAAATTTGTTGAATTAAATCCAGCTCCAAAAATGCTCATCACCTTCTTCCATGGCTCAGGTTAGAAAATGTCACTGATGGCTCAGCATATGTCTGAAGGCCCAGGTTCAAGTCTCATCAGATCAAGAGTTGTGAACAGGTAGATTAGAAAGTAGCTACATGATACGGCTCCTGGTCTAAGGCTTTGATTTCTTGACTTTTAAGTTCTTGGCATGACGATAAAGGAGTGCAAGCAAAAGGACAGAAAATAAATACTCTCAAATGACCAGACTTCACAATCCCTGGAAGCTGGATGGACATTTAGTGAATTGACATAGACCTTGAAAACTGACAGAGATGAATCAATTTGCTGATAAAGGCAGTGCTAAAACATTGACCATAAAATGGATCTCTTCATTCTGAAATGATTTTTTTTAACCCAGCTAATCAAAATGATTTCATGCAAAGAAATTGCAGGTTTCTCTTGTTATTATGCAATCATGTTCTTCCTCTCTGTGTCATTTGATGCCCAAGTTGTTTTGTTTCCTGGTCACGATGACAGCTGATGTCATGTGAATCTCTTCCATGTGACAATTTGTCAATAGCTGGGACCTCTTTAAATAGTTTCATCCATATTTATTGGCCTGGTTGTTCTAATGGTATTAGCTCGCTGAATTAAATTGCACTTTAGGCCAATAAAAAATAATTTGTTCAGTGAAATTTGCAACCATACTGAAAGGGGAAAGCCAATTTTTGGATTCATACATAAAACAAAAGGTGTAAATGGAAAGGAGTGTCAGAGTTGAGGGGCTTATACCTTAAGGCCATAAGATATAGGTGGACAATTAGGCCATTCAGCCCATCAAGTCTGCTCCGTCATTTGATCATGGCTGGTATGTTTCTCAACTCCATTATCCTGTCTTCTCCCCATAAACCCTGTTCCTCTTCCAAATCAAGAACCTATGTATTCCTGTCTGAAATATACTAAATTATTTGGCTTCCAAAGCCTTCGAAAGCAATGAGTTCCAGAGAGTCATCATTCTCTGGCTGAAGAAATTCCTCCCATCTCTGTTCTAAACAGTTATCTCATCACCCTGAGGCCATGTCCCTGGGTCCTCGTCTCCCTGCCCAGTGGAAATGTCTTCTCCACGTCCACTCTATGCAGGTCTCTCAGTATCTTTTAAGTTTCAATCAGATGCCCCCTTAGCTTTCTAAACTCCAAGTACAGATCCAGAGTCCTCACCTGCTCCTCAAATGGCAAGTGCTCCAAACCCAAAAATCATTGTTGTAAACCTCTTTTTTTGGATATAGGACCCAAAACTGTTTACAATATTCCAAACATCATCTGGCCAGAGCCTTATACTGCCTCAGCAGTATTTCTCGCTCTCTTGAAATGAATGACGGTATCGCATTTGCCTTCCTGACCACCAACTGAACCGACATATTAACCTTGAGAGAATCCTGAACTGGGACTTCTCAGGCCATTTGCACTTTAGATGTTCGAAGCTTTACCCTATTTAGAAAATATTCTATGCCTTATTCTTCCAACCAAAACGTATAACCTCACGTTTTGCCACATTGTATTCCATCTGCCCCTTCTTCGCCCAGTCTCCTGGCTGGTCCAAGTCCTTCAGCAGCCTCCCCGTTTCCTCATCACAACCAGTCCCTCCACCTATCTTTGAGTCATCTGCAGACTTAGCAACAATGTCCTCAATTCTTTCATCCAGATTGTGGATACAATTGTGAATAATTGTACTTCTGTTGGCCCCTGCCGAACTCCACTAGTCACCAGTTGCCATCCTAAAAAAGGCTTCAGCTGGTCAGCCAATGCCAGTACCTTTCTCCTAACACTAAAGGCTCTTTATCTTATTTAATAACCTCCTATGTGGCATCTTGTCAAAGGCCTTCTGGAAATCTGAACAGGTAACATCTACTGGCTGTACTTTGTCTAACTTGCTCATTACCTCCTCAAAGAATTCTAACAAATTTGTCAGGGACGTCCAGCCTTGATGAAGCCATGCTGACTCAGCTTTATTTTACAAAGCAGTTCCAAGTACTGTACTCTCATCTCATCCTTAATAATGGACTTTAAAATCTTACCAACGACGAAGGCCAGGCTAACTGGGCTGCAGTTTCCTGTCTTCTTCCTCCCTCCCTCTTAAACAGGGGTATTACACTGGCCACATTCCAGTCCTCTGGACCCTCCTTGACTCCAGTGATTCCTGAAAGATCATCACCAATCCCTCAACAATGCCTCAGGATTTGAGGGTTTATGTGCACAAATCAATCGGTTGCTGGAAAAAGTGGCTGATAAATCTTTCAAGCTCCTGGGAATTGTACATACAGGCACAAAGAACAAAAGCAAGTAAACTATAACGAATCTTCATGAAACGTTGTTCGCCATGAATTTTCGTATTTTGCCAATTTCTGGGAATCGCAGTTTAGGAATGGTGTGAAGGCAATAGAAAGGGTGCAAAAAATGTACAGGAATGGTTCCAGGTTTTCAGTTCTCATACTTTCCTTAGAGAAGGTTAAGAGGAAATTTGACAAATGTTTTCAAAATCATAAAGGCTCCGGAGACAGTACATTGGAGGAAAGTGCCTCCGGTGGAAAGAATGATAGTCAAAGGGCTGTGACTTTCGGTGATTCACAAAAGAAGTAACGACATTTTAAGGAAAAACCTTTTATGAATTGAGTGATTAAAATTTAGAATACCTGCTTGGGAATTTGGGGGAGATGAATTCAATGGCGGCTTTCCAAGGGGAATTGCATAATTATCTGAAGCGAAAGCATCTGTTGGGCTACAGGGCAAAGACAGGTGAGTGGGACTCGCAAAGTTGCTCTTGCAGTGAGTTGGCATGATTGGATAAATTGACTCCTGTTGTGCTGTCAACATTCTATGCTTCTATCCTCAAGATGTAAGTTATTAAACATTTTGCTAAAACTGGTAACATTGTTAACAGCAATATTGCACACAAGAGCCACAGTGGGTAAGTTCAGTGACAAGGAGTTAACTTGACAACAATACCAATAAGCCTTCTTGAAACAAGTGAGAGTTTTTGAGATGTGTACAGTTGGAGAAAATGTTTATGGAATAGAAATGCATCTTTAAATGAATGTGAACCAAATCAGTTTTCCATAAATGTCTCATGATCACTGGAATCAGAACTTTTTCAATTGGTGCAAATTGCAACAGACCGTTTGATTAGAATCAAAACAAAAAGCATTTTAAAGGAATGTTAATAATCCAGATCCTGGACGTTGTTCTCTCTTTCGCTAAGTAAATTCTCACTCTGATTTGTGAAACAATTGCACTTTCACAGTCAAAATGAAAGACAGTAGGCAGTGGATGGGTGCTCTTGATAAAATCACGAAGCAGTCAAGCAGATCTACCCACTGCTTGTGGTGAATCCTCTGTAATTTATTACTCCATGCCATCATGTAACATGTACACACTGCTTTCAGCATAGGTAAGGTATTATCTGATTTGGTTAGGAAAAGAGCACCGGGAATGTCAGAAGTGGAGGATACAAGAACATATATTAAAAGCCAGAAAATCATTCCTTTCTGCAGCGAATCCAAGAATGTTCAGCTAGAATGTGAACACAGTATGGAATCACAACTCCAAACATTTTTTTGATTAAAAGCCATCTCAAGTAATAGAAGTCAGTTGCAGATTGATGGGATATAGTGATTGAAACCATGGCCAAATGGATCTCATTGACTTTGAAATCCTTGATTGGGATTGTTAACCTGGGACAATTAGGGAGTCCTGGCTGACAAATAAAAACAGAAGATTCAGAGAGTCTCCTCATTTTCAGGACTGCCTCTGTGCTGGCTGGTCAGAGACCAAGTATGGAGTGCAAGTGAATGAAAGGTGACTTTGTGACAGAATACTGGCCTCCATGCAGTTATTTCATGGAGTTCATAATATCAAACACTAAGCTTGCTGGATTGGAAATTAGAAAGAAATTTTCCCAACTGGCTCAGTGGTAGCACTGCTGCCTCACAGTGCCAGGGACCCAGGGTTCAATTCCAGGCCACTGTCTGTGTGGAGTTTGTATATTCTCTCCGTGTTTGCGTGGGTTTCCTCTGGTTTCCTCCCACAATCCAAACATCTGCAGGTTAGGTGAATTGGCCATGCTAAATTTCCCATTGTGTTCAGGGATGTATAGGTTAGGTGCAATCGTTTGGGATAAAAATAGGAATAACAGGGTAGGGAAATCGGTCTGGGTGCGTTACTCTTCAGAGGTTTGGTATGTACTTGTTGGGCCGAATGGCCTGTATCCACACCATAGGGTTTCTAAAAATGTTCTAAAATTCTAAAAATCGACATACGGAAAGTGTGAAAGACAAGTAATTTAATGTCACAAATTGTGGAGTCAGGAGAATAAATTACAGTAAGCTGATGATCAGACACCCAATTCAGTGATGACTTAGTTGCCAGAGTCTTGCCTCTGAATGACATAATTGTTGATGTGCAAAAGGAGGCCATATGGCCCATTGTATCTACACTGGCCCTCTGAGCGTTAAACTTGGTGCAAATCTCCTGCCTTTTCCTGGTATTCTGTGTACAGTTTCCAATTAAATAATCATCAAGACCCACTTGAATGCCTCAATTGAACCAGCCCCTACCACCCTTCCAGGCAGTGCATGTCAAACTCTAAACAAAGATAAAGTTGCCATAATCCTAGCAGATCATCAGCTGCGAATGAGAGAGAGAGAGAGAGAGAGACAGAGATGAATGGTAGTAAATTTCACCTGATGGTCACCACGCTTCAAACGAGGGGAGAGGTTGAGGAGGAGAGTCCTTCAAGGTAATGTCATGGCTGTCAGTTTGCTCAGCTGGCTGGATAGTTAGTTTTTGATGCAAAGGAATGGCAACAGCACTAATCATAACTACCTGCTGTGTGAAAAATGCCTATAAATTAAACTGTGCCCTCATTTTCAAAGTTTATGAATGGGCACAGTTTCTCTCAATCCACAATTTTGAAAATGTTTGTCGAATCTTCTGAAAGCTTTCTCCTCTCCAAAGAAAACAGTTGAATCATCTTCAATCTTTCTTCATAACTCAAGTTTCAAATCCTTGGAACTATTCCTGTAAACCCCTTCTGCACTCTCCCCAGTGTATTCACATCCTTTTTCAAGAGTGATGTACACTACTCCAGCTGACGTCTAACCAGTGTCTTTTGTAAGTTCATCACAAATCCCCCTACCTTATTTACGAAGCTGAAAAAATGAATGTTTTATTCACAGCTCTCTACTTAATCTGTCACCTTTAAAGCCTTATGTATCAAACATCTGAGTCTTTTTGCTCCCACAACCCTTCAGAATGATAACCTTTTCTTTTACTCTCTTTCCATGTCCTTTGTAACAAAGTTTATTCTCTAATACTTCTCCACACTGAACTTAATTGTGACCTCGTCACCCATGTCAAAGTCCTTTTGAATTTCTCCACTATTCTTGCAATTTACAATTCTCCCAAGTTTTGTTCAAAAACTCTGAAACTATTGCCTTCACACCAAGATATAGGTCAAATTGTTAGCATCCAGCACTTTGATCATGCATCTGCAGAGAAATCTCCAGAGTGGACCAAAACCTCAGGTCAGTGTTTCTTTCTCTCAATTTACTTTTTATTGGGATTTCTCAAATGTTGTACATGGTGAACGCTTCTTGCATATGTTATGAGGCTTCTGTTTTGTTCCAGTATTCTTTTGTTCAATTTGGGTCACTAAGTTAATATAACATAAGGTGAACCAACACCAGGTGGGCTGCAGTGGTTAAAGAAGGCAGCTCAATATCTTCTCAAGGGCAATTAGGAATGCACAATAGCTGCTGGCCGAAATAACAATGCTCTTTTCCCAAGAACAAATCTTGTGAAAAGCTGCCTGCAGTGTTCAATTTGATGGGCAAGCACCAAACAGGAAGTGAGTGAACAATTAAATTCTTCAGAAGTTTAATTTTGGGTGGGTGAAAGGGGCATTTTCTAACCATGACCATTAGAAAATAAAAATGAGCGGTAATAAATTTGGAAATCATTCATAATGCCTTCTGTACTGCAAATAATTGCATGAGCTCACTTGTGAATTGCTGACATGAGCTTTTTTGGGAGGAAAGTTGAAGCCAGGGGAGAGACAGAATGCAGAATGAAAATAAACTGACAAATTAACAGCATTGCAAACTTCATGTCCTCTTCTTGGAACTGATTGATATGCTTCCTGATATTTTTCAGAGTCCAGCATTTAGAATTAAGAATCTCTGCACTGCAACAGAACAATTTTACAATTACGAGAATATCAGGACATAACAAGTCCAAAATCAGCCACACTGGTGAAAAAATGTCAAGGAATTACATCTGGCATAAATCAAAACTTCCAGTTTGAAAAAAAAATCACATTTGATGCTGGTCCCGTCACAAAACAAACCAAGTCCCCAGGGTAAATTAATTACCCTTGCAAGTGTCCATGAATTGTATCTGCTTACAGGGTTTTGAGGAGGAATTAAAAATTAACTTGATTACTTTGGGGACAAAGTCACAATCAGGTAAGTTTTAAAAGCTTTGGACTGTCATTCATTTTTCAGATTAATGCCAAACTGACCTCCATTATAACAAGCAACTGGCTCTTCTGGGATTCTTTAAGTTATGTTTTTGTCATTTGAACTGGCTTACTTGCAAAAGATGAATGAGGTCTCTGAATGAAACAGCTTTCTTTTTAATAGGACTTTGATGTTGTGGCCAATTCAGAGACATGGATAGAGCTGGGTCAGGAATGGATGTTGCAGTTTCCAAGGTTTAGATCTTTCATTAAGATAAGGAAATGTGGTAAAAGAGGGGGAGGTATGACTTTGTTAGTCAATGACAGTATAATGGTGGCTGAAACAACTTTTGACGAGGACTCGTATACTGAGGTGGTAGAGGCTGAGGTTAGAAACAGGAGAGGAGAGGTCACACTGCTGGGAGTTTTTTAAAGGCCTCCACAATGTTCCAGGAATGTGGAGGAGAGGATTGGCAAAATGATTCTGGGTAAGGGTGAAAGGAACAAGGTGATACTTATGGGGGACTTTAACTTCCCCAACATTGATTGGAAATGCTACAACTCTAGTACGTCAGATGGATCAGTTTTTGTCCAACGTGTGCAGGAAGGTTTCCTGACACAGTATGTCGAAGGGCTGACAAGAGGGGAGGCCACACTGGATCTGATGCTTGGTAACGAACCAGGCTAGGTGTCTGATTTAGTGGTAGGTGAGCACTTTGGAGAAAGTGACCATAATTCAGTTGCGTTTAGTTTAGTGATGGAAAGGGATAGGTACATGCCACAATGCAAGAGTTATAGATGGGGGAAGAGCAATTCTAATGCAATTAAACAAGATTTAGGAGGCAGAGAATGAGGTAGCAAAATGCAGGGGATGGGAACAATCGAAATGTGGAGCTGGTTTAAGGAACAGACATTGCTTGTCCTTGACAGGTATATATCTCTTGTTAAGCAGAAGAGGGAGGCTTTTGTGACGTTTGAGACGAGATGGGTCAGATGAGGCATGAAGAGTTACAGATTAGCCAGGAAGGATTTAAAGAGAGAGTTAAGAAGAGCAAGGAGAGGACTTGAGCAGTTTTTAGCAGATAAAATAAAGGAGAACCCTAAAACTTTCTATCGGTATGTGAGAAATAAAAGGATGACTTGGGTAGGAATAGGGCCAGTCAAAGACAAAAGTGCAAAGTAGTATGTGGACCCTGTGGAGATCAGAGAGATGCTAAATGAATATTTTACATCTGTTTCACTCAATAAGAGGAGAATATTACAGAGGGGAAGGCTGAGATATGGACTATTAGACTATAAAGGATTGGGGTTGGTAAGGAGGAGGTGTTATCAATTCTAGAAGGTGTGAGAGTAGATAAGTTCCCTGGGCTGAATGGAATTTATCTGAGGATTCTCTGGGAAGCTAGGGAGGAAGTGTTGGAGCTTTTGGCTTTGATCTTTGAGTCGCCATTGTTTATAGGTTTAGTACCAGAGGACTGGAGGATTGCAAATGTTGGGCCCTTGTTTAAGAAGGGCAGTAGAGTTGATCCAGGTAATTATAGACCAGCGAGCCTTACGTCTGTTGTAGGAAAAGATTTGGAAAGGGCTACAAGAGATAGCATTTATAATCATCTGGCAAGCAACAATTTGATTTCAGATAGTCAACATGGTTTCGTCAAGGGCAGGTCGTGTCTCACAAACCTCACTGAATTTTTTGAGAAGGTGACCAAGCATGTGGATGAGGGTAGAGCAGTTGACATGGTATACATGGACTTCAGTAAAGCCTTTGATAAAGTTTCACATGGTAGGCTTTTGGAGAAAATGCGGAGGGTGATTTCGCAGTTTGGATTAGAAGATGGATTTCTGTAAGAAGGCAGTGAGTGATGGTTGATGGAAAATATTCAGCCCGGAGAATGGTTACTAGTCGTGTGCCACAAGAATCTGTTTTGGGACCACTGCTGTTCGTCATTTTTACAAATGACTGATATGCAAGTATAGGTGGATGGATTAGTAAGTTTGCAGATGACACTAAAGTCAGTGGAGTAGTGGATAGTGTGGAAGAATGTTGCATGATACTGCAGAATTGGACTCAGAAGTGGCAAATGGAGTTCAATACAGATAAATGTGAGGTGGTTCACTTTGGGAAGAATGACAGGAAGGCAGAATATTGGGTCAATGGAAAGATTCTTGGGAGCGTGGGTGTGTAGAGGGATCTTGGTGTCCACGTATATAGATCCCTGAAAGTTGCCACCAAGTTGATAGTGCTGTTAAGAAGGCATACGATGTGTTATGTTTTATTAATAGAGGGATTGAGTTCCGGAGCCATGATGTCATGCTGCAACTGTACAAATTGCTGGTGCGGCCACACATGGAATATTGTTTACAGTTCTGGTCATCCCATTACAGGAATGATATGGACGCATTGGAAAAGCTGCTGAAGAGCTTTACTAGGATGTTGCCTGGTTTGGAGGGAAGGTCTTATGGGGAAAGGCTGAGGGACTTGAGTCTGTTCTCATTGGAGAGAAGAAGGTTAAGAGGGGATTTAGTAGAGACATACAAGATGATCAGAGGATTAGATAGGGTGGACAGTTAGAGTCTTTTTCCGAGGATGATGATATTGGCTTGTACGAGGAGGCATAGCTGCAAGTTGAGGGATGATAGATTTAAGACAGGTGTCACAGGCAGGTTCTTTACTTAGAGAGTGGTAAAAGTGTGGAATGCCCTGCCTGCCAATGTAGTTAACTCAGCCACATTAGAGGCATTTTAACAGTTCTTGGATAAGCATATGGATGATGATAGGATAGTGTAGGGGGATTGGTTTAGATTAGTTTACAGGTCGCCACAACATCAAGGGCCAAAGGGCCTGTTCTGTGCTGTATTATTCTATGTTCTCCGTTCTAATGGTAAGTCTGTTTTCCACTTCTCATTGAACATGAAGTTACTGTTCTTAAATAGGTATTCTTTAAGGCAAAATGATTTTTCGAAATCCTGCCTGATGATATTGGTTCATGCCAGATTTTGCAAAGAACAATATGTGAACAATGCTGAACACAAACTCAAAAAAGAAACTTTTCAAAAGTGGCATCATTGATTATGCCCACAGCAGAAACTCACCCCTTGGAGATTGAGTAGAATCCCACTGTGTTTTCCAGCTCTATCATGCACTGAAGTCAAGAAGGCAGTCAGATCATTTCAAGCTCAGGAATCTATCAAACAACAGCCTTTCTGCATCTCAGCCATGGGCGAAACATCCATCCCTTGACTGCTCTGAAAACAAACCAGTGCAAAATAAAACATAACTTTTCAACAGCTCCAAATCACAAAACGCCTTCAGACAAAAGAGACATCCCTCACCATATTCTATTAATTTTTCTCACATGTTTTATTCTTCTCAATCAGTGATCACCTTTTAATTCCTGCCCTTGTTAATAACTGTAAATGTACAACAAACTTGTCTTGTGCTGAAGAAATTAAACAGAATATCAATTGCCTTAGAAGCAGGAGAACACATCTTAGTGCAGAAAGTCATGTTCTTCCATTGAATACATTAAAATGTCTTTACCTCACTCCACTCTGCCAGGAACCAGGAATGAGGAGAAAGTGAGGTCTGCAGATGCTAGAGATCAGAGCTGAAAATGTGTTGCTGGAAAAGCGCAGCAGGTCAGGCAGCATACAGGGAACAGGAGAATTGACGTTTCGGGCATAAGCCCTTCTTCAGGAATCAGGAACCAGAATGCTTTAGATCGGCAGTGTTAAGAAATACTCTTGCCCTTACACGGGCAACAACAAACTTTTAATGATCGGGAAACAGTTTTGGAATATTCTGTATTCTTCCCTTATGAATCACTTATCAAATCTAAAAGATCATATCCTGTGAATGTTTATTGCAGATTATAACATCTACATAAATTTTGAAGAGTAGACCAAATGGTGGAAACTCAAAAAAGAACTCCAGCTCTCTATCTCTGCCATTTGTGACATTGCTCCGAGTACATTTAGTCACAAAGCAAAAGTGACTGGACCTGATTTATAAGCACTTTGGGTTGGTCTGAAGATGTGAAAGGCATTATGGAAAGGCACTGGTCTCGTCTCATCTGACTTCTTGTTTAATTGCATCCCAGTCAACACTGGGATCTGAAAACCAAGCCTGACAATATCATCTTAGAATATTCATGTTTTCCTGCCTCGTTCATTAAACTGCAACCAGGAAAAAGCAACCAAAATAGCTTTTTCCTGGGTGACAGAGGAGGCATTAATCTTAGGGTGCCATATCAAAGCTCTGCATTACATCTATTAAAGGCATCGAGGAGCTATCCGAAGAGTTCAATGGCAGGAGAAAACCGAAGTCAATTTTGGACTCGACAGCATGAAAACCACCCTCCAGAAAATTTTAATTTAGATGAGCAGGCCACATCCCCACAGGGATAAATACTGAAGACCCCAAGCAGAACTTCATTCGCGAACCGTCTCAGACCAAACACCATCATGGTGGTCGGTACAAATGATAAGGGCACCAGAGTAAAAAAGACAAACTTCCGCAACACCTGTCTGAGAAAACAGTGCAGCAAACCATCTCTGTGGAGACAAGCACTGAAACTTGGTTCAGTATATTGCCAGGACCAATGATGCCAGACATGTGATAATTTTCGTGCCGAGAGAAAGGCCATAGGTGCCACAGCTGAGGAAGATACCTCAAGCAATACAATAAAGACATGAACTGCCACTTCTGTGGTCACCACACTGATCCTGCATTGCAATCTCCATTCACAACAATGCCCCAGGAAATAATAACATGACTAACAACCTGAACAGACTTGAAGAATAAGAGTTCAACACTAAACTGGAGATAAAGGGTCATGCAACATTGAATGGGTATTGACCTCCAGAACATACAATGTAACTCAGTGTCATCATGTTAAGCCACTGGAGGCCTCATCTTCTCATCAATTTGTTCTATTTCAAGTCTGACTGCTAAATCCTTTGCCGGGTTCAGTCGCATCAGTTTGGCTGCTTTTAATATTCTATTCACATCACACTCCCGCCTCGCTAGTTATGTGTTACTGATTCAATTTTTCACTTCAGAATGGATGGGTAGTACATAGCAATAGAAAATAACTACAGTTCTGAAATGGTTTGTGATAGGATCACAACTTCATCCACCTTGCCCATTATTGCATACAACTCAAAGAATTTCTCATCTTAAATTTGCATGGCCAACAAACTAGATTTAACTGTTTAAAAACAACACACATTTATCCCAATGAAATGCTGTATCTGTCTCCCCCCCAGAGACACTCAATGCAGTCCACGTTATTTATTTCTCGTGCTTTCCGCAGCTAACATACACCAGTGGACTGGCAGCAGTTTCCTTCATTACCTGAACAATCTCAAAAGGTTGACCTGAATGTTTTAGAGAGGATCAGCAGATGACTGGATCCTGATGTCTTAAATTTCTCCCACTTGGTACTTTGCATCAATGTAGTGAACATGTTGACTAGACTGTGATGTCTGGAGCACACCAGAGAGCACATCTTGTCTTCAGGGGAGCTCCACCATTATTTGGTGATTAATGGTCAGGCGACATTATTCAATGTTTTGTGGTCCTCTGTACTTTGCACAATCTGAATCGTCTCCAATATAGAACATGTGTTGGGTTGGCTTCCTTAACTTTATCATGTCTTAATCATTCTGCTGTATACACCTAACTGTATGCTCAAATTAAAAAAAAACAACAAGCTTTCTCCACAGAAATCTTGCTAAAGCTGGAACAAAAGGTTCACTCTTTCTTGAGTTCAGTTATCATAAGACCGTAATAAAAGGGAATAGAACTGGGCAGTTCCGCCCCTTGAGGCCTGCTCCACCATTCAATAGCTTCATGGCTGATCTGACATTCCTCATATCCAACTTCTTACATTTTCTTTGTAATCCCTAATTCCCTTATGCCCAGCTGATCAAGATTCTATCAATCATAGCTTTAAATATACCCAAGAGCTCTGCTCCCCACAGCTCTCTGTAACAAAGAGTTCCAAAGTCTCACAACCTTCGGAGAGAAGAAATTCCTCCTCAACTCAGTCTTAAATTAGTGACCCTTTATTCTGAGACTATGGCCTCTGATCCAAGACTCTCTCATGAGGGGAAACATCCTCTCAGCATTTCACAGAATCCCAATAGTGTGGAAGCAGTCCATTCGGCCTATCGAGTCCACACTGACCCTCCAAAGAATATCCCTCCCAGACTCCCTCCCTCAGCCAATACCTGTAACCCCACACGTACCCTGGTAAATCTACTGAGCCTGCACATCTCTTTATATTATGGGTAATTTCCCATGGCCAATCCACCTTACCTGCATATCTTTGGAATGTGTGAGGAAATCAGAGGAACCCACGCAAACATGGGGAGAATGAGCAAACTCCACACAGACATTTGCCTGTGGGTAGAATCGAACCCAGGTCCCTAGAGTTTTGAGGCAGCAGTGCTCACCATTGTGCCACCTTGTCAAACCCCACAAGGATCTTCTGTATTTCAATGAGATCATCTCTCAAACTCGTGACTGGAGTCCTAACCTGTTTAGCTTTTGCTCATAGTACAATCCCTCCATACCGGGGCATCACGCTCGTGACCTTCACTGAACTGCCTCCAATGAAATGATATCTTTCAATTAATAAGGGGACCAAACGTGTTCACAGTATTGTGGCTGTGGTCTCACCAGCACCTTGTCTTGCTGCAGTAAGACTTCTGTTATGGACTAGGTTGGACCATTCAAAACATTCTTGAGCAGGCAGAGTATTTTTGCAGCCTGTTCACACACAGCTGAATTCCTCTCTAGTTCTGGACTGAACTGGTCAGCTAGAGAGCTGACCATTCCCCTTTCATTGTACAGGTCACTTCTAAAACATGACCACTTTGGTCTAAAGGCTCATCTTTTTACATATAAACAAAAGGCCTCTCAAAACCCCTTTTATCTCTGTACCAAACTAGTCTAATTAGAGCCCAGCCCATTTATGACCCCTCTGAAAACAATCAAGGACACAGTATCCTTGAGAAAAGCAACAGCTTTTAGAAAAAAGGGACCAGCTTTATGACACTTCCATCCTCTTATCCTCCAACCCTTTGAAATGAGGGCCAATATTCCATTTGCCTGTAGGACAGCTTTCTGCCTTTCATGGACATGTATCCCCAAGTCTCCTTGTTTTGGAGCTTTTGGCAGCTTTTCTCCATTTAAATTATATTCTGTTCTCTTCTTGTCCCTTCCAAAATCAACCACTTCACATATTCCAACATGTTATTCCATTTGCCAGCTATTTGCCCACTTACTTAACCCTTAAGTATCTGTCTATAAAATGTTTATATCCTTCATGCAAGCTGCTTTTTCACCTATTTTTGTGTCATCTGCAAATTTGGCTACAGGAGACGACCAGGAGCAAAAAATCCCACCACTGTGACCCGTTCCTGATGAGGCCAGACAAGCCCAGGCCAGAACTACAACCTTGAAGTGTCCAGCCCCGGGGGAAGCACAGCCTGCCAGATCAAGCTCACTTACCTTCTGAAGCAACCGACTCGCACTATTGGGACCATCCAGATGCAGGAAACCTGCAAGAAAACAGGGAAGACACACTGGCTACAGCTGAGACTAAAACAAGTTTCAAGACCGCCCCCCCCACCCCCACCCCCCCCCAGCATACTCATAGCACATGCGCAGGCTATTGAAAACAAAATAGATGGACTCAGATCTAGACTTACCTTCCAGAAAGAACTGAGAGACTGCTGTGTTTCACAGAGATGTGGCTCACTCCTGCCATACCTGACTGCACCTTACAAGCTGAGGGTTCTCCATAACATGGCTGCCGTGCAGAGAATGAAGAACCCAGCCCAGCCTGTTCCCAGTGTCATGATATTGAACTAGAAACCTTGAATACAAATAAACCAGACAGAAAACTGTCCCTGGTGTGCGTCTAAAACATGGTGTCCTTGGGTAAGGCAAAGTTTGGAGGTTTATACTTCCTGATCAACACCTCCTGGTGCTCAGACATGGCAACTCTGGTGAGTGACTGCTCCCCAGACCAAGAATACCTTACAGTAAAATGCCCATCCCTACCAAATGCCACATGAATTCACCTCCGCCATTCTGACAACAGCCTACATATCACTCCATGCAGATGTGAAGAATGCTCTGGATGGAATTTACACCACCACAAACACACTGGAGACAAAATTCCCTCAGGCCTTATCATTGTGGCCAGTGACTTCAACCAAGCCAACCTCAACAGGGTGCTGCCAAAGTATCACCAAAACATCTGCCCATTAGAGGAGTGAACATCCTCGATCACTGCTATGCAACCGTCAAAGATGCTAACTGCTCTATCACCCCGTCCACAATTCGGAAAATCAGATCATAACACTGTGTTCCTCCTCCTAGCTTACAAGCAGAAGCCAAAACGGGAGGATCCTTCATAGAAAGAAATACAATACTGGTCCCAAGGCAATGGAAGAGTGTCTCCGCTGGAATTGATGGAGTGGACCATATTCAAGCAGCCAGCAGAAAACCTAGACAGGTACACCAACACTACCGTCACGGACTTCATTAGTAAGTGCTTGGAGGACTCCATGCCAAAGAAGTCAATCCAGTTGTTCCCCAACCAAAAACCTTGGATGAACCAGGAAATTGATTGCCTACTGAAGACCAGGCATATTGCATTCAAGTCAGATGACCCAGACCCATACAGAAAATCCAGATGTGACCTCCACAAAGCTATTAGAGATGCTAAGAGGCTGTACCGGATCAAGTTAGAGGCCCAAACCAACCATAAGGAATCCTGCTGCCTGCGACCAGGCTTAAACAACATTATGGGATACAAAATGAAGCAGAGCAAGATAGCGGACAAAGATGCTCAATGCTTTCTGTGCTCAGTTCCATCAGAATTCCAGCGGCACAGTGTCACCCATCCCGACAGCCCCTTACGTACCTGTTGCCTCCATTAGCGCTGCAGATGTCAGATCCGTCTTCTGGAGTGGCAACCCAAGGAAAGCACCAGGCCTGGACGGAGACCCAGCCGTCCACTTAGCTCCTGTGCGGATCAGCTAGCAAAGGTATTCACTGACATATTCAACTCTCCCTCCCACAAGCTAAAGCCCCCATCTGCTTCAAGAAGTCCACCATCATCTCAATACCTGAGAAAGGTAATGTATTTCTACGGCTCCAGTCAGACCACATTTAGAGTACTGTGAGCAATTTTAGGTCTATACCTCAGGAAAGATGTACTGGCCCTGAAGTGGGTCCAGAGGAGGTTCACAAGAATGATCCCAGGAATGAAAGGCTTAACATATGTGGAATGTTTGAGGTCTTTGGGACTATACTCCATGGAGTTGAAAAGGATGAGCGGGGATTTGATTGAAACTTGCAGAATACTGAACGGCGTGAACAGAGTAGGTGTTGGAAAGTGGATGTTTCCATCGGCAGGAGAAATCTGGACCCAAGGGCACAGTCTTAGACAACAGGGAAGACTGTAGTATGGAGATAAGGAGAAACCTCTTTAGCCAGAGTGGTGAATCTGTGGAATTTATTGCTACGGAAGGCTGAGGAGGCCAAATCACTAAGTATATTTAAAACAGAGATAGATAAGTTCTTAATTGCCAAGGGGATCAAAGGTTATGGAGAGAAAGCAGGAAATGGGGTTGAAAAGGCTATCAGTCATGATTGAATGGAGGATTAGACTCTGAATGGCCTAATTTCTGCTCCTATGTCTTATGGTCTAAAACACATGCAACAGGCCTTAATGCTTACTGTTCTGTGACTGTTACTTCCATAATCATGAAGTGCTTTGAATGGCTGGCGATGGCCCACATCAACTCTGCCTCGATCCCCTGCAAGTTGCCTTCTGATTTAACAGGTCTGCAGTGGATGCCATTTCCCCAGCCGTACACACGTCCTTGGAACATCTGGATGACAAGGGCCCACCTACGTCAGAGTCCTGCTCATCGACTGCAGGTCAACCTTTAACACCATTATTCTCTCTAGACTGATCTCAAAACTCTTGGTCTCAGCTCCGCCCTCTGCAACTGGATCCTCAGCTTCCTGATCCGCAGATCAGTGAAGACAGACAACTGATCCTCCAAGATAACATGCACTACTGGCGCTGCCCAAAGATCTCAGCCCCTTGCTGTACTTCCTGTACACCCACGACTTTGTAGCCAAATTCTGAACGAACGCCATCTCCAACTTTGCTGATGAAACCATCGTGGTAGAACAGACATCAAACAATGATGAGTCAGAATACAGAAAGGATGTGGAGAGCTTGGTGATGTGATGCAATGATAACAACCTCTCTCTCAAAGTTGGCAAAACTGAAGAACTGATCATTGACTTCAGAAAGAAAGGGGAAGGATATGGCCCTATCCATATCAACGGAGTGGAGGTTGAGAGTGTTGACAGAGTCAAGTTTTTCAGAATGATGATAACTGACAACTTGTCTGGCCTTCCCATGTAGATGTGACATTCAAGAAGGCACAATAACAAGAGGGGAACGATATAAAAGAGATCTAAGGGGCAACCCTTGCACGCAGAGGATGGTATGTGTATGGAATGAGCTGTCAGAAGAAGTGGTGGAGGCTAGTACAATTGTGACATTTCAAAGGCATCTGGATGGGTATATGAATAGGAAGAGTTTAGAGGGATATGGATCAGATGCTGGCAGGTGGGACTAGATTGGGTTGGGATATCTGGTCGGCATTGACGAGTTAGGCCAAAGGGTCTGTTTCCATGCTGTACATGTCTATGACACGATAATAATGCACATTCCAGTATCTGCAGTAATTTGTTTTTATCTCTTCTTTCTCAGGCACCTCAGGAAATCTGGCATGTCTATAAAGATCCTCAACAACTTTTACAGATGCACCAGAGAAAGCATACTATCCCAATGTATAATGCTCTGTTTTGGCAATTGTTCTGCCCAGTACTGTAAGAAACTGAAGAAGGTTGTGTGCACAGCCCAGACCATCACAGAAGCCAACCTCCCATCCATGGACTCCATTTACACCTCTCATTGCCATGTACAGGCTGCCAACATCATCAAAGATCCATCCCACCCCAGCCATGCTCTCCGGTAACCCCTTCCGTCAGGCAGAAAATACAGAAGCTTCAACATATGCACTAGCATGTTGAAAAAGTTTCTTGCCTGCCAATATTAGACTCTCTAAACTCAAATAATGTTGCTCTTGCCTTATGCACCTCCTGTGCAGTACAATGTGTCTGCCTCATTTTGTCTAAGTCTTTTTCTCCCTATGATCTGTATGCCCTTGCTTACTCTGATCTGCTTGTGCTGCTCACAAACAAAGCTTTTCACTGTACTTAGGTACATGTGACACTTAATCACATCAAATCAAATATTCGCTTCCTGCCTCCAAGTCATCAATATACATTGAAAACAGTTGTTGTCCCAGAACTGATCCCTATGGAGCTCCACTGGTCATGGGTGACCAAGCTGAAAAAGAACCCATTTTCCCCGTCTACTGTTTTCTACCCATCAGCCAATTCTCCAACTATTCCAAAGGACCAAAGGAATTAGGAGCGGGAGTGGGCAATTCTGCTCTTCGAGCCCGTTCCACCATTGAACCTGGTCTCAACTCCACTTTGCTGCCTGCTCCCCATCAAACCACCACACTGCAGACTTCTATCTTATGACTTAAACTTTTCATGATGTTCCTCACCGAACCCCTTTGCAAGTCAGAATGCAATGCATCCACTGGTTCCCCTCCATCCATTCTAATTGAGACTTCCTCAAAAAACACAATTTCTTTCATGGAATCATGCTGATTAGATTATGATTTACTAAATGTTCTTCTATCACTTCCTTAGTAATTTACTCCAATAGTTTTCCAACAATAAATGTTTAGCTAATTATTCTACAAAGATGTGCCTTTTGTCTCCCTCTCTTTCCGAATAAGGGTGGCATTTCAGTAGTTTTCCTTATCCTCTGGCATTTCTGAATCTGAAAAATTACAAACATTGCATTCACTATTTCTGCAGCTACCTCTTTTAGGATCCTAGGACGCAAGCCATCAGTCATGATTGAATGGCGGAGCAAAATCATTGGGCTGAATGGCCTATCTTTAGGCTCATGTGTTTGTCTGTTACTACGTCCTTCATGAAGGTGATAGTACTTCATTCCTTCCCTGTATTCTTTAGGATTAATGGGATGCTCGAAGTATCTCCCGCTGTAAAGACTGATGCAAAATATTTGTTTAACACCCCTGCCTTGTCCTTGTTCCCAATAACCTGTGATCCTCTTGCAAGATATCTAATGCTAACAACCTCTGACAAATTCTACTTACCAATATCTCATCTCTCCAACTCTCAGTGTAAAAACCCATACTGTTCTGCTTCTAAAGTATTCCTTCTCTGGACGCAATGCTTTTCAACTTTACATTTCAACAACTGGCAGTCACTAAAGCTCAGGTGGGAGTATTGTTCCATCAACATGATGGATAACTTCGCCATTCTGTTGAAAGCCCTTCTTTGCATCATGACCTATTTAGAACTCGGCAAGGAACAAATGTTTCCTGAGTTAATAGGGGACAGATATGAAAGAATGTGGGCAGAAGGTGCAGAAGTGACAGAAGGATGAACATTTTTACATATGGAATGGGAATGCAAGATTGACCTGGAACTTCCTGCCCATACACGAGGTACAAGCAGATATGAACAATGATTCCAAAAGAAAACTGGATAAGCACTTGAGGAAAATAAACTTGCATAGTTAGGTGGAGAGAATGAGGGAAGTGGGACTCAGAGGATTAATCTGCAGACAGCTGGTATAGACCAAAATGCCCTCTTCTGTACCATAATATCTCTGTGGTGGTGTGATCCGCTGTAGGTCCTTGTCCAGCCCTTTCAGTATAACTAATCTTAAATCGATAAGAGAGATTTTTTCAATGCAGAGCTGTCAGCACATTTGATTTTTCCTTATTCATTTTTGGAATGTGGCCCTTGCTCACAATTATTCCCCATCCTGAGCTGCCCTAAAAAAGTGGTGACGGATGTCATGATAACAGAGATATCAAGTATTCACATACATCTTTACCTTTTACAAAAACACATATTTGGCATAAAGCCAAATGACTATGATGAACATAAATTCAGTGGTTGGCTAGAAAGTCCCTGGAATGTCACATCTGACAAGGTGATAAAGAAGCTCAAAGGATGGTTATAAAAGAGAGAAATACATACACACTGAAGTGTAATCTCCTGGGAGGAATCTCAGAAGACTGTGAACATGATTGAAGAAAATTCAGCAGTCTGGGCAAGGGAAACTTTTGTGTCTTTCTCTTTCAAGATTAGACAAGAACCAGAGTCAAAAACCAGTCCAACTCTGATCTGTGTGAGATAGTAGCCTATCAACCTTGTGTGTGTTGTTGAAGGAGGTGTGTATTGTTATCGACCAGGCCAGACCTCTTCAAAACATTTCAAGAAAGTAGTCCAGACCCTAACTTTGATAGCTGTTTTAAGCAGGTGCGAGGTGGATATGCCAGGAGTGATGCAGCTGGCCCAACCACTTAGTTTTAAACAAAACAGAATTTCTTTCCAAGATTACCAAAAGAAACACAAACAAAAGAGAACAGAGTATTGAATAATGTAACCTAACTGAAAACCCAACAGACTATCCCAAGTTAATGATGCTGTTCCAACTACTTGCAATAATCCCCACAAACACCCCTTGTCACAAAAGGTAAAATCAAACACAGGGTCTTACAGGAAAGATGTCCGAGAGGTTCAGCATGGAATACCTTCTCCCACGTCACTGTTTCTTTGACCAGCAGCCTCGAATCTGACTGACTGCTTTCTCTGAACAGCCAGACCAAACTAGATCAGAGAAAAGCTGAGCTGGGAAAACTGGTCACTCCCCTTTCATTGTAACAGTGTTTATTTTTAAAACTTGAAAGGTTTTCCTCGAGGCAGTATCTGTTAGCTATAATTAAATTGACTTAAAATCCCTCCAAACTGAAGCCTGTGTCTTTATGACCACTCTGAAAAAGAAACAAGGACAACATAACCTTGTTAATGGAGCAGCATTGTCACAGTCTGTACAAGAAGGTGTGCCAGTCAGCTGGGGTATGTAGATGTGCAAGTTAGGATCAAGCATGCGTGCTGTGAAGATTATATTTAAAGAACTACCCATAAGTCATACTTATGTTGCAGATACGGGTATTTCTCACCTAAAGTGCGAGAATGCTCATCAGCAAGCCACTCAAAAAGGAACAGGGCAAAAGGCTTTCAACTATTCTGTAAAGCCAAGTTTCCTGCAATCGGCTTTTCAACAGGATGATGCTCAACGATTGACTTCTTCATAAGCAACCCACTGATCTACATATGTTTTGATATTTATCTTCTTTTAGACTTACTTCTCATCTGTAATATCTGTGTCTGTGTGTTGCACTGCTATTTATTCTCACGTTTAGAATCGAACCAACTGACTCTTTTGTTAACTCAAGGCAGTCAAATTAAATTAGCTCCTTTGAAAACATAACTTCATTTGGGTCTGGGAGAAAGCTATCGACAAGGGGGAGACAATGTTGCTTGCTAAGTTAACCTTATAATGTTGGGGTGGTTTTAAACTGATTTGGCACGGAGCAGACGTAAGGTTTGGAGCAAGGTTTCATCAGATATGGAAGGAATGCCAGGACAGTCGAGTAGGCAGAGACGACATGAACACAATAAGGCAAATGGGAGATCTCAAAAACTAAACTGTTTCTATTTTAATGTCAGGAGCTTTACTGGTAAGGCAGATAAAATTAAAGCATTGATCAGCATGTGGGATTATGATATTGTTGGAATCACTGAGACATGGTCAGAGGAAGGACATTGCAGGCAACTCAGCATTCCAGGGTTTGATTGATTGATTGATTGCAATCACATATACCGAGATACAATGAAAAGTGCAGTTGTGCATGTTGTGCAGGCAGATTGTACCTCAAACTGCATCAGAGGAACAGAACAGAGCACAGAATATCATGTTACAGCCAAACATAAGGTGCAGAGACAGAGATCAGAATTAACATTTTCGAGGTCCATTACAAAGTCTGACAGCAGCAGGGAAGAAGCTGTTATCATTGGACAGCATCTGGTAAACGTAGACTGGGAGCAGTAATTTGCACCCAGGTCTACATTTGGAAAGTGAGAATCTTTTAAAAGTAATACAGTGAGAATATAGGGTCATTGTGTTCCTCAAACACTGAAGGGCAAAGGGTAGCACAGTACCTGGATGTCAAGGGATATCGAGAGTTGAATAAAGAAAAAGATGTTTCAGGTACAATGGTGGGATGTAAGAGAGTTGCAGGCATTGCGCTATTGATAAAAGAGAAAACCATCACCGTTGTAATGAGAAATGACATCCCAGAAGGAGCTTCAAATGAAGCCACTGGGTTTGGTTCAGAGATAAAATAGGTGTGACTATCTTGCTGGAGTATACTACAGGCATCCCAATAGTCAAAGGGAGAGTGCAGAGTAAATACATAGGCAAATCACAGAAAACTGTGAGAAAGAGGGTTATTATTGTAGGGGACTTCAACTTTGCTCACGTTGACTGGGATTTGCAAGGTTTGTGAAGGTTTGTAGCTCAGGTTGAGGTTTAGGATGTAGGTTTACTCGCTGAGCTGTAGGTTTGATATCTGGGATCACCTTAAAGTGAAAGGATTAGAAAGGGATAGAATTTTTAAAGTGCATCTAGGACAGCTTCCTGTGCCAGTAGATAGATAATCCCATAAGAGATGAGACAGTGCTACATGTAACTCAAGAGAATGAAACCAGTCAAGTGGAGGAAATTTCAGTGGGTGAATATTTTTGGGGATAGCGAACATAACACTCTAATTTTCAAAAGCATATGGAAAGGGGGAAAGATATTTCATGAGTTAAGTGTCAAAACTGGGGGCAGGCCAATTTCAATATAATTATATTTGCATGATTTGGAGATGCCGATGTTGGACTGGGATGTACAAAGTTAAAAATCACACAACACCAGGTTAGAGTCCAACAGGTTTAATTGGAAGCACTAGCTTTCGGAGCGATGCTCCTTCATCAGGTGATAGTGGAGGGCTCAATCGTAACACAGAATTTATAGCAAAAATTTGCAGTGTGATGTAACTGAAATTATACATTGAAGAATTGATTGTCTGTTAAGCCTTTCATCTGTTAGAATACAGTGATAGTTTCACTTCTTTCATGTGTAAATCACAAAACCCTTTTTTTAAAGTTGCATTCTCTGGTTAGCTGTTAACAATGGTGATAGCTAGACAATATGTTGAAGGTGTTAGCCCCCTGTGTTCTCTGTCTATGACCTGATGTTTAGGTTGATTCTAATCTAAAAAGTGAGATAACAGAGTTTTACATAAATTCATGCAGTTTTTGAGCTCAGAGTTCTACATGAATGTATGCAGTTTTTGAGCAAAGTGCAATGTAACTCTGCAAGTACAAATTCACCACACAAAATATATGTGTGCATGTAGGTCTTTGTCTGTGTGTGTGTGTGTGTGTCTGTCTGTCTGGGGTGGGGGTTGTGAGTGTGAGAAAGTGTGTGTGTGTGTGTAGTGAGTGCAGAGTGTCTTAAGTCTGTGAGGGGGTGCATGTATGACTGTGGGACTGTGTGTGTCTATAAGTGTGTGTGTGGGTGCCTGTGTGCGCATCTGTGTGTACCTGTGTCCGTGTGTATGTGTAGGAATATCTGTGTGTGTGTGTAGTGCAATGGTGATCATCTGTAATGTGACATGAACCCAAGATCCCGGTTGAGGCCCTCCCTATGGGTATCGAACTTAGCTATCAGTCTCTGCTCGGCCACTTTCCTCTGCTGCCTGTCCCGAAGTCCACCTTGGAGATGGTCACCTGAAGGTCCGAGGCTGAATGTCAACTTATCGGACCACACCCTTCGACTGGAAAAGATTGAAGTCCAGTGTGGCAGTCTGGAGCATTCCTAAGTGCCAGTGTGGCAAGGATGGGATGAACGCTGTTCTGGACTTTTATTCCTGCAATGCTGGACATTTTATTTCTCAAATTTCTTAGATTTTGTAATGAAAGAAGCTGTACCTACGTCCTTTGGACCTAAGCTGGTGCTGTAAGTGGCAATGTATAAACCTTTCACTGTACTCAAAGAGTATATGTGACAACAAAGCTAATTCAACACAATACAATTCACAGCCTGCAGCGTGAAGGGACAACCCTTTAGAACTGAGATGGTGAAGAATCTTTTTCAGCCAGAGGGTGGTGTATCTGTGGATCATGTTGCTGCAGAAGGCTGCAGAGGCCAAGTCAATAAGTGTCTTTTATAACAGAGGTAGATAGGTTCTTCATTCGTAAGAGGATCAAGGATTACGGGGAGAGTGCAGATGACGGGTTGAGAAACATATCAGTCATGATTAAATGGTTGAGCAGATTCAATGAGCCAAATGGCCTAATTGTGTTCTAACATCTTATGGTCTTATGGACATCTTTTAGAATGGTTACGTCACTTACAACTGGTCAGCTTTCGTTTTGTGTATGTGCTATTTCCACAACTGACAGATAGTGTTCGTATAAATCACAGGTTTTCATTTTCTGAATGAGTTTTTGATACCTTCAGATCAAACCGTTCAGCGATTTATTACACATCCCTGGAACATATCAGATTTAAATCCAGACTTCATGGACCAAAAGGAAGGATATTGCCACTGCACCACAAGAGCCCGACAAATGAGTGCTTCACTCATTCCAGCCACATTTCCCAGATGCTTTTCCATCTTTTAGATATTTTATCATCAACCTATTCAGGGATGTTTTTACACATCTCTGGTTCAGACAGGACTTTAACCTGGACCTCCTGGTCCAGAGTCAGGGACACTCCAACTGTGTCACAGCAGCCCTTCCCATATGCTTCTCAGGAACATTTGTAAAGTGATCCAATTAGCAGCTTATCAGTAACAATTAGGAACAAAAGTAGCACAGGGCAAATAAATGAGAGGCAACACTGAAATGCCACGAGTAGTCATAACACATAGACTGACTCACATAGCAGGGACTGCTCAGTTAATTCTCTTTTTTTGAGTCTGATTCATTTAATACCTTTTGTTCTTAGCAGTGGTGAGATGTTGGGAGGGAATTGATGGTAGATTTGCATTACTATTATCCAGAGGATGAGGTAATGTTCTGGGCCCCTGGGTTTGAATCCTCCAATGGCAAATGAAGGGATTTGTTGTCTATTTAAATAATTTATAGTCTGATAATAGCATTGTCAGTTGTTGGGGGAAAACCCATGATATTTCAAAATTACTGACTATTGATGGCCTGAAGTAGATCTGATGGGCAGTGGCGATCCCTGAGGAATTACAATGAGCAGAAATGCCTCAATCAAATAACCGAACTGCTTTCATTGCCAGTTACTGTTTCACTTTAAGAGCCAGCCCGTGGGATTCCCACATTTCTATGAAAGTTGCGTCATGTTTATTGTTTAGATCTTCGCTTTGATGGAAGAGTTATATTTGTACAACATCTTTCACAATTTCAGCAATTCCCAAAGCACTGAAATGCCAATGTTTTTGTTGTAATGTCATTGAAAAAGAGGAAAGTTAAAATTCACACGACATCAGGTCATAGACCAGCAGGTTTATTTGGTAGCACAAGCTTTTGGAGCCCTGCTCCCTCATCAGATAGCTAGTGGGGCAGGATCGTATGACACACAATTTATAGTAAAAGATCAAAATGTCATACAACTGATGCAATGCATTGAACCTCGATTGGTGCTAAGTCTCTAATCACTTAGAGTGGGGATGAAGGTTTCGAATGATTAATGTGTAAATCTCAGAACTTCTTTCAAGTCACAGTCCTGAGATAACTTAAGGTTTTATGAAAAGAAAGGTGACATCTCAGCTCAGACAATTCATTAATGGTGTGAGGTTACAGTCTGTCTGCATCTCAACCTTGAATCAGATTGGTTCTATTTCCAAAATAGGAATTCAAACAATGTCACATAGACTGACTGCCTACAGATTGTCTGCTTTTTGAACGAAACAGAATGTATCTGCAAATGAGAAAGAGAGAGAGAGAATGAAAGAGTGTGTGTGTATGTGTAGTGTACTGGGGTCACCTGTAGTATGACATGAACCCAAGACCATGTTTGAGGCTGTCCTCATGGGAACTGAACTTGGCTATCTGCATTTTCCAAAGTCCGCCTTGGAGGACGGTCACCCGAAGATCTGAGGCTGAATGTCCTTGACCAATGTGGTGTTCCCCAACTGGGAAGGAACATCCCCATCTGACAATTGTTGTGCAGTGTCCATTCATCTGTTCTCGTAATGTCTGCTTGATCTCACCAATGTGGACAGAAATGAAGAAAACTGCTTCCATTGAGAGGTTTGATATCTTTGGGACTCTCTACCTCAAAAATCTGTGCCTGCTCAGTCATTTTTATTCAAGGGCATTGGAGTTTTCAGTGTGAAGGGAATCAAGGACTGTGGGGAGCAAGTTGGAAAATAATGGTGAGGGAGAAGATCACTTGAGATAATTTGGAAAAGCAGCAAAGTTCAAGGGCTGAATGGCACAACTCTTGCTCCCATTTCTTATATTCTTACATTTAGAGAGAAGAGAAAGTGCCACCCTTACCTCATATATTGCCACTTGACTGACACAACCAAACGAGTGTCAAATACATCAAAATAACAATGTCTAACTAGATGATAAATATTCATGTATCTGTTTTAGCAATGGTTAACTGCAGGATTTTCAAAACTGACTGATTTTTATTTTCCCTGTGTTTCTTGATGTTTTGCATTCAGTTTGAATTCAGGCTAGATGAACTGGAACAATGGTTTATGATTCCTTTACCGGCGGCTACAATCATTTGGATCGGTGAAACGGGAAACTATTAATCACGCGAGGAATGTTATCTTCAGCAGAGCAGGGCTCATGCGAGAAGTCTCAGACAATATTGGTGCATAAAGGCAAAAGGTCCACAATCGTCTCAGCAATGAGTGTTAAGACAAAACTCTGCAAATAATCTCAAGATATTGACTTGCTGAGAAATTCAACCAGAAGCATTTGGATTGCAGGCAGGATCAGCCTTATCCATTAATGTCAATACAGGGAATGATTCATTCTTCATCAAATGAATCCCTCTGAGACCTTGCTGCCGAAGACTGATTGAGGCTGTGCAATCCACACAAAGAACATCATCAAAAATAATATCCTACATCTCTGCTGCTCAACAGTATCTCTTCTGCTATTGGATTTCTGTGCTGTGCTCAGAGTTATGAGCCAATTTTGATGCACTGCCAAATGGGAAGTTGTGTTGTGAAGGGAAGGAGGTAATCAATATGAGGTTTCTGTTAGCTGCACCAGGGGTCTAAGCAATGCTTGCTGATAATATGTGTTGCAGTAAAGTGTTGAATTAAACAGAACGTGGGGACCTCATAGACTCAGATCAATTCAGGTCCTGTTTATGGAACTGAAATGGATGTATTTCTGAAAAAAAATCAATGATCATGAAGAGGAGAGCAAGCAAGTGCACTTGTGTTGCAGTATGTGTGCACTTGATGAAACAGTCAGTGAACAGCATGACTGGGAAGGTAATGCACAGCATTGTGCAATGTCGGTTCAGCCAGTTTGTGTGTCAAAATTCTACAAGTGACTGCTGACTGAGTCATCGAGTCATAGAGATGTATAGCACGGAAACAAACCCTTTGGTCCAATTCATCCATGCTGATCAGATATCCTAACCTAATCTTGTCCCATCTCCCAGCACTTAGCCTATATCCCTCTCAAACCCTTCCTAGTCATATACTTATCCAGATGCCTTTTAATTGTTGCAATTGTACTAGCATCCACCACTTCCTCTAGCAGCTCATTACATACACACACCACCCTCTGGGTGAAAGCGTTACCCCTTAGGTCTCTTATATCTTTCCCCTCTCACCCTAAACCTATGCCTTCTTGTTCTGGACTCCCCACCCCAGAGAAAAGACCTTATCTGTTTATCCTATCCATGCTCCTCATGATTTTATAAACCTTTATGAGGTCACCCCTCAGCCTCCTACACTCCAGGGAAAACAGCCCCAGCCTATTCAGCCTCTCCTTGTAGCTCAATCCTCCAAGCCTGGCAACATCTTTGTAAACCTTTTCTGAATCCTTTCAAGTTTCGCAACATTCTTCCGATAGGAAGGAGACCAGAATTGTATGCAATATTCCAAACTTGGCCTAATCAATTACCTGTACAGCCGCAACATGACCTCCTAAAGCCTGTATTAAATGCACTGACCAATAAAGGCAAGTATACCGAACACCTTCTTCACTACCTTATCTACCTGTGACTCCACTTTCAAGGAACTGTTAAACTGTACTCCAAGAGCTCTTTGCTCAGCAACATGTGCCAGGACCTTACCATGAGTATAAGCCCTGCTTTGATTTGCTTTTCCAAAATGCAGCTCCTCACATTTATCTAAATTAAACTCCATCTGCCACTCCTCAGCTCATTGGCCCATCTGATCAAGATCCCATTGTAATCTGAGGTAATCTTTTTTGCTGTCCACTATACCTCTAATTTTGGTGACATCTGCAAACTTACTTACTATTCCTCCTATGTTCCATCCAAGTCATTTATACAAATGATGAAAAGCAGTAGACCCAGTACCAATCCTTGGGGCACACCGCTGGTCACAGGCTTCCAGTCTGAAATACAACCCTCCACTACCACCCTCCGTCTTCTATCTGTGAGCTAGTTCTGTATCCAGATGGCTAGTTCTCCCTGTATTCCATGAGATCTAATCTTGCTAACAAGTCTACCACGAGGAACCTTGCTGAATGCTTTGCCGAAGTCCATATAGATCACTTCCACTGCTCTGCCCTCATCAATCCTCTTTGTTCCTTCTTCAAAGAAGCTCAATCAAGCTCGTGAGACATGATTTTCCACGCACAAAAGCATTGTGACCCTGCGTAATCAGCAGTTGATCCTAAACCTATTGAGCAGTGTTCTCAATCATCTTTCATGGCCAACAAGTTTTGGGGGTGGAACTTCAATTTAGAACTTGAGCTGAAAGGCAGGAATGCTATTCATTGTACCTCAAGACATCCTGAGACCCATCTCTACACCCCAAAAATTCAGTCCAGCCTCCCCTCCTTCATCTGTGTTCAAGGTTGGATCTACCTTCTCCTCTTCCATGCTCCAGACACCACTTCACAGATGAGAATATAAGCTTTGCAATCCAGATAGTACACTCCCTGCCTTGCCAACCACTCTCCACTGACCTACCTACCCTGCCACCACTATTCCTATCCAGGCCATCTTAGCACCAGATTTGGGAAGGATGTGAAGGCCTTAAAAGTATGTGGAACAAATTTGGTAAAACAGTGCTAAAGATAAGAAACTTCAATTCTGTGGGAAGACTAGAAAAACTGGCATTGTTCTATTGAGAGTCGAGAAAGTTGGGAGAGATTTGAAAGAGATATTCAAAATTATGAATTGTTCAGAAAGAAGGAACAGGAAGAAATGTTTTTCAACGACATAGGGGTCAGCAATCAGGTGACACAAATTTAACATCATCAATCTGAATTCAAGACAGTCAGGAAGAACACAAAACAACTGAGCTTTCGTTTTCTACAATTGACTTATTCATACATGTTACTAGATTAGATTCCCTACAGTGTGGAAACAGGCCCTTCGGTCCAACCAGTTCACACTGACCCTCCGAAGAGTAACCCACCCAGACCCATTTCCCTCTGACGAATGCACCTAACACTACGGGCAATTTAGCACGGCCGATTCACCTGACCTGCACATCTTTGGATTGTGAGAGGAAACCGGAGCACCCGGAAGAAACCCACGCAGACACAGGGAGAATGTACAAACTCCACACAGACAGTTGCCCGAGGGTAGAATTGAACCTGGGACCCTGGTGCTGTGAGGCAGCAATGCTAACCACTGAGTCACCATGCTGCCCATGACACACTTCCATGGCAGGTGCAAATTGAAGCCAGACATCCAAACCCAAAGTTAGGAACGTGGCCACTGCACTGCAAAAATACACCATTTCCTATTTTTAAAATTTTTGTAATTTTGTTTTCATTTTTTTAATATATCCAGAAATGCTCTTTGTTATGAATTTGAAGGCATGTACTGTAATCTTAAGAGAGAGTGAATGCTGTTTTGCACTGACAGCTTATAAACACATGTCATATGACTAGCTAACAGTCTCACAGTGTCCTGGAAAATTGAAAATATGTAACTGTGAAATGGATACCTGAGTTGGTTGTCGTTTTGACAACAATTCGAATTTAACCAATTGGTTTAAATTATGTCCCAGGATACTAAAATCTAATCGAGTTTGAATTTATTGTTTTGCCCAAATTGAAACAATGAGACAATCCAATGTTGGGGGTATAAAAAAGCAGACATTTTGAAAGAGTAACTGCCATCGAGAGACAGAGGGACCCAAAGGATTGAAACACTCTCCATCAAAGATAGCTTTTCATGTGAAACACACTTGCAGTAAAACCAAAGACGACGACCCAGGGAGATCTACAACCGGAGGAAGACAGACACCACAGAAGATAGCCACTGTATGGTTTGAAATTAAGTTGATGTAATAAATGTTTTTAAGTATATTATTATAGAACAGCATATTGTTATGAGGCAGACAATAAACAGTTTAGAGAAAGGGGGCTTAGAGTTGTGAATAGTTGTTGTTTAATGTTCACTTTTAGAGTTAAAGAATAAATTGATATTTTTTCTTTAAAGAGTGGTTGGAATTTGGTAATTGTCTGTCACTCACATTTTAACAGACTATGAAACAAGGTGAGCTTTTCTGGGTGTTTGGTTTAATTAACAGACGGCTCACCGACATGTCGTAACAGCTTGCACCGATCATTTCTTTTCCCCTCACCAGATCAACCGTGATATTTTTTCATCTATTAACTACCACCTGTAAATCTCTTGGGTTTTCCAATTGATTAATTTACATGCAAAATCCACTAAGGGCAGTGCCGACCACCAAAGGTGAGGGAGACATGGGGAGACAGGGACGAGGGATAAATCAAAAGGGACAGTTCAATTCATCAATTAACCATAACAGCTCATTTAACTGCTGGTTATTTTAACAGAAGTATGGAATGGCGTATGAGAAATAATTTGCTCAACACAGCAAGTTTTTGTGAGCTGGAATGCACTGAAAGGGCAGAGGATATTGATTCAATTGTAACTTCCCAAAGGGAATTGTACAAAGATATGAAATGAAAATTTTTCCTGCTCTACCCTGCCTCCACTTCCCAGCTCCAGCACCGCAATCACTGCCTCTCATCTCCCCACAGATTTACAAAAACACATCGGAGAGAGAGGCTGGAATCTTGAGGTCGATCTTTGCTCATCTTCACCCAAGGTAAAATTTTAACCAGCAGACAAGAGGCTGTTTCCTGAGGTTAAGGGGTGAGGAACAAGGTGGGTACAGTTACAGGATTAAATGCAAAGGACTGAGATGAGAAGGCAGGAAAAAAAATAGAAACTACTGCCTTCATATAGTGCCTCTGCAGCCTCTAAGCATTCTGAACTGCTTCACAGTCAATGAAGTGTATTTTGAAATGTAATCACTGCTGTAATTTTGGAAACATGACAATCATTTTGCACACAGCAAGCGTACAATCAACAGCAATGCAATAATGTTGGTTGAAGGAAAAATAATTGCCAGGCTTCAGTGAGAACTCCCCTGCTTTTTCTCCTCTTTGCAATAAACTGGCAAAATCAAATGTTCAGAATACTTTCAAAAGTTTGAGTACAGTCCAAATTTTCATTGTCCTGAAACAGAAATTCAACCAACAGTGACACCTATGCCTTTTTTGCAGCTTAAAAGATGGGAATTTGCACTTGACATATGTTTAAACTATCCAGCACTGCTACTGGTGACTTACTTCTGAACCTCTGCATTCATGTTCACAGTCCAGGGAGGCTCGTCTTGAATTTACCCTCTGCAATCTCAGCTTATATTGGCATAACCAAGGCCACCTATTTCTACCGAGGAACATAACCCAATTTAATCCATACCTCAGCTCACCCACTACTGAAACCCTCTTCCCTCTGAGGTTTTCCTATGCTAAAGGCACAATGTAAGTATAAGTTGTCACTTTTGTTAAAGTATGGTTAAACCTCACAGTTGCATTTTCAAACAAAATTTGATATTCAATCACGGAAGGAGATTGGTTGGAAAGCGGATCTAATTGGTCACTATGGTGCAAAAACAGAAGTTGCTGGAAGGGCTCAGCAGGTCTGGCAGCATCTGTGATGAGAAATCAAAGTTAACGTTTTGGCCCTTTTAAAGTTAAATCAAGAAGCAGATCTCAATTTTAAAAAAATCCAATAAGAACGTCCTCCACTCACTACTGTCAATCATTGGCTAGGCTTGACCTCTGAAATTCCCTCCTTAAACCTTTAACCCTCTATCTTCCATAGCTTCATGACCCTTCCTTGGAACTGATGGTAGCCAGGAAAATGTTGTTTTTTATACAGAAGATAGGGTGGGGAAGAGGAAATCAGGAATAAATAAGACGTAGGGATAGAGGCAGAAGGACAGTTGGACGGACAAAGGAATCGATATTAATCTCGCTGGGAGGGTGAATTGAAAATTGTTAATGGCTAATAATAGGTAGTGTAAAAAGGCAGAATATATACTAACAAGGCCTGGTGTGCGAGGTCGGGGGCTTGGACATGGGGGAGTTCAGGCCCTAAATTTATAGAACTTGATACTGAATGCAAGGTTTGTAAAGGTTTGTAGCTCAGGTTGAGGTTAGGGTGTAGATTTGCTCGCTGAGCTGCAGATTTGATATCCAGACGTTTCATTACCTGGCTAGGTAACATCATCAGTGGCGACCTCCAAGTGAAGCGAAGCCGTTGTCTCCTGTTTTCTATTTATATGTTTGTCCTGGATGGGGTTCCTGGGGTTTGTGGTGATGTTATTTCCTGTTCGTTTTCTGAGGAGTTGATAGGTGGTATCTAGATCTGTGTGTTTGTTTGTGGCGTTGTGGTTGGAGTGCCAGACCTCTAGGAATTCTCTGGCATGTCTTTGCTTAGCCTGTCCCAGGATAGATGTGTTTTCCCAGTCGAAATGGTGTTTTATTTTTAACTGGGACAACACATCTATCCTGGGACAGGCTAAGGACGAGGTTTTGAGGACAGAATAAAGGAAGTTAGGCAGGAATTTAACAAGTAGGTCCTTGAGGGCAGTAATATCTGGATTACTCGTGATGCCACGAGTTAATGAAGGTAGGAATAATTGGGTAGCGCAGATGAATATGCAGCTGAGGAGCTGGTGCAGGGGAGAAGGGTTCACATGTTTGGATCATTGGAATCTCTCTGGGGTACAAGTGACTTGTACAAGAAAGATGGATTGCACCTCAAGGGGACTAAAATACTGATGTGGAGGTTTGTGAGACCTGCTCTGGAGGATTTAAACTAATTAAAGAGGTAGCGGGTGAAGAACCCAGGGAAACAATGAGAAAAGAATTTCATCTGAGACTGATGCAGCTGGGAAAAGGAGCTAGTCAAAGAGTCAGGGCAGGCAGGAGCAAAGCACAGAATGAGGTTGAACTGATAAATTAAACTGCATTTATTTCAATGCAAGAGGCCTAACAGGAAAGGCAGACAAACTCAGGGCATGGTTAGGAACATGGGACTGGGATATCATAGCAACTGCAGAAATGTGGCCCAGGAATGGACAGGACTAAGAGCTTAATGTTCCAGGGTATAGATACAATACAAAGGATAGAGAAAGGGACAAGAGACGATAGGGAATGGTGTTTTTGATTCGGGATAACATTACAGCTTTACTTAGGGAGAATACTCCTGGGAATACGTCCAGGGAAGTCATTTGGTTAGAACTGGGAAATCAGAAAGGGTGACCACCGCATTGGGATTCACTATAGACCCCCAATTGGAAGCAGGAAATTGAGAAACAAACTTGTAAGGAGCTCTCAGTTATCTGTAAGAATAATAGCGTGGTTATGGTAGGCGATTTTAACTTTCCAAACATAGACTGGAACTTCCATAGTGTTAAGGGCTTGGATGAAGAAGAATTTGTTAAATGTGTATAAGAAAATTTTTTGATTCAGTGTGCATATGTACTTACTAAAGAAGGTGAAAACTTGACTTACTCTTGGGAAATACGGCAGGGCAGATGATTGAGCCATCAGTGGGGTCACTTTGAGGCCGGACATCATAATTCTATTCATTTTAAAATAGTGATGGAAAAGTAGAGACTGGATCTAAAATTTGAAGTTCTAAATTGGAGGAAGGCTAATTTTGATGGTATTAGACAAGAACTTTCAAAAGCTGATTGGGGGCACATGTTCGCAGACAAAGGGATGGCTGGAAAATGGGAAGCCTTCAGAAATGAGATAACGAGAGTCCAGAAATAGCGTGTTTCTGTTACAGTGAAAGGTGCAAGGCTGGTAGGTGTAGGGAAAGCTGGATGACCAAAGAAATTGAGGGTTTGGTCAAGAAAAAGAAGGAAGCGTACATCAGGTATAGATAGCAGGGTTTAGTGAATCCGTAGAGGAGTACAAGGACAGCAGGAGTAGAGTGAACAGGGAAATCAGAGGGCAGAAAAGGGACATGAGATAGCTTTGGCAAATAGGATTAAGGAGAATTCAAAGGTATTCTATAAATACATTATCGCAAAAAAGGTAACAAGGGAAAAATAGAGCCCCTTAAAGATCAGCATGGCAGCCTATGTGCAGAACCGCAGGAGATGGGGGAAGTATTAAATGAGTATTTTGCATCAGTGTTTACTGTAGGGAAGGATATGAAAGATAGAGAACATGTATAAATTAGTAGGAACATCTTGAAAAATGTCCATATTACAGAGGAGAAGGTGTTGGATGTCTTAAAACGCATAAAAGTGGATAAATCCCAGGGTCTGATCAGACGTACCCTAGAACTCTGTGGGAAGCTCAGGAAATGATTGCTGGGCCCCTTGCTGTGTCATTGATTGTCACAGGTGGGCTGTCGCAAGACTGGAGGTTGGTTAATGTGGTGCCACTATTTAGATTAGATTCCCTACAGTGTGGAAACAGACCCTTAGGCCCAATAAGTCCACACTCACCATCAAGAGTAACCCACACAGACCCATTTCCCTCTGACAAATGCACCTCACACTATGGCCAATTCACCTGACCTGCATATCTTTGGACTGTGGGAGGAAACCAGAGCACCCGGAGGAAAGCCACGCAGAGAATGTGCAAACTTCACACAGACAGTCGCCGAGGCTGGAATCAAACCTGGGTCCCTGGTACTGTGAGGTAGCAGTGCTAACCACTGACCTACCAAGCCACCTAAAAGAGGGTTATAAGGAAAAGTCAGGAAACTATAGACTGGTGAGCCTGACATCAGTAGTGGGCAAGTTTTTGGAGTGAAATCTGAGGGACAGAATTTACACGTATTGTGTACAGGAATTGTGTCTCACTAACTTAATTGAATTTTTTGAAGAAGCGATGAAGAGGACTGATGAGGGCAAAGTGGTGGACCTAATCTATATGGACTTGAATCGGGCATTCGACAAAGTCCCTCATGGTAGGTTGGAAAGCAAGGCTGGTTCACATGGAATACAGGGGGAAGTAGCCATATGTATAAAGAATTGGCTCACAGAGTTGGTGATTTTCAGAATGGTGAGTGGTGGTATGCCACAAGGACTGGTGCTGGGTCCATTGCTTTTTGTCATTTATATCAATGATTTGGATGTAAACGAAGGAGGTATGGTTAGTAGGTTTGCAGATGACACCAAAATTGAAGGTGCTGTGGACAGCCAAAAAAGTACAATGGGATCTTGATCAGATGGGCCAATGATCTGAAGAGTGGCAAATGGAGTTTAATTTAGATAAATGTGGGGTGCTGCATTTTGGAAAAGTAAATCAGGGCAGGACTTATACAATTAATGGTAAGGTCCTGGGGAATGCTGCTGAACAAAGAGACTTTGGAGTGGAAGTTCATAGTTCCTTGTAAGTGGAGTCGCAGGTAGACAGGATAGTGAAGAAGGTGTTTGGTATGCTTTTCTTTATTGGTCAGTGCATTGAGCATAGGAGTTGGGAGGTCATGTTGCAGTTGTTCAGGACATTGGTTAGGTCACTTTTGGAACATTGCGTCCAATTCTGGTCTCCTTCCTATCAGAAGGATGTTGTGTAACTTGAAAGGATTCACAAGAGATTTACAAAGATGTTGCCAGGGTTGGAGGGTTTAAGCTATTGGGGGAGGTTGAATAGGCTGGGGCTACTTTCCCTGCAGTGTCGGAGGCTGAGAGGTGACGTTATAACAGTTTATGAAATCATGAGGGGCATGGAGAGGGTGAATAGTCAAGGTCTTTTCCCCAGTGTAGTGGAATCCAGAACTAGAGGGCACATGTTTAAGGTGAGGAGGGAATTATTTAAAAGGTACTGATGGGGCAACCGTTCATGCAGAGGATGGAGCATGTATGGAATGAGCTGCCAGAGGAAGTGGTGGAGGCTGGTACAATTACAAAATTTGAAAGGCCTCTGGATGGATATCTGAATAGGAAAGTTTTAGAGGGATAAGGACCAAATGCTAGCAAATGGGACTAGATTAATTTAGGATACCTGGTCGTCATGGATGAGTTGGACCGAATGGTCTGTTGATAAAGCGTGACGCTGGATAAAACACAGCAGGTCAGGCAGCATCTGAGAAGCAGGAGAGTTGACGTTATGCCCGAATCGTCGGCTCTCCTGCTTCTCGGACCTGCTGTGCTTTTTCCAACACCAGGCTTTATCAACTTTGAATCTTCAGCATCTGCAGTCCTCACTCTGTACGAATGGTCTATTTCCATACTGTACAGCTCCGTGACTCTGTTTGCAAGAGAAATGGAATGAGATGAGTGTAGAAATCTCCAAGAGTTCTGGGGCAAGAAGAGATGACAGGAACAGAGAGGGTGAGATCAAGGAGAGACAAGAATTTCAAACTCACACTATTCTCAGAAAGGGGGAAACAATGCAGTGAACAAAGGGGTAATGAGTACTTGGTACTTGGTGTCAGGCAATATACAGACAATCGAGTTTTAGATGGGCCGAGGTTGACCCACAAAAATATACAATATGCTGTCTCGTAGCTCAGTATTAAATGGGAAATAAAGTGGTCAGTTATCAATACATGTTGTTCTGAAAGAGAAAGTCATCAATTGACATCAAACATCTGCTGCCTAACGATATGCATTTTAATATGCCCAAGTATGCCACATTTACCAGTTAAACTGCACTGAATCAAAAGGAATTTTAGAAGGAATTCAGAAGAATCGGGTGATATTTACGCTGAGGGTTTTGGACTTTGGACATCTTGAAGTGCAGCTGAATTATATTAGGCGAGCAGCATATGAGGATGAATGGAGAACTAAAGCCACTAACTAACTTTCATAAATCGACCCTCTGGCATTATTCCAGCAAGCATCACTATTTGCACAGTGTTGGGAGGGACTGTTTTGTCCATGGACAAAAAAAGCATCCAGCATGGCATTTTGCTTTGCAGAGCAAGGGCTGCGTGAAACTATCGCACAGTATCATCTCCCATTGTACTGTTGTGATGTATTAGTCATCGTGGAACAATGTGTCATTCCTGCTGCTCCTCCACCCCATCTGGAGGGCAGCAATAAGATAAGGACTAAACATCACCCAATGACAAATGCCCTGAAAGAATGCCTGCCAATTTTGAACTCAGTCCTCATATTTTATCCCACTCCAAACATTTATTTAATTGGGTTTTGGAATTGGGAAGGGTGAAATCATTCCAACTTTGCATCCCCCTGTGAAAAAGAAAGAGAGGAATGGCAGTTTTGCAAAGGATTTGTGCCATTATCCCTGTCACAGGCTTTCAAGAAGACTGATGAGGGTCAGGAAGGATTATCAGGTCAAAGTCTCTGGTGGACTTACCAATAAAATTCTCCAAATTGACTTGAATACTTTGATAAAACTCAGCTGCTTTAAATAGATAACACATATCAAGAAAGAAAAGCAACAGTGACTCGCAATGTAATGAAGTTTATCCCTGTTTAGTTAAAATAGACTATTCGGATGATAACAACTTCTTGAAATCAAGTCTACATTTCTCTATCTCTCTATAGTCAAAGCATGTTTGTGAGAATTGAGCAGGACTTAATGAACAGCTTGTCTGATAAATGCTGTACATTCATCAGGATTCAAGCTATATCGTGTCAGCCAAAGCATCAACCATGAACTTTGACCAACTTTCTCCTGACTGAATGCTCATAATTTCTGGTAGAGCTTGAGGGGGGAACCTGGTGTTTTATTCTTTTTGTTATTGGTGATGGTGCTTGAGAGAGGAATTATGGTCCCAGGAAACGCTGTGACAACCTGCCTTTTAGTAGCTCCATCGGACTTAACCATAGACTGGTGTCTTGGAATCTGAAAGCAAATGAGTTGCCAATGTATAGGATGTGTTAATTTATTGAGTGGAGTTCGGGGTGTAGGCTCAGCTTTATTATTCCAACCTGCAGAATTCAGTGCATCAGGAATTGAGGCATTAATCTCACTGACTTTAAGGCTTGATAAGATGATGAAAATTCACTGTTCTAAAGTTCTAAAGTAGAAGAATGATGTCTAGTTTTAAGTTTGATTTGGGTTTATATTTTATCCATGTTAAAATAGGTCAGATATAGTTTTAGTTTCATTTAAAATTTCTTCAGTGAGTGGTACCAAAGTATTTAGAGTTTTTTGCATATGCATTTTAATGTGCTGGTTGAACTTTAAGATGAACAGTTCAGTCCATTGAAGAAGAAAAAGGTTGGAAGACAAAAAACTGCAACAGATTTGTGCCATATTGAGTTGAGTATCATACTAAGTCAGCAACATGTCGAACAGGCAGTGTGAAGGTGAACTTCAGAGAAAAAAAATCTGGAGAAGCGAAGGTGCTATTTGTTTAGCAACATCCAAACATTCAGGACTGGTAAGTTGACGTCAGTTGTTTAACTGATGTTACGACACAGCAGTGAAACCTTCTGTTAATTAAACCAAATACCCAGCAAAGCTTACCTCGCCTCGTAATCTGTTAAAGTACGAGTGACAGATAACTCCCAAATTCCACTATTTAAAGCAAAGTAATATCAATTTAGTGAGTTTTGGGAAGATTTGTAGCACAGGTTGAGGTTTTGGATATAGGTTTGCTCGCTGAGCTGGAACGTTCGTTTTCAGATGTTTCATCACCATACGAGGTAATATCTTCAGTGAGTCTCCAGATGAAGCACTGGTGGTATGGCCCACTTTCTATTTATATGTTTGCGTTTCCTTGGGTTGGTGATGTCATTTCCTGTGGTGACAGCATTTCCTATGGTGACATCATTTCCTGTTATTTTTCTCAGGGGTTGGTAAAGGGGATCCAAGTCAATGCGTTTGTTGCTAGAGTTCCAGTTGGAATGGGAATTCTCATGCGTGTCTCTGTTTGGCTTGCCCTAGGATGGATGTACTGTCCCAGTCGAGGTGGTGTCCTTCCATATCTGTATGTAAAGATACTAGTGAGAATGGGTCATGTAGTTTTGTGGCTAGTTGATGTTCCTGCATCCTGGTAGCTAATTTTCTGCCTGTTCGTCCAATGTGGTGTTTGTTACATTTCTTGCAAGGTATTTTGTAAATGACAGTAGTTTGGCTTGTTGTCTGCATTGGGTCTTTCAAGCTGCTGTTTTAGTGTGTCGGAGGGTTTGTGGGTTACCATAATGCCAAAGGGTCTGAGTAGTCTGGCAGTCATTTCCAAGATGTCTTTGATGTAGGGGAGAGTGGCTAGGGTTTCTGGACGTGTTTTGTCTGCTTGTTTGGGTTTGTTGCTGAGAAATTGTCAGACTGTGTTTATAGGGTACCCGTTCTTTTTGAATACACTATATAGGAGATTTTACTCTGCTCTGCATAGTTCCTCTGTACTGCAGTGTGTGGTGGCTCGTTGAAATAATGTTCTAATGCAGCTTCGTTTGTGGATGTTGGGATGATTGCTTCTGTAGTTCAATATTTCGTCCATGTGTTGTTTTCTTGTAGACACTGGTTTGAAGTCCCCCATTGGCTGTTCGCTCTACTGCGACATCTAGGAATGGCGGTTTGTTGTTGTTTTCTTCCTCTCTAGTGAATTTTATGCCAGTAAGGGTATTATTGATGGTCTTGAAGGTGTCCTCCAATTTGTTTCATTTCGTGATGACAAAGGTGTCATCCACATAGAGGACCCAAAGTTTGGGTTGGATGGTTGGTAGAGCTGTTTGTTTGAGTCTTTGCATGAGACACTTATGAGAATCCCTAGAAGCATCGCATTCCAACCGGAACTCTATCAGTAAACACATTGACTTGGATCCCATTTACCACCCCTTGAGAAAAAGAACCAGAAATGACGTCACCACAGGAAATGAAATCACCAACACAAGGAAACCCAAACATATAAATAGAAAGCAGGCTACACCACTAGTGCTTCATCCGGAGGCTCACTGAAGATGTTACTTAGTATGGTGACAAAATGTTTGAAAACGAACCTTCCAGCTCAACGAGCAAACCTACATCCAAAATATCAATTTATTCCTTAACTTGAAAAGTGAACATTAAACAACTACATTCCTAAAGAAGGGCTTATGCCCGAAACATCGATTCTTCTGCTCTTCGGATGCTGCCTGGCCTGCTGTGTTTTTCCAGCACCACATTTTTCAACATGAAACAACTACAAACAACTCTGAGTCCCCCTTTCTCTTAACTGCTTGTTATCTGCCTCCAATTCTATCACAATATGCCATTCTAAGAAAAACCCATTTTAAATTAGATCAACATAATTTCAAAACCACACAGCGGCTGGCATCTCCAGTGTCCTTCTTCTTTTGGCTGAAGATCTCCCTGGGTCAGCTTCTGTCTTTTACTGCAAAGATGTTTATATGAAAAAAGGTACCTTTGAGAGACAGTGCTTTGAATGGCAATCTTTCTAGATGGTAGTTACTCTCTATCTGACTTTCAAAATGCTGGTTGCTTCATATCCTAAACTTCAGATTACCTCATTGTTTCGAGGTTTGCAAAAACAATAAATTGAAACTCGATTGGATTTTAGTATCCTGGGGCATAATTTAAACTGACTGGCTAAATTTGAATTGTTGCCAAACAGAAAGTAACTCAGGTATCTATTTCATAGCTAAATGTAACATATTTTCAATTTTCCAGTACACTCTGAGACTCCTGGCTAGTCATATGACAGGTGCTTGTAAGCTCTCAGTGCAAAACAGTATCCACTCCCGCTTCATAATACTGAATAACATTCATAAAGTGTGCAGGTCTGTGTCTGTGGACATGAGATAGTGGAGACTGAAATATTAAGCTCAAAAGAAGGCTGTTGATGAAAACTGCTGGAAGCGGAGTATCTGGAAAACCAACATCCAACATAAGCAAAGACCCCTCCCATGCCTGTCATAGTCTCTTCCACCCTTTTCCTTTGGGCAGAAGATATAAAGGTTTGAATCACACTTGTGATCAGATTCAAGAACAGCTTCTTCCCTGCTGTTATCTGATTTTCTTAATGGACCTCTCAAATGTTAATGTCAATCTCTCTTTCTCTCTCTTTCCCTCTCTCTCTGCTCCTTCTCTGTGGCTGTTACACTGTATTGTGCACCCTGTTCTGCTAACCTGATGCACTTTGCATGGTATGAACTGCCTGTACAGTACGCAAAACAACACTTTTCACTGTATCTCAGTACATGTGACAAAAATAACTCAAGCTCAAACAAGCAGTCCATCCGAAAATTGTGTGCAATTCTGGACTCCCTCCTATAGGAAGGATGTTGTAAACCTTGAAAGGGTTCAGAAAAGATTTAAAGGGATGTTGCCAGGATTGGAGGGTTTAAGCTGTCAGGAGAGACTGAAAAGGATGGAGCTGTGTTCCCTGGAGCGTCGGAGACTTGAGGTTTATAAAATCATGTGGGGCATGGATAGGGTTAATAGACAAGGTCTTTTCCCTGGGCTGGGGGAGTCCAGAACTGGAGGGCATAGGTTTAGGGTGAGAGAGTAAAGGTTAAAAAGGAACCTAGGGGGCAACATTTTCACACAGACGGTGGTGCGTGTATGAAATGAGCTGCCAGAGGAAGTGATTGAGACTGGTACAATTACAGCATTTAAAAAGGCACCTGGATGGGTATATGAATAGGAAGAGTTCAGAGGGATATGGGCCAAAGTGCTGGCAAATGGGACTCGATTCTGTTGGGATTTCTGGTCAGCATGGATGAGTTGGACCAAAGGGTCTGTTTCTGTGCTGTACATCTCCATGCTGCTAAGAAAGCTCCAGAAACCAGCTATAGCCATACCAACTAAAAAAGAAATTTTGAAGTCATAGAAACATAGGAGCAGGAATAGGCCATCCAGCTCCTTCAGTCCGTTCCACCATTCAATGAGATAATAGCTGACCTGTGGTCTCATTCTATATACCTGCTTTTGACCCATATCTCTTCATTTCTTTGCTGAACAAAAAAGAATGAACAACTGATCTTGTATCCAATTTCATTTGTGAAAGAGTTTTCTAAATATTCACCACTATTTGTGTGCAGAACTGCTTCCTAATATCTCTCCTGAACAGTCTGGCCCTAATTCTCAGAATTATGCCCCTAGTTCCAAGAATCTCCTGAAATAGTTTATCTTTATCTATCGTGTCATTTCCTCTTAGCATCTTAAAAATTTCTATCAGATCACCCCTTAAGCTACCAAACTCTGAAGAAATTTGTCGAGTTTCTCCTCATAACTTATCCCTGAAGTCCAGGTACCACTCTTGTAAATGAATATTGTACTCCCTCCAAGGCCCTCTCTGTGGCTCAAAAATAGGTGGAAAGGCAGATTGTGAGAGGGATACAAGCAGGTTACAGAGAGGCTATTGATGAGTTATCTAACTGGGCAAAAATTTGGCAAATGGACTATAATGTGGAAGTTGTTCATTCGGAAAGGGGAAACGAGAATATTATTTCAATAGAGAAAACTGCAGAAAACTTCACAACAAAGGGACTTGGGGGTTATTGTGCACAAAACACAGAAAGCTAACACAAACATGCAGCAGGTAATCAGGAAGGCTAATTTGGCCCTTATTTTAAGGGGATTGGAGTACCAGAGTAGGGAAATCTTACCCCAACACTACAAGGTGTTGGTGAGACCATATCTAGAGGACTGTGAGCACTTTCAGTCCTCTTATTTAAAGTAAGATATTGTTTAACTGAAGGCAATTCAGAGAGGATTTATTGAGATGATCTGTAGTATAGAGGGATTGTCTGACAAGCAAAGGTTAATCAGGTTGGGACTCTACTCACTGGAGTTTAGAAGAATGAAAGATGATCTCATTGAGACATACTGGATTCTTAAGGGGCTTGACAGGATAAATGCAGAGAGGATGTTTCTGCTCATGGATGAGTCGAGGAATAGAGGACATCATATCAGATTATAGGGACAACAATTTGAGACTAAGGTGAGGAAGGATTTCCTCTCTCTAATGGTTGAAAGTCTTTGGAATTTATTGCCACAAAGAGCTGTGGGGGCAAGCCCTTATGTATATTTGAGGCTAAGACAAATAGATTCTTGATCAGTTGTGAAAGCAAGGGTTAAGGGAAAATGCAGGAAAATGGACATGCGGAACGTTGAATCAGCCATGATCCGATTGAATGTTGGAACAGGTTCAATGGCTGAATGTCCTACTCATGTTCCTATCTCTTGTGGTCTTCTGGTACATTGTTCATCACCTTCTGCCATCATGAGAAAACACAGTTATTCCCACCTCCTGCTTCCACTGCCTAACTAATTCTCCACCTCTGGTAATATATCACACTCTACACAGTGAGCTCTTATTTGCACAGTATTCCAATTGTTGGTTGCACAAGTAGTGCTCTGACTGTTCAAATTAAACACTGGGAAATCTTGCATCGCTCTCCACTGAGAAGGAGATCACACAGACACTATTCAGACAGACAAGTGAACAGAGTGATCCATAGACTCATAGAGTCATAGAGATGTACAGCATGGAAACAGATCCTTCGGTCCAACCTGTCCATGCCGACCAGATATCCCAACCCAATCTAGTCCCACCTGCCAGCACCCGGCCCATATCTCTCCAAACCCTTCCTATTCATATACCCGTCCAAATGCCTCTTAAATGTTGCAATTGTACCAGCCTCCACCACATCCTCTGGTAGCTCATTCCATACACGTACCACCCTCTGCGTGAAAAAGTTGCCCCTTAGGTCTCTTTTATAGCTTTCCCCTCTCACCCTAAACCTATGCCTCTAGTTCTGGACTCCCCGACCCCAGGATAAAGACTTTGTCTATTTATCCTATCCATGCCCCTCATAATTTTGTAAACCTCCATAAGGACACCCTTAGTCTCCGACGCTCCAGGGAAAACAGCTCTAGCCTGTTCAGCCTCCCCCTGTAGCTCAGATCCTCCAACCCTGGCAACATCCTTGTAAACCTTTTCTGAACCCTTTCAAGTTTCACAACATCTTTCCGATAGGAAGGAGACCAGAATTGCACGCAATATTCCAACAGTGGCCTAACCAATGTCCTGTACAGCCGCAACATGATCTCCCAACTCCTGTACTCAATACTCTGACCGACAAAGGAAAGCATACCAAACGCCTTCTTTACTATCCTATCTACCTACGACTCCACTTTCAAGGAGCTATGAACCTGCACTCCAAGGTCTCTTTGTTCAGCAACACTCCCTAGGACCTTACCATTAAGTGTATAAGTCCTGCTAAGATTTGCTTTCCCAAAATGCAGTACCTTGCATTTATCTGAATTAAACTCCATTTACCACTTCTCAGCCCACTGGCCCATCTGGTCCAGATCCTGTTGTAATCTGAGGTAACCGTCTTGGCTGTCCACTACACCTCCAATTTTAGTGTCATCTGCAAACTTACTAACTGTACCTCTTATGCTCGCATCCAAATCATACATGTAAATGACAAAAAGTAGAGGGCCCAGCACCAATCCTGTAGCACTCCACTGGTCACAGGCCTCCAGTCTGAAAAACAACCCTCCACCACCACCCTCTGTCTTCTACCTTTGAGCCAGTTCTGTATCCAAATGGCTAGTTCTCCCTGTATTCCGTGAGATCTAACCTTGCTAATCAGTCTCCCATGGGGAACCTTGTCGAACACCTTACTGAAGTCCATATAGATCACATCTACTGCTCACATCAATCTTTGTTAATTCTTCAAAAAACTCAATCAAGTTTGTGAGACATGATTTCCCACGCACAAAGCCATATTGACTATCCCGAATCAGTCCAAATACATGTCCATCCTGTCCCTCAGGATTCCCTCCAACAACTTGCCCACCACCGAGGCCAGGCTCACCGGTCTTAGTTCCCTGGCCTGCCTTTACTACCCTTCTTAAACAGTGGCACCACATTTGCCAACTTCCAGTCTTCCAGCACCTCACCTGTGACTATCGATGATACAAATATCTCAACAAGAAGCCCAGCAATCACTTCTCTAGCTTCCCACAGAGTTCTCGGGTACACCTGATCAGGTCCTGGGGATTTATTCACTTTTAACCGTTTCAAGACATCCAGCACTTCCTCCTCTCTAATCTGGACATTTTGCAAGATGTCACCATCTATTTCCCTACAGTTTATATCTTTCATATCCTTTTCCACAGTAAATACTGATGCAAAATATTAATTTAGTATCTCCCCCATTTTCTGTGGCTCTACACAAAGGCCGCCTTGCTGATCTTTGAGGGGCTCTATTCTCTCCCTAGTTACCCTTTTATCCTTAATATATTTGTAAAAACCCTTTGGATTCTCCTTAATTCTATTTGCCAAACCTATCTCATGTCCCCGTTTTGCCCTCCTGATTTCCCTCTTAAGTATACTCCTACTTTCTTTATAGTCTTCTAAGGATTCACTCGATCTATCCTGTCTGTACCTGACATATGCTTCCTTCTTTTTCTTAACCAAACCCTCAATTTTTTTAGTCATCCAGCATTCCCTATACCTACCAGCCTTTCCTTTCACCCTGACAGGAATATACTTTCTCTGGATTCTTGTTATCTCTTTTTTGAAGGCTTCCCATTTTCCAGCCATCCCTTTACCTGCGAACATCTGTCTCCAATCAGCTTTCGAAAGTTCTTGCCTAATACCATCAAATTGGCCTTTCTCCAATTTAGAACTTCAACTTTTAGATCTGGTCTATCCTTTTCCATCACTATTTTCAAACGAATAGAATTATGGTCGCTGGCCCCAAAGTGCTCCCCCACTGACACCTCAGTCACCTGCCCTGCCTTATTTCCCAAGAGTAGGTCAAGTTTTGCAGCTTCTCTAGTAGGTACATCCACATACTTGTACACACTTAAGGAATTCCTCTCCATCTAAACCTTTAACACTATGGCGGTCCCAGTCGATGTTTGGAAAGTTAAAATCCCCTACCATAACTATCCTATTATTCTTATAGATAGCTGAGATCTCCTTACAAGTTTTTTTCTCAATTTCCCTCTGACTATTAGGGGGTCTATAATACAATCCGAATAAGGTGATCATCCCTTTCTTATTTCTCAGTTCCACCCAAATAACTTCCCTGGATGTATTTCCGGGAATATCCTCCCTCAGCACAGCTGTAATGCTACCCCTTATCAAAAATGCCACTCCTACTCCTCTCTTGCCTCCCTTTCTATTTTTCCTGCAGCATTTGTATCCTGGAACATTCAGCTGCCAGTCCTGCCCATCCCTGAGCCCTGTTTCCAAAATTGCGATGATGTCCCAGTCCCATGTTGCTAACCATGCCCTGAGTTCATCTGCCTTCCCTGTTAGGCCCCTTGCATTGAAGTAAATGCAGTTTAATTTATTAGTCCTACCTTGTCCCTGCCTGCCCTGACTGTTTGACTCACTTCTGTTCTCAGCTGTACCCGTCTCAGATCGATCTCTTTCCTCACTAACTCCCTGGGTCCCACCCCTCACCTTACTAGTTTAAATCCTCCCAAGCAGTTCTAGCAAATTTCCCTGCCACTTTATTAGTCCCCTTCCAATTTAGGTACAATCCGTCCTTCTTGTACAGGTCACTTCTACCCCAAAAGAGATTCCAATGATCCAAAAATGTGAATCCTTCTCTCTTACACCAGCTCCTCAGCCATGCATTCATCTGCTCTGTCCTTCTATTCCTGCCCTCACAACTCGTAGCACTGGGAGTAATCCAGGTATTACTACCCTTGAGGACCTCCTTTTTAAATTTCTGCCTAACTCTCTGTAATCTCCCTTCAGAGTCTCAACCTTTTCCCTTCCAATGTCGTTGGTTCCAATGTGGACAATGACCTCCTGCTGGCCCCTCTCCCCCGTGAGAACATTCTGCAGCCTCTCTGAGACATCCTTGATCCTGGCACCAGGGAAACAACAGACCATTCTGCTTTTTCTCTGCTGGCTACAGAAACGTCTGTCTGTACCTCGGACTGCAGAATCCCCTAACATAATTGATCTCTTGGAAGCCGACGTACCCCTCGTTACATTAGAGCCAGTCTCAATACCAGAAACTTGGCTGTTTGTGCTACGTTCCCCTGAGAATCCATCACACCCTACATTTTCCAAAACAACATACCTGTTTGAAATGGGTATGTCCACAAAAGACTCCTGCCCTAGGTGCCTACCTCTCTCACCCTTCCTGGAGTTAACCCATCTATGTGACTGTATCTGAGACTTTCCCCCCTTCCTATAACTGCCATCCATCAAATACTGTTGCAAATTCCTCATCGCTTCTATCTATCTCTCCAACCGATCCTCTCCATCTGATAAGATTCGCATCCAACAGCATTTATGACAGATATAATCCGCAATAACCCTTAAACTCTCTTTAAACTCCCACATCTGACAAGAAGTACATATCACTGCAAAGGCCATTTTTGCTCTTTCACAGTCTACAGACCCAGAAAATAACACCGTCTTATCCCTCTCCAAACACTGCCCCAGGTTAAATTAATATCTATGGCTTATATTTTAAGTTTAATCAAGAGACTTATCTCCAAAAACATACAATCAAGAAAGAATCGACTGTACCCACTACTGCAGCCTTTCTCTTGGACAGATTTAAAAGAACAATTAACTATCTGATTTTGTGCTGTGAGCTTCGCCCAAGAGTTCCTCCAAGATTAGTTGTGAATTTCACTGTTTGTTAATTTTCCCAGATGCACTCTGATGTCCAGCGATACACGAATTCAAACAGCAAAGGCACTAACTGTGCAGATTCTCTCTCTCTCTCACCTGCAATGTCCTCACTATGTGCTTCCTTTGTCTGCTTTTCTCCCTTTTAAACTGCTGTTACATGTTAAACCCTGATTGATTACGACAGGCAGTTTTACCAATAATGAAAGCTTCAGCATCTAACGCAATTGAAATGTATCTCTCTCTGCAGGATGTGAATTGCACATTACTACACAGCTTAATGTCCAATGATTAATGTTACACAAACATTCCTTTAAAGGGATGTAGAGAAGCAAAATCAGGCCAGATAAAAGAAGACCACAGCCACTGTGCTGTAGCTGTACCTGTTCCTTATGCTTTCTCCAACCGTGCTCTCTCCCTATAGACTTAACCTGTTTGACCTTTTTCAAAGTACAAAATTCCTTATTGATTCTTGCATGGAAGTAGTGCTAGCAAGGCCACCGTGTATTGCTTATCCCCAATTAAATGCTGTTATATATAATTCCTGCCTTTCTCTTCATTGTTCAACCATTCAGTATCTTGTTACATTTCCCTGCTGGGAATAACACACACAAGTATCAGGGGATCGCAGTCATTTGGATTTCAGTAACTATCAGTTAAATGGAACAGACTTAATGGCAGGGGGAGGTAGACTATCAATATTTTTTTGTCATTACTTACTGAATGTTGGTTTGAAAAGCTGGCATCTGGTTATCATTTCAGAGTAATTCTGATAATGATAAACTGAGTAAGTTAAGTATTTACACATCAGTTAGAAAAATACCACATTTGTACACCTTTCACAACCATGAGATGTATTAACAGCCAATTAAATACCTTTGAGGTGTCGTCACTGTAATCATGTAGGAAAATGCAACTAATTTGTGCACAGCAAGCTTTGCAATTTACAATGATAGCCAGAAAGTTTGTGGTCCATGTATCTTAAAGGAAGCATGTCTTAAACTGAGTCCATCACTGATCACCGTGAGACATAATATGATGTTTAAACCAATGACTCTGTCGAACAGAATTTAGCAGTGGTCCTGCAGGTCTGACCCATCTGCACAGCCTCCTATTTACCATTGTCTGTATCTGCTTTCCTCTTCAAATAAAGTACCTAAAATTTGTTCAAAATTCCCTATTGTAGGATTTGTACTACTGTGATGAAAATAAAACAGCAATCTGCTTCAGATTTTGTCTGGGGGCCTGATGTCCCAGGACATCCACTGAGGGACAAACAATAAATGCTCGCTAGCCAATGACACCAATGTGATTTGAAAAAGACTTCTAAATAAGACTTCCACCACACGGGCCTTGGCAAGTCCTTCCTTGTGGTTATTTGGGAGATTCTCTGCTCAGTGAAATGTTTCACTAATTATTGCACAGGATTAAACACAAGCAAACTTTAAACCATGCATCAGTGGGTTGCACTCATGCTCTCCGTTAGGTGGGACAAGAATTAAAAAGACTCGAACACCCAATCAAGACTGACACTTCCAGTCGCCCAACTGAGAGGAGGTTGCTGCACTGTCAGAGTTCAAGTAATAAGGGAAAACTCTATTATTCAAGTGTATTGACAGAGTAAATCACTGATGGTGAGGCTGTCCTGCTGAAGGAAGTGCTGCGTCATCAGGTGTATCTTTCTTCAGATGAGTTATTCAACTGAGGCCCAATCTGCCTTCTTAGGTGGATACAAAAGGTTTGTTGGTGTTATTTGAAGTGGAAAGGTGTCTTCTCCCTCATGTCCTGAACAACCAAGAGCTCAAACAGCTGTCGAAACACAGGATACTGGATATATTCAGCAAACTTGATTTGCGCATTTTCATAGTGGGATTTGAAACCATGTTCCCAAAGCATTTGCCCAGGCCTGTGACAGCTATTCTTGTGACATTAATGTGACCCCACTATCTTACACATCTCAAATGTAAAGTCCGAGTGGCAAAGACAATTCCTCTTGACAAAAATTCCTTAACGACTGCCAACATTAAAACTGGCTGCAATGTGTGAACCTGTACCAGATTTGATGATTGATACTTTGTTCATTGAAAACTGCCTTCTGGCAAACAGTTGCTTGGCAACACAGAACTTGAACTTTGACTGTTGCAAAGAGGAAGATTTTGCTGAAACATTTCCTTTCACATTCATCAGGGCAAATGCAACAATGTTAAATTTCAAATTATCACAACTTTTCATACAGGAGATAAGGGTATTGAATTCAAGTCAATTCTGAATGGCTGAGATGTTACCATTAAGAAAGCAGCTGAACCAAAGGTTCCCAAACACCAACGTATTTCAAAAAGGAACAACGCTTCAACATGTTCCTTCAGTTTGCAGAAAATAGATCTCTATACATGAATGTGTCATATCTGACAAGCATAAATCAGACAAGTTATGACATTAATGGATTTCAAGCCATGTGGAGAGACTGAAATCAATCTTTTCTTTAGCAGAGAAATTATTGACTTCGCCAGTCTTACATCTCTCATTCCAAATGCAGTGTTACAGGTGCTATCTCCATATCGGTGCTCAGGTCATTAATAGCTATTAAGTGTGTCCACTTAACATGATGTAAAGACCTTATCAAAGTGATGAACCGGACATGAAGAACAAGTTTCACTGATTACCTCAAACTGGTAGTTGCACAGTTGTTTATGCACTTGGGATTGTTCAGCAGGTGTTGCCCATTCACAATCTGCTCCTGTTTTCAGTCACATGCGAAATTCAAAATTTCACCCAATTGGTCGAGCAGGATCAGTGGAGAGAGAAAAAGGCAGTTTATGTTTCAGGTTAGTGACCCTTTTGCATAACTTAAAGCAAATTATTTGATCAGAACTTCATTGCTGTTTATGTATTCTAGCTGTATGCAAATTGACTGCAGCATTTTCTGCACTCCAACAGTGTCGGCACTTCAAAAGAATCTTGATTATTGTAAAACACCTTCGAGGCATCCTGGGTTGTGAAGGGCACTGAATGGATTTAAATCTTGTTTTTCCTTCCCTTCAAATAATTGAGAAAACAGTGTTTCATCCTCCAACTCTTCAGATGATGGAACTGAAGAGGGTGATTTTGTTACAAAAAATAGATTTCTTAGTTTCCCCTACGTGATGAAACTTCAGCAAACAAGCTGGGTGGTCCGACCTCCTGAAGTTACAATCAGTCATGCAAATACATTGTGCGAATAAGATCTTGCACAAAATTTATTTTGAAGGTGTTTAGCTGTGCTTGACATTGACAAGAATGTCTCTCTGAATGTTATCGGGGGACCTGCCATGTTAAGTCGACATTTATCTAAATTTTAATTGAATGCTTAATATACCTATGCAACCTTTTTGTGTGCTCACTAGTTTAATTACTATGCTGTCTGCCTCTCACTTTTCAGAGTGTAGAGCTTTCTTACATTTGTTAATTGATAATAAATTGGCACCACATTCAGGACACTGAACGGATAACAGTCATAAGTAATACGAACCTCAATTAGCATGTTAAGAAGGCCTGTCACAATTTATCTGGTGGGACAGCAGCCCTGTGAGACAATATGATAATAATAGATACAAATTATAATGATGACATGGATGGGAAGCAGAGATTCCATTCTTAATAGCAGCTAGAGCAGAAACAGGAGGATACATGATCCAGGGTATGAGTAGAGTGTTTGAGTATAACTTACAGCTCATGTTTATTGGATGCCTCTAACATCTAAAGGAGGTATGCCAAATAGGTGGAAGGAATGCAGATATCAACCTGAAGGAAGCAAGGTTTGCATTAACTCATCCAGAATTCAGATCAAGTAAGAAACCAGACATAAATCTTCTCACGAAATATTGGATATTTTCCAGAATACAATGTTCCATATGTTGACCTTCTCACTAACCAATCCACAGATGTCTGAGAAATCTCTCATTATTTGTTATCAAGTCTCTCAATCAATACCTCCTCCTGTTCATGATTAAACTCCACAAAACAACTGAAATATTTTGAACAGTTAGGATGAATTTAAAGGATTTATGTTGCTATGATAGGACTTGTGTTAAGAGGAAGTAATAAAATGTGTAAATGATCAGGGCCAGAAGACGTATGTTTGGGGGAAGGTGGCAGTGGGCTGGAGCAGCTGGCAGAACAGAGTGGACATTGTACAGCAAAGAGAATAAAGATCTAACTGAATGGAGATGGGATGGAGGACTGGTATTCTCCAGGGGGAGAGGGGTAAGGTGGTTTCTGAGGGATGCTGAAGCTGCAGGTAAGTTGGGCATTTTGGGAATATCTAAGGAGGCATGCGGATCACCGAGAGAGAGTGAGATTAGTGTTATGACATGGGGTAAACCCTCCCACTTAATTTAAAGCAGCAACACAGAAAAGAGTTATTCCATGCAGTAATCTGTGAAAATTCAGGAGGCCAAGAAGTATTTCAAGTAAAAATTAACCAATATATTTCTTAAAGTATAACTAACAACAATTTCTAACTCCTTCCTCTAACCTATCTTTTACCTTCCCTTCTATAATATTAGTCCGATAAAACCCTGATTAAGATTTTCAAAACAAAACTTCTTATCTCAAAACCAGGCAGCTTTCAGTTCTTCTCTGTAATCCTGTGTTCTTTTCTTCTTTTGGGGGATTCTGCTTCACAGGTTACTGATCGATAAAAGTACCTTTAAGAGAGTTATTTTTCAGTCAGTCTCAACATGCTGGTGGCTTGTCAGTTCTCCACCCAACTGTTCACTGTTCCCTAGTCTTATACCCCCAAAGCATTGGATTGTGTCATTGGCTTTTAAGATTGTCAATGTACTAAATTCAAACTGGATTGGTGTTTGGCGTATTTTGGGGGTATAATTTGAACTGATTGGTATAATTTGAATCGATTTTTGTTTCCAAGCAACCAGCTACACTAACTGCTGGACTAAAAGTTTACATTATATCTTTTTTCAGAACACTTAGTGCTGTCAGGTAGTCCTATTGCTTTTAACTCTCTTAAAGGTACAGGACACCCACCTACAGCTCAGCGAGCAAACCTACATCATAAACACCCACATCTTCATAACAGAAGCCAATTGTGGAAGTCTTTTGTTGTGTAGTATTATGATCACATTCGCATGTTTGAGTTCAAGAGAACTTGGTCAAAGAGAAGAGAAAGTCAAGAACGGTTTTCAGGCTTGAGCTGCTTGATAAAACTGGTGATCACATATTAAGGTGAAAAACTTCCAATACATTGTATTCAGAGATATACTAGTCTTTATTCTTTCTGTTACAATATTGAAAGACCATTGCTTAAACTCTAGTGTTGAATGTTAGTCGGTTTACTCTGCATGCTTCTCTGCATATTTTTCTCTCTTCTTTTCCTTAATTCTGTTCACACTGTGCTACTTATGCCATGGAAGAGCAGTTCCATGATGATTGTTATGTTATTCCAGGGACCGGAAGCCATTACACACTGTCAAGAATATGTCAGAACAGCACAATGACAGCTCTTGACTTTTCATCCGGAATTGACGATTCTGCAGTCCAAGTTCTCTCACACTACCTGTCTCAGGCCACACAATGATAAGCAGCAGCATGAATACAACATGAGCAAAAATTAAGTATTAGGGACTTTAAAAGGTTGTTAATGAGGTCATTGATGCATTGGAGTTAATTTTCCAAAATTCCCCTGATCCACAAAAAGTTCCATTGGACTGCAAAGTGGCAAAAATAGCCCTTCCATGCCGGAAGGAAGAGAGGTGAAAATTAAGACATTTTAGGCCAGTTAGCTTCACATCTTTCAAGTGGAAAGTGTCAGAATCAATCACTGAAAGAGATTAAAGCTTCACATTCAGAAAAACATGGAGTAATCATGAAGAAGCAGCATGGTTTAATCAAAATGAAATTATGTTTAATTAACTCACTGGAGGGAGCAACATGCGCTGTGGATAAGGGTGAGCCTGATAGACACGCTATACTTAGATTTACAGAAGGCATGTGACACGGTGCCACTGCAAAGATTATTGGAGAAAACAAAAGCCTTGGGGCTCACATGAGCATGGATTAAAGATTGGCTGGCTGACAGGAAATGGAGAGGATGCATAGATATTTCACTATATGATTCTGATGATGAAAAGAGTAGAGTCCTATAGGGATCTATGTTGGGGCCACATTATTTTATAAATTTACTTTATGACTTAGTTGAGTGGAGCTAAGACATGGTAGTTAAATTTGAAGATGACGCCAAAATAGGCAGGAAACTCCCTGTGTCAGGAGACAGGTTCACTGAGCACTTTTAAAACAGAGATGGTTAGATTATTATTAGGTGTGGGGAATCAAAGGTTATTAGGAGTAGATGGGAATGTGGAATTTGAAAAACATCTGATTAGTCATGAATTTAATGAATGGAAAAGTGAGCTCAAGGAGGAGAATTGTCCTCTTGCTCCTGCATCTTATCTCCATGGGAAGATTGGGAGTACCCTTCTTATTATAACAGCAACACTGAATGTGAACCAGTTTTGACATTTGACTTCATGTACCAGGTCTGATATGAAATTGTGGGGACAGTGTCATAAAGAAGCAGACCAGACATCCCAGGTTTCCTCTTCTCTTGCACTCAGGAAATGTTGACTCTGCTAATTTCTCAATTCCTGCTCTATGGACTTCAGAAGTTCGAAGAATTAATTCTGCATCCCTGGCAGGTGTGCAGTGAGAAAAACATTGTTGTTTCAAACTCTTATAAACACTGGGGATTTTACTACAATTCAGCTTTCTCAGGTGAATAACCAGTTCACGAATTCACACTGCACTGATCAAGGAATTTGAAACTATTTTTTAGATCAGGGAAATGCTTTGGCTGCATTGTTGCTTCTTATTTCCTGAAAAGGAACCCTCAAATTCCTGTACTCCTGATACAGGAATTTAGGCTTTCAACATGCAATGAAACAGGTGACATGAAGAAGCCTGACTATTCATTTCATTGAATCGAACCATGAAACTGCATCAATCTCTATTCAAGACTTTTGTCAAACCAGCTGATCCTGATGATGTTTAACTGGCTCTGAAACAGTATACGAATAGTGAATTTTAAATCTTGTTGAAAAACATATGACTGCAATGTGGAGACATTTTTTTTCTGGAAAATATCATTATGATTTGATGGGTGTGCAAGACAAGCTTTGGAAAACTCTTTTGAGCAGATAATAGCCAGAGATCTGCCATTAATTGACAAGGTATGAATGCATGAAAAGTTCTCAAAATTATGGCTTTGATTCCTTCCTTCAGAAGTTATTCTCATTCAGGGGATAATTTGCAGTTGTCATATCCTCTAATGCAACATTAGTTGTCATGCTGGCAAGCATTGGTGCACAATTTGCACACTGATGTGTCATTAGCAACAGTGAGATAATTGACCAGTTAGTCTTCTTTATAGATATTTTTAATCAAACTGCTCAGATGTGTGATGATTGTTTATGCAGTATAGCTGTCATGGTCCCAACTCACACAAAGACCTTATCATCCTATATTTTCCTTGATGGCCTGCACCTACCATCTGACAATGCATCAAGTTCAAAATTCACATGCTACTAGGTAAATCACTGGGTCCTCATGAGATCTATCCCAGAATATTGAGGAGACAATAAAATGAATTGCTGGAAAATTGAAAGACATATTTGTATCCTCTTTGACCACAGGTGAGGTTCCAGAGGACTGGAGAATGTTGTTCCATTGTTTCAGAAAGGTTGCAAGGATAATCCAGGAAACTGTCAGCCTGTAAACCTGCTGGTAGGGAAATTATTAGAAAAGATTCCCAGGGAAAGATCTATTGGCATTTAGAAATAAGTTGACTTATTAGCAGTAGACAGCATGGGGGAGACTTTGCCTCACTAACCTGATCAACATTTTTGAGGAGGTGACGAAGATGATTGATGAAGGAAAAGTGGTTAATGCTGTCTATGTGGACTTCAGTAAAGCCTTTGACAAGGCCCCTCATGGCAGACTGGTGCAAAAGCTGAAGTCACATGGTAACAGGACTGAGCTTGCAAGAGGAATCCAGCTTAGTCATAGGGGACAGAGAGTGCAGTGGAAGGATGCTTTTTGGAATGGAGTATTGTGACTTGTAGTGTTCCACAAGGATCAGTGCTGGAAACTCTGCTTTTCATGGCCTACATAAATGATTTGGAGGACAATATAACAGGTCTAATTACTAAGTGTGAAGATGATACAAAGATTGATGGAGTTACAGACAGTGAGGAGAGGACGGACAGTGAGGAGAAGATACAGCAGGATATACGTCGGTCGGAGGCATGGGCAGAAAAATGGCAGATGGAGTTTAATCCGGACAAATGTGAGGTGATGCATTTTGGAAGGTCAAGTACAGATGTAAATTGTATAGTGAATGGCAGAATCCTTTGGAGTATTGATATTTGGAGGATCTGGATGTACAGGTCCGTAGATCACTGAAGGCAGCTGCGCGGGTTGATAAGGTAGTGAAAAAGGCTTATGGCTTACTTGCCTTCACTGGAAGGGGCATGAGTATAAGCATAGACAGGTCATGATGCAGTTTTATAGAACTTTAGTTAGGCCACACTTGGAATCTTGCATGCAGTTCTGATCACCCATCTACCAGAAGGATATGATGCTGTGGAGAGGGTACGGAAAGGCTTATCAGGGAGTTGCCTGGTATGGGAGGTTTTAGCTGTGAAGAAAGTTTGGATAGACTGGGTTTGTTTTCATTGTAAAGCAGAAGGTTGAAGGTGACCTGACAGAAGTTAATTAGATTGTGAATGACTTGGATATAGTGGAAGGTATGAGGTTTTTTCTCAGGGTGAAGGGGTCAATTACTAGGGGACACAGGTTAATGATGCGGGGGTGAATTTTAAAAGAGATGTGTGAGGCAAGTTTTTCATACAAAGGGCTGTGAGTGCCTGAAACGCGTTACCAGAGGAGGTGGTGGAAGCAGACTCAATAGCAGCATTCAAGAAATACTCAGACGACTACATGTATAGGAAGGGAATAGAAGGATACAGATCCTGTTAAGTGAAAATGTTTTAGTATGGAAGGGCAAAACGTGTCGGTGCAGAATTGGAGGACCTAAGGAACATGTCCCTGTGCTGTACTGTTCTTTATTCTTTGTACACCCTTGTTTTCAAATCCCTCCATGGTCTTGTCTCTTCCATGTCTCAGAAACCTCCTGCAACCCTGCAGCTCTCTGAGAATCTTGAACCTTCAATTCTGACCTATTGTGTATCCCTGGTTTTAATTGCTTTACAATTTAAGGCTGTTGTTTCAGCTGCCTTGGCTTCAAATTGGGGAATTCTTAAGCACTTCAACCTCTTTCTCTCTTCAGTTAAGACTCCCTGAATAGCTCGCTCTTTGACCAAGCTTTTGTCACAACACATTTTGTTTGTTCACACTCCTGTTAAGTAACTTGGGATATTTTACTCAGTTTAAGGTGCTACACAAATGCAATAAATACTTAGCTGTTCCCCTGCCGTAAGCTCCCAATACTGAGGTTTTTCTCAGGTCAGCTGTGAATTTCACTGTTTGTTAATTTTTCTGAGACAAAACTCCTGCAGGTTCCCTGCTCTTTTTTTATCTTCTCCCACACTATACCTACTGTCCCTCTTGTTTTCAAATACCTTATTGTGACCTTTTTCTAAAGTTCCAAAACACTGCAAAAGCTTATAAGACAGTAATTTCTGCTCCTAGAAATTGAGGAAATCAGCTCCAACACTGAAAAAAAACTCAGAAATGGAGCAGTTCTTACAGCCACAATTTTCTCCTGGCTATAGACCAGTGAGCTTGACATGTGGGCAGGTTGTTGGAGTGGATTGTGAGGGACCGGATTTACATGTATTTGGAGAGGCAAAGGCTGCTGAGGGATTGTCAATGTGGCTTTGTGGGTGGGAAATCGTGTTTCACTAAGTTGACTGAGTCTTTTGAAGAAGTGATGAAGAGCACTGATGAAGGCAGAGTGATGGACATTGTCTACATGGACTTCAGTAAGGCATTTGACAAGGTTCCTCATGGTAGACTTGTGGCAAGGTTAGAGCACATGGAATACAAGGAGAACTCACCATTGGGATAAAAAATTGTCTGAAAGGTAGAAACAAAGGGTAGTGGTGGAGACTTGCTTTTCGGACTGGAGGCCTGTGACAATCAGTGTGCTGTGAGGATTAGTGCTGGGTCCACTGCTTTTTGTCATTCGTATAAATGATCTGGACGTGAATCTCGGAGACATGGTTAGAAAATTTACAGATGACACCAAAATTGGAGCAAAGAAGGTTACATCAGAGTACAACAGGACCTCGATCAGATGGGCCAAAGGGCAAAGAAGTGGCAGATGGTTAAATCCAGATAAATGTAAGGTGCTACTTTTCGGCAGGGCAAATTTAAGCAGGAGTTATACACTTAATAGTAAGGTTCTGGGGCATGTTGCTGAACAAAGAGATCTTGGAGTGTCGTTCATAGTTCCTTGAAAGTAGAGTCACAAATAGACAGGATAGTGAAGACGTCATTTGGTACACTTGCCTTTATTGATCAGTGCATTGAGAAGAGGAGTTTACAGGTAATGTTGTGGCTGTTCGGCCACTTTTGGAATACTGCATTCAATTCTGTCTCCCTGCTGGAGGAAGGATGTTCTTTCACTTGAAAGGGTTTAGAAAAGATTTACAAGGATGTTGCCAGGATTGGAGGGTTTGAGCTGTAGGGAGAGGCTGAATAGACTGGGGCTATTTTCTTTGGAACTTCAGAGGATAAAGGATGATCTGACAGAGGTTTATGAAGTCATGAGGGCTATGGATAGGGTGAACACTCATGATCTTTTCCCCAGAGTAGGGGAGTTCAGAACTAGATGGCATAGGTTTCAGGTGAGAGGGGCAATATTTAAAAGGGACCTAAGGGCAACCTTTTCATGCAGGGGGTGGTGTGTGTATGGAATGATTTGCCAGAAGAGGTGGTGGGGTTTGGTACAATTTCAAGGTAATCTGGATAGGTATATGAACAGGAAGGGTTTAGAGAAATATGGGCCAAATGCTGACAAATGAGACTCGATTAATTTTGAATATCTGGTTGGAATGGATGAGTTGGATCTTCGGGTCTGTTTCCATGTTGTGCATCTCTAAGACTTGATGACTATAAGTTGTTGTTATACTTCTCAAAATCAGGCACAAACGCCACATATGAATTGATTATATTTGGAAACATAATCCATAGAATTTACAATCAGCACTTCAGATCAAAGTAGGCTGACAATGTGATCAGACATTTTAAAGTCATGAAGTCAGATTTGACTGTACACGATATTGATAATATACTCACTGTTAAACTCCAGGTCGATGTGAAGCTTAATGTTTCAACACACCATTCAATCAGATCTAGTGCAACACATCAGGGAAGTGGGAGTTACCAGGATGCTGTGTTTCAGGACACAGTCAAACCTCTTACATTGACAACTTCGAATTAGTGATCAGGGTTGGCAGGGTGTGATTACGAGCAAAGCAGGCTGACGGATTCAGGAGCTAGTTCTGAAAGAGCTTCAGCACTGGAGCTTGTCTCACATTTTTGAATTCTTGCTCCTTGTGTGGATGACAGCGGATGCTGTGGGTTGAGGAGCAAACTGACCATAACAACATGGTAGTGGGAGTTGTTTAAGAGGGGAGAGAATAGAGAAATACTGTGGTAATGGGGGAGAGTATAGTCAGAAAATAGATACTGTTCTCAGTGGCCTGAGTCCCCAAGGCTGTGTTACCTGGCTGGTGCCCAGGTTCGGGATATCCTATTTGGCTGATAGTAAAACATAGAGTGGGAGGGGAAAGATCCAGTTGTCATGATCCACGTAAGTACCAATAAGGTTCTGCTGAGGATATGGACATAGCTTGGAACTAAATTGAAATGCTGAACAAAAAAGGTAACAATCTCAGGATGAACTGCATGGAATGTTCTGCCTGCCAATGTAGTTACCTCAGCCACATTAGGGGCATTTAAACAGTTCTTGGATAAGCTTATGGATGATGATGGGACAGTGTCGGGGGATGGCTTAGATTAGTTCACAGGTCGGCGCAACACCTGAGGGCCAAAGGACCTGTTCTGTTCTGTATTGTTCTATGTTCTACTGGAGCCAGTGCAAATTGGCACAGAGTCGAGAAGATGAAAGAGGTAAATACATGAGTTAAACATTAGTGTGGAAGAAATGGCTGCAAATTCAAGAGAAATTAGTAGCAATACAGGAGAAGGTTAGAGCTGTTCTGATGGGACGGGCACAATCTGAATCATGCTCAGACGCATGATGTGAATCACATAACTAGGGCTGTGAATAGGCTTTTAAACTAAACAATGAAGAGGGTGGAGTTCAGTTCATGTAAAATTACCCAAAAAGTTAAAGGTGAAGAGGTCTCAACAGAGGGTATTCAAGTTTCTAGAAAAAATAATCAGACAGAGAGGATGGAAAGGGTCAGGAATCTAACTTCTGGCACAGCAGATGAGGGGACCACTCTGAGACGGGGGCATTCATTGCAGGACCGAGTGTGTTGGACTTAAATGCACACAGTATGTGATTGTAGGTCAGCTTAAAATCGGCAGGTTGTGGGTATCACAGAGACGTGGCTGCAAGGGAATCAGGGCTGGGAATGAAATATTCAAGGATACACATCCTATTGAAAGAAAAGGCAGGTGGGCAGACTGGGGTGGGGTCACCTTCTCAATAAGAATGAAAATTAAATTGAAAGCAAGAAATGATACAGCGTCAGAAAGTATAGAACCTGTGTAGGTTGAGTTGAGAAACTACTGGGCAAAAGCCTACAAGCACTGGTCAGGATGTGGGAAGGAAAATAAATCACCACAGGAAATGACATCACCAACCAACAAAACCCAAACATATAAATGGAAAGCAGGAATTATTGGCAGTGTTTTGCCCGAATGCCCACTGAAGATGTTACCTAGTCGGGTGACGAAACATCTGGAAATGAACCTTCTAGCTCAGCAAGCAAACCTACATCCAGAGCCTCAACCTGAGCTACGAATCTTCTCAAAACTCATTTGTTCATTATTTTAAGCAGGTGTAACGTGGATATTCCAAGAGGGATACAATTGGTCAAACCACTTAATTTCAAACAAAACAGATTCTATTTATAAGATTACCGAATGAAACACAAACAAAGGAAAACAGAACATAGAATAACTTACCCTGTCCAAAAGCCCAACAGATTATACCAACTTAATGATGATGTTCCCAATAATTGCATCAATCCCAAAAAACACCCCTTGCCACCAAAGGTAAAATCAAACACAGGTTCTTACAGGAGATAAGTCAGGGAGAGGAAGGGTTAGCATGGACCTGCTTCTCTAGGGTCCAGCAGCTTCATAACTACCTGACTGCCAAAACAAAATCAAACCAAAGAAAAGCTGAGCAAGGAGAACTGGTCATTCCTCTTTTATTGCACAAGTGTTTTTTTCTTTAAACTTGAAAGCCTTTTACCTGAGCCAGTATCTGTTTTTCATAATCAAATTGGCCCTAAAACACATCCAAGCCAGACTTTTTGGAATTACTGCTTTTACAACTTCTCAGGAAAAGAAACGCCAAGGACAGCATAATCTTGTTAAACAAGCAGCATCATTACAACATTCTGACACATCTTGCTTTGGTTGCCATGACAGGGTTGTATGATGTTGTGGTTGATATTGTCCTGCAAGCTGGGCGGTTTGTTGTGAACAATGGCCTGTCTAAGATTTAGCAGTTGTTTAAAGGCGAGAAGTGGAAGCAATGGGAAGGCCTTGATGAGGGGCTCATCCTCGCTGATAATGTGTTATTTGCTGAGAAGAACATTGCGCAGTTTCCCCGCTCCCAGGAAGTACTGGACAATGAAGAGTACTTTATCAGTTGTATCGCCTCTTTTCTCCTGAGGAAGTCATTATGGTTTCATGCTGTGGCATGTCAGAACTGGCAATCCATGAGTTGAGCATCCTTCAGCACCTTCAGGTGTCCGTCGCATTCCTCCTCATTTGAATAGATCTTACGTATGCATAGAGCTTGTCCATGGAGAATGGCTGTTTAAATTTGTTGAGGATGGAAGCGAGACAAGTGCAGCATCATGAGGTTATCCGTGGATTTGCAGTAGAGTGAGGTACTGAGGTGCCTATCCCTGATGGAGGTTCATGTGTCCAAGAATGAGACTGATTGTAAAGAGTAGTCCATGGTAAGTCGGATGATGGGATAAAACTTGTTGATATCACTGTGTAGTTGTTTCAGTGACTCTGTGCCATGGGTCCAGAGGAAGAAACTCTCATCAATCTATCTGGTATAAAGCATTGGTTGGAGGTCCTGTGCAGCAAAGAAGTCTTGTTCAAACTTGTGCATGAAAATGTTAGCATATTGGAATGCAAATTTGCTCCCATGGCTGTTCTATGTGTCTGGATGAAGAGCTGGTTGTCAAAGATGAAGTAGTTGTGGTCAAGGATAAAGGATGAGTTATAGGATGGTGCCTGGAGATTGGTAGTTGTTGATATTGAGTGCTGAGACTGTTGCAGTGGTGCTGTCATGGTAGAGGATGCTTGTGTAGAGTGCCAAAACGTTCATTGTGACAAGGAATGTTCCTGCTTCCACTGATCTGTTGGTGCTGACATTCTGTAAGAAATCTGTAGTGCCATGACAGAAGCTGGAGGTCCCCTGTACAATGGGTTTCAAGATGCCCTCGACATAGCCAGAGAGTCCCATTATCAGATATGATGGGACATCCAGCTGTGCTGGCTTTGTAAATCTTCGGAAGGCATCGCATCAGTTGTACAACACTTTGACCTTTTTACTATAAATTCTGTGTCCTATGCTCTGCCCCAATAACTACCTGATGAAGGAGCAGTGCTCCAAAACCTTGTACTTCCAAATAAACCTGTTGGACTATAACATGGTATTGTGTGTTTTTTAACTTTGTCCACCCCAATCCAACACCACATCATTATACAGCTGTGACATGACATCCTGCCTCCTGTACTCATTGCTCTGAGCAATAAAGGCAAGTGTGTCAAATGCCTTCTTCACCACCCTGTCTACCTGTGACATCATTGTCAAGGCACTATATACGTGAACCATCTGGGGCTCTGTTACACAGGATTGATTAGAGAGTTTAAGGTGAATAAACCCTCTTGGGGGCAGTGACCATAATATGTCAGATATCTCCCTGCAATTTGAAAGGGAGAACCTGAATTCAGATATTACAGTATTACAATTGAATGAAGGTAACTACAACGGCATGAGAGAAAACTGGGCAGAGTTAGAGTCATAGAGTCATCGAGTCATATGGAAACAGGCCTTTCGGCCAAACTGGTCCATGCTGACCATGGTGCCCATTCAGCTAGTTCCAATTGTCCACCTTTGGTCTAAATCCCTCTAAATCTTTCCCATCCATGTACTTTTCTAAACTTCATTCCTGTTTCTATTGTACCTCCCTCAACCATTTTCTCTGGCAGCCCATTCCATATATGCACCACTCTCTGTGTGAAGAGGTTGCCCCTCAGGTCCTTCTTAAATCTTTCCCCTCGTACCTTAAACACAAAGAGGATTGATGAGGGCAGAGCAGTAGATGTGATCTTTTTGGACTTCAGTAAGGCGTTCCACAAGGTTCCCCATGAGAGACTGATTAACAAGGTTAGATCTCACTGAATACAGGGAGAACTAGCCATTTGGATACAGAACTGGCTCAAAGGTAGGAGACAGAGGGTGGTGGTGGAGGGTTGTTTTTCAGACTGGAGGCCTGTGACCAATGGAGTGCCACAAGGATCGGTGCTGATCCTCTACTTTTTGTCACTTACATAAATGATTTGGATGGGAGCATAAGACGTACAGTTAGTAAGTTTGCAGATGACACCAAAATTGGAGGTGTAGTAGACAGCGAAGAGGGTTACCTCAGATTACAACAGGATCTGGACCAGATGGGCCAATGGGCCGAGAAGTGGCAGATGGAGTTTAATTCAGATAAATGCGAGGTGCTGCATTTTGGGAAAGCAAATCTTAGCAGAACTTATACAATTAATGGTAAGGTCTGAGGGAGTGTTGCTGAACAAAGAGTCCTCGGAGCGCAGGTTCATAGTTCCTTGAAAGTGGAGTCGCAGTTTGATAGGATAGTGAAGAAGGCGTTTGGTATGCTTTCCTTTATTGGTCAGAGTATTGGGTACAGGAGTTGGGAGGTCATGTTGCGGCTGTACAGGACATTGGTTAGGCCACGGTTGGAATATTGCGTGCGATTCTGGTCTCCTTCCTATCGGAAAGATGTTGTGAAGTTTGAAAGGGTTCAAAAAAGACTGACAAGGATGTTGCCAGGGTTGAAGGATTTTCCCAGGAGCGTTGGAGGCTGAGGGGTGACCTTATAGAGGTTTACAAAATTATGAGGGTCATGGATAGGGTAAATAGGCAAAGTCTTTTCCCTGGGGTCGGGGAGTCCAGAACTAGAGGACATAGGTTTAAGGTGAGAGGGGAAAGACATAAAAGAGACCTACAGGGCAACTTTTTCACACGGAGGGTGGTATGTGTATGGAATGAGCTGCCAGAAGTGGTGGAGGCTGGTACAATTGCAACATTTAAGAGGCATTTGGATGGGTATATGAATAGGAAGAGTTTGGAGGGATATGGGCCGGTACTGGCAGGTGGGACTAGATTGGGTTGGGATATCTGGTCGGCATGGACGTGTTGGACCAAAGTGTCTTTTTCCATGCTGTCCATCTCTATGACTCTATGACATGTCTTCTAGTTTTCAATTGTCCATCCCTCGGAAAAAGACTATATGCATTCATCCTTTCTTTGCCACTCCTACGTTCCAATGAATAAAGTCCTATCCTGGCCAACTTCTCCTTGTAACCCACTGACAAGGCCTGGCATCATCCTCACAAATCTTCCTGGTTAACGATGTCTTCCCTGTTGTTGATTGAAAGTTGATTGAAAAGGGAGCCCAGGAGGGAAGACGGTGGAGCAGTAATGCAAGAGCTCCTGAAGGTAATTCGAAAAGCACACCAGAAATCTATCTCAAGGAAGAAGGAAATACTGAGAGGAGAATGAGGCAACCATGGCTGACAAGGAAGTCAGATCAGCAGAAAAGCAAATGAACAAGCTTACAATGTGGTGAGAATTAGTTGCAATCCAGAGGATTGGAATGCTTTTAAACACCAGAGAATAACCATAAAAGCAATTAAAAGAGAGAAGATAAAATAACCCAGCGAGTAATACAAAAGAGGTATCCAAAAGTTTATTTTACGATATCCAAAATATGAAAGAAAGGCACAAATGGACATTGGATTGCTGGAAAATGAGGCTGGAGAAGACGTAACGGGGAACAAAGAAACGGTAGAGGAACTGAATCGGTACTTTGATTCAATATTCATGGGACCAGGACTTGGAGAGTCGGGAGCACAAGTGAGTGTAGTGACTATCACTAAGGAGAAGGTGCTGGGGAAGCTGAAAAGACCGAAGATGGATAAATCACCCAGACCAAGTGGACTACACTCGAGTTCTGAAAGAGATATCTGTGGAGGACTAATGGTGATCTTTCAGGGATCACTGGAGTCAGAGTCCCAGACAACTGGAAAATGGCTAACATAACACTCTTGTTTAAGAAGGGAAGGAGGCAGAGGCAGGAAATAATAGGTCAATTCGCCTGACCTTGGTCATTGGTAAGACTTTAAAGTCTATTACTAATCATGATATGGAGGAGTACTTGGAAGTATATGGTAAAACATTGCTGAGTTAGTATGGCTTCATCAAGGGGAGGTCATGTCTGACAAATCTGTCAAAATAGTTTGAAGAATTAATGAGGAAGTTCGACAAAGCAGTGCCCGTTGATGTGTTTTATTTGAATTTCCTAAAGACTTTTAACAAGGTGTTGCACAAGAGGCTGCTAAATGAGAGAAGATCCATGGTGTTTGGGGCAAGGTTTTGGCATGAAAAGGATTGGTTGACTGGCAGAAGGCAGAGAGTGGGGATAAAGTGATCTGTGGAGTTGTACAGAAGTCATGTAGGGACAGCTATTCACTATATATTAATAATCTGGACAAAGGAACTGACGGCAATGTTGCTCAGTTTGCATATGACACAAAGATAGGGACAATTAGTATTGAAGAAATGGGTAGGGTGCCGAAGGACTTGGACAGGCCAAGAAAATGGGAAAGAACAAGCAGATAGAGCACGATGTGGAAAAGTATAAGGTTATGCATTTTGGTGGAAAGAATAGAGGTGTAGACTATTTTCTAAATGGGGAAAGACTTTGGATATCTGACCCAAAAGGGACAGAGGAGTGCTAGTTCAAGATTCTCGTCAGGTGACATATGGCTTTAGTTGGAAGTTTAGAAGGTAAATGCAATATTAGCATTCATTTCAAGACAGCTAGAATATAGGCATAGAAATGTACTGCAGAGGCTTTATCAAGCTCTGGACAGACCACATTTGGAATATTGTGAGCAGATGTGAGTCCTGTATCTCAGAAAGGTTGTGCTGGTGTTGGAGGAGGTCCAGAGGATATTTATAAGAATAATCCTGGCAACAGAGGGCATGTCATATGAGGGGTAGTTGAGGGCTCAATGGAGTTTAGAAGTTTGAGAATGCATCTGATTGAAACTTACAAAATAATAAGAGACCTGGACAAAATGGACCTGAAGAAGATGTTTCCATTAGTAAGAGAAACTAGGACCTGAGGGCACAGCCTCAGAGTAAAGGGGTTTCCATTTAGAACTGAGGTAAGAAGGAATTTCCGAAGCTTGAGGTTTGTTAATCTATGGAACTCATTGCCATAGAAGGCTGTGGAGACTGAGTAACTGAGTGTTTTTAAGGCAGAGTCAGATAGGTTCTTGATTGGTCAGGGGATCAAGGGTTGTGAGGAAAAGGCAGAAGAATGGGATTGAGAAATATGTTTGCCACGATTGAATGCAGCCTATTAAATAGCTCAACAGATGGTGATGTCCCTTCACCAATTCACCCTTTATTTACACATGGACAGTCCTTGACACTGATCCAGCTCCCTCAGAAGCAGGTTTCAGAGTGAACAGACTGTCTGAGACTCCTGTTTATATCTGTCAGCCAGGGCTCCTTGATTGGACCAGATTAACCACCCTTTCAGGGAACTCTGATTCTATGAAATCTACCTGGCTGACCTCGGTACAATTATTACAGACTCAATGTGCTGAATGACCTAATTCTGCTCCAGTGTCTTCTCGTCTTATGATCCAGAATGGCACTGCATAAATTATAAAATCAGAACAATACTTTACTTTGCAATTGTTATTCTTGCAAAAAATAAAAAAAATTTATTGGCTTGAGATCATCAGTTCAACCCCACAGTCAGTGCAAATCATTGATTTCTGGAAGTGACCAGTTAACTACTTCACAGAATATCCCAAATGACAAACCTCATAGAAACAGATCTCCAAGTTCAGCTTGGAGCCTCAGCTTTTATAAATAGTTTTCGTATGACGGGTGCTTTATTTTGCTGATTAATGACTTGAAAAAGAGAAACTGTGAAATTTGCTTTAATTGAGTCATATGGGTACCTCTTTTCCACTGTTCTACATCTGTTGACCTGAATATTATGAGCCATGTTACAAATTTTACCAATTTATCAAGCACTGTTATTTCATCCACACTCACATACCCATACGTTTTTTTCCTGTAGTCAGGTATGCTATTCATCTAGATTGTCACTGCTGCTGCAAAATTTCAGCAACGGTACAGAGTCAAACTTGACTGCTGAATTGAATAATTAATTTGAAAACTTGTACATTAAAAATGAAAACAAGGGGGATCTAAGATGGCGGTGATCTGAGATAATCACACTGCAGAGCTTTGCATCGCAGCAGCAGCAGGACGGTCCTTTAACCCACCCAACCCAGGTCATCAGGATTTCTTGGGGCATTGGAAAGATTGTGGAGCCCCAAGAAACATTTAAAAATTGACTTACCTGTATTTTCAGCTGTCCAGAAATGCCTAAAAAGGGAGGAGGAGCATCTGAGGCCAGGCCTGTAGCTCAGCATGCAGCAGCCTCAGAGCCAATTACTCTCCAGGACCTGGTGAACCAGTTCTCGAAATCTTGCGAGATGTTGGGGAAACAGATTGAAGAGAAGCTTGCTCCAGTCTCTCTCATGCTGCAGAAGCATGAGCAGCAGCTGGGAGACCTGGAGAAGAGGATGAATGAGGTGGAGCACAGGGTCACAGTGGTGGAAGCTGATGCCAGTTCGTTCAAGGAAGAGATCCAAGCAGTGCTTCGGATCACCTTAGATGGATCCATGTATCTCTTTGACACATCGGAGAAGGCAAGAGACTTTGTGGACAAAATAGCCTAAGTTAAACAATTGTAGTATGTATAATTATCGTTGCTTGGGTATGCGTTTATCATTCTGTAAAAGAAATGGAGGAAATCCGGTTGGAGATTTGTTTTTCCCTTTCTTTTACCTCTATTGATAATAATTTGGTTCAAACTATGTCTGGCGGTGGTTAAGATGTACATTTTAAATTTCTAAGTTAGGACATACCAAAGGATGGGTGGGGTATTTATTCCCCCTTTTTTTATAACAGAATGCTTTTTTATTCATATTGATATTCTATGGGGTGTTTATTCTTTTTAGCTTGTGCTTGCAATGTGGCTCTAGCTGAAGAAGTGAAGGTGGTTGAGATGATTAGATGCCTATTTATGGGCAGTTCGGGATGGGTAGTTGTCCCCTCCGGGCAGGGGGTGAGTTCCCCTACTCAGCGCTATTGGTGCTTTATATGTTGGTTTGTTTTCTGGTTTTTGTTGTTTTTTATTTTTAATAATTTTGTATGTTTGTTAAATGTAGTGGTTTTAGTTTATGTAGTTTTTATATTTGGTGGACCATGCGACACTAAGAATCAGCAATTTGTGGTTCGGGTTCCTCCTCTCTGGAATTTAAATGTAATTGCAGAAAATTATGGCTAATGATTTGATTAAATAGTGTACCTGGAATATCAAGGGAAGTCACTCACCAATTAAGAGGAAGAAGGTACTCTTGAGTCTTAGAAAGGAGAAAGTGGATATTGCTTTGTTACAGGTGGATATTGCTTTGTTACTGGATGACAAGGAGCATCTAAAATTACAGCAGAATGGCTTTGACCGAGTTTATTTTTCATCACTTAATACCAGAAGTAGGGGAGTGGCTATATTGGTTCAGAAAAATCTCTCATTTAAATTGTTGGAATGTGTTAAAGACACATACGGGAGGTTTGTAATTCTTAAAGCCTTGATAAATGGGGAACAATATGGCATTTTAAAAGTTTATTGTCCCCCAACTCATCCTCTGAAAGTCTTGGTAGATGCTTTTTCTAAACTGATAAGTTTCAAGTCTCGGCACATCATTATAGGGGGAGATTTTAACTGCCTCATGGACCCCATAGTAGACAGGTTGCCTAAAGGTGCCTCGATACCCTCTGCACAAACTAAACAGTTATTGGGTTTGTGTGGGGAATTAGGATTGGTGGATGTCTGGAGTAGTCTCCACCCTACAGGTAGGGATTTCATGTTTTTCTCCAATCTGCACAGATGTCACACGAGGATTGATTTTTTTCTGACCCCTGCGGTAACCCTGGATCTGGTGGCATCCTGTACGATTGGTAATATTGCCATCTCTGATCATGTACCTCATGGTTAAAATTAAGGATGTTACAGTGGATTCAAGGTACTGGCAAATGGACCCCTTTATTCTCATGGACAGCAAGTTTGTGGAGTATTTCTCTAGGGAATTTCGGGCATTCCTAGACATCAACATAGGCTCAGTTGATAGCTCATCTATTCTCTGGGAAACTGCCAAAGCTTATGCCAGAGGGTTAGTTATTTCATTTTCCACAAGTAGGAAGCGACAGAAGGGTGAGCAGCAATGTTTCCTTGAAGCACGGTTGAAGGCAGCCGAGAAGGCCTATTTTGACAGACCCTCGTTGGTCAAACTACAGAGGATTACTGCACTGCGGTCTGCACGAAAGAAGGAGCTGGCTTTTGCAAAGCAAAGTTATATCAGTCTGAGAATTGTGAGGAGGGGCAGGCCAAAATAGAATCCTTTTTTAGAGATCTGAAGCTCCCAGGTGTGACTACCAAACAACAGTCCTTTCTCAATGCCCCGTTATCAGAGCAAGAAGTGCAGGAAGCTGTGAGGGAGCTTCACAGTGGAAAGGAGCCCGGTCCTGATGGACTTCCCAGTGAATTCTATAAGGAATTTATAAGTATACTGTCAGGCCCGATGCTGAATATGTTTAATGATTCATACAGTCATGTTTATCTCCCACCATCTCTGAGAGAGGCCAATGTATCACTTATCTTTAAAAAGGGAAGGATCCGGAAGACTGTGCTTCATACAGGCCCATCTCGCTCTTAAATGTGGACTTTAAGATCCTGTCTAAGGCTCTTGCGTTAAGGCCGGAGACTGTTTTACCCTCTATTATTAAAGAGGATCAGACGGGCTTCATAAAGGGTCGCAGATCCTCCAATAATGTTAGGAGGCTGCTTAACGTAATTCAAGCATGCCAACTGCAGTCAATACAGGGATTGGTGATTTCTTTAGATGCAGAGAAGGCATTTTAGTTGAGTGGCCGTACCTTTTCTATACTCTAGACCGGTTTGGTCTGGGCGAAGTTTTCATAAGCTGGGTAAAGGTTCTCTACAGTGTACCTCTCGCTGCGGTCATTACCAACGGGGTATGATCAAGCAATTTTAATATTTCTAGGGGCAGCCGGCAGGGCTGTCCCCTTTCACCATTACTTTTTACGTTGGTGATTGAACCGTTGGCAGAGGCCATTCGTGGGGATCTCAATATATCAGCTCCAGAAGTGGGGTCAAAATTACATAAGATCTCACTGTATGCATATGATGTTCTAATTTTCTTGACAAATCCAGCAGTTTCAATGCCTTGCCTGATACAATGCATTCACGCGTTTGGCGCTTTTTCAGGGTATAAGATTAATTTTGCTAAATCAGAGGCTATGCCGATTGGTGGTCTTACGAAAGAGTTGGCTCTTGAGAGTGACTATAGATTCCCATTTAGATGGTCACAGGGGGGTTTTGTGTATTTGGGCATATTCATTACTCCAGTTCTGGATTGGCTGTTCAAAGCCAATTTTACTCAATTATTTGAAAAAATTAAACAAGATCTCCAAAGATGGGAGGCACTTCCAGTCTCATGCTTGGGTCGGATAGCGCTTATTAAGATGAAGATTCTCCCTTGTTTGCTATACCCTACACGGATGCTCCCCCTGGTTTTCAATAAACAAACACTCAGGAGACTGAACAGTTGATTCAGCTCCTTTATCTGGCACCGTAAACAGCCCCACATTAAATTAGCCAAACTGCAGCTGCCTCACAGATTGGGGGGAGTAGACCTTCTAGACATTAAAAATTACCAATTAAGCTCGCTTTTGACCTCAGAAAATAATTGGGTTTGTGGGGACCCTCTTTCAATATGGCTAGATATCGAAGTCTCCCAGGCAAGGTGCCCCCTTACCAGCTTGCTGTTTTTGGACAAGGTGAGGACAGTTAGGGAATGTTGCCATAACCCAATAGTCATCAATACTGTTAAAGCATGGAGGGCAATTCGGCAGAGGGAAGATAATATTGGCAAAACATCTTTGTTTACACCTTTAGTGGGTATGCCAAGTTTTCAACCAGGTATGATAGATTCAGGATTTAAATGTTGGGCAGCTAGGGGTATATCTTGCATGGGTGATTTATTTGAGGGAGATGTAATGATGTCCTTCGATCAGTTAGTACGGAAGTACGAGTTACCTAATAGAGACCTCTTTTGTTTTTTTCAAGTTAGGGATTTTATTCAAAAAAGGACCACACTTTTGACTGATCCCTACAAATCTGACATAGAAAGAGGGGTACTAAGAGTACACTCTCTGTCAGTGCTCTATATCACCAATTGGGGAGTGCCACCTCAGATGAGTCTGATCGACTCTGCAAGATGTGGGAAAGAGAGCTGGGTGTTGAAGTTTCTTCAGAGGCATGGGAGGATATTTGGGAGAATGCAAGGAAGATATCAATTTGCATTAGGACCCATGCTTTACAGTTGAAGATACTCCACAGGGTCCACTTAGCCCCAGACTGTTTGTCAAAATTTAAACCAGGGGTATCTTCAACATGCCCCAAGTGCAAGTTCTGTACGGGCACTCTTACCCATTGTCTTTGGTCTTGTGACAGGCTTCAAACATATTGGAGCGCTGTAGTGGGTGCAATGGAGAGGATTTTGGGTGTAGGGGTGGAGAAGGACCCTATTTCGCTCCTTTTGGGCCTTCCCATTGTATTTCCTGCAGACTTGCATAAGGCAAAACTTTCCAATATTCTTACATTCTGTGCAAGGAAGAATATCTTGCTAGGTTGGATATCAGAAAATCCCCCAGGCCTGTCGGGTTGGCAGAAGATTGTTATGGAGCATATTCCCCTGGACTTTCTCACAATGTGGTACACCACAAAACTGAGAATTCTTACAAGACATGGCAACCCTTTTTGAAATACCTGGACACAGATTTATCTGCCACACTAACAAGGGCTTTTATATAGCCGTAACGATTGTGTTTCATGAGTCCAATATCCAGGGAGGAGGAACTGTGAATGTATGAGTGTTTTGTTTGGCTGGGCTGAGTTATTACTATTTATTTGTTTGTTGTTAGGTATTTATTTAGTTAGTTAAATAGCTAGTTTAGGTTTTTTAAATTTTATACTTCTTTATATATGGTTATACATTCGTATAGGAGGGTGGGTTGGGGAATTTTTTTATTATTTGGGTTTAGTTTTGTACTATTTTTGTACTGTTTTGAATTGCATTGTTTTGTATTTGTTGTAATATTTAAAAATCTATTTTTTCTTAATAAAAATATATTATTAAAAAATGAAAACAAAAATGTCAAAGAAAAATATGTTTGGATATTGTGTTTTCACTTGCGCGAGTCATACTCTAATCGAGGTTTCTTTAGTGCAGTGACATCAATCCAGATTTTCATTGATGTAGCTTGAAAGAACAAGACTGTCCAATATTTAGCACCAAATGGACCATAAACTGATTTGGGAAGTGAAAAGAAAATGCAGCACCGATTACAATGGTCATTCTCTCCATCATGAAAAACAAGACCATGACATGGTCAGTCTCTTCCCTTGCCTCAGAACAGGTGATAATGAACCTCTCACCTATGGTGTTGTTGCTTCCAGACTCAACTGTTCCAATATTATCCTGGTTAGCCTTTGATTATCCAGTCTCCGTAAATACGAGCTCATCCAAAACTTCTTGGCATTGTCCAAATTTGCATAAAGCCCCAGTCCTGTGCATTCCTACTTACATCTTTGTGTTTAAATCTCTCACTGATTTCTGATTTCACCTGTTTGTTCAAATTTCTCCAGCTGGACAATCTACCAAAATCTCTGATTTCCTCTGATGCTGAACCATCCAAATTCCTTCAAGTCACCATTAAGGGGATGTGCCTCAGGTGCCCTGGCACTAAGCCCTGAAACTCCCCCTCTAAACCTCTCTCTCTCTGTCCTCCAAGAAGTGCACCACAAAACCTTTGATTTTGGTAAAGCTTTTCATCATCAGTGCCAAAGTCATCTTTTCTGGATCATTCCCCTGAACCTACTGGATCTTCGACATTAAAGGCGATAGATAAATGCACCTGACACTCTCTTGTTAATGTTCAGAGATTAGAAGAATAATGGTTTCTGTCATGTCAAAGACCACCAAGTAGTTACGTTTACAATTCAATGCAGCTTTTGAAAGATTTTTCCATTGAATATTTTGTTGAGAAGGAAATTCAGGGCTGGAGAGAGAATGACAACACTGCTTCATCAGTCTCAGAACATGGACACAAAAGAACTTACTGCTTCCGAAGGTAATGCATCACTGCACATGCAGAAAGTAACACTGACAAGAAATCAGAATTACATTGCACAATAACTGGGCATTTCATCTAACTAATCTATTTTCTTCATGTTCCTCATAAGCCCTATCTCCCATCTTCATCTCTCTCCATCAGCATATCCTAATGAAACCTTTGTGTTTGGCACAGATGTAGACATTCAACCCATGCAAATACAACAGCATTGTATCTTCCCAGCAATTACTTCCATTTGAGGATGTTAACCATTTGGGCCTAAATGGGAAAGAAAGAAAAACAAATCACATTTTCTGTGCTCCTCTCTCTCTCACTCTCTCTCTGGTTAGCTCACCCATTCCCCACCACCACCCCCACCACCCTCAACCCAGGGCACTGTCTATATCTTGCTCAGACTTAAAAACTGGAACACCCATAACTCCCATCAATTAGAGCCTGAAATCAGTTCTCTATATTTTGGAGTTGGCAAATTTTATTACCTCACAAGGCCAGCTTTTGTGGTACACCCAAAACTGTCTTTGAGAAGGTGATGGTGAGTATGCTTCTTGAACCACTGGAATAAGAATAAAACTCAGTGATGAAAAGACTTTTCCATTTGTCTCAGCTATGAATCACTGGGCAGCATTCTGGCCTGCTGTGTTGGAAGGTCACAGTCTGAGGACTTCAGCATAAGGTGGCGAGCAGTCCCAGTGCCTCGAATGAGGGAGAGCTGAACTGTCAGAAATGCTGTCCTGCGGATAATCGGATTAATCCAAAGTTAACCCTTCCTGGTCTCTTCAAGGGAGAAGTAAAAGCTCCCACAGTCCCGAACTTAACACAGAGAAGATGACTTCTCCCAATTCTCTGGACAATTGTCCTTCAAACAACATCATGACATTAATAGAAATAAAAAGTGCCTGTAAAACCCACAGGCTGTCTAGATCTGTGAAGAGTGAAACAGAATTAATGTTTCAAGTCTAATATTACTCCTTTTTTATTGCACACATTTTCTGTTGACTTCCCTGCAACTTTGAACTGATTTCATTTAAGAGATGATAAATTGCTCTGGGCTGTACTGAGGTTTTTCCTGGTACTGTCGAGATGCAAGTCTTTCTTTCTTACACCTGTTCTACTTTCTGCTAGCTGCATTCTGATGCCAGTTCCTTCTTTTCCTTCAACCTCCTTTCCATTATTGCTGACAGTCAGAAGTGCATGCCTGGAATAATTTTGGCCCTTGCTTCTGTCCATGATAAAACAGAATTTGCTTTAGATACTTTCAGTGGAGTTCTCGTTTTCAAACTCTTTTGCCAAAAACAGCACTTTAAACACAGAATGAACCGTTAGGTATTAAATCAATCTGTGTTGTTCATGGTTAAGTTAGTAATCAGTGGAATCCATTACGGACTACACTGTCCTCTCTCCACTCCCCCCAACTCCAGTGGGACTATCTATTCTTCTCAGTCTGGCAGTTAGACATGCCATTGTTCTGCCATTCTCACATTCTGATCACTTAATCTGAACTAACAACACCCTTCCTCCACCAGCACTCCATCAGCCCCACATCCCCATTATAGCATAAATGCTGCCCCTGGACATTTCATGTCAGCGTTGATGAAGAATCATCCAGACTTGAACGATTCGATTTTCTCTCTCCACGGATGCTGTCTGACCCACGGTGAGTTTGAGCACTTTTTGTTTTTAGTACAGATTCTAACATATGTAGTAATTTCCTTCCACTGCTGAAATATTATGGTGTGAACAGTTAAATCAACATCAGTGTTTCAAGGAAGCATGATTTATTCCTCTCTGTTTTTCAGCCTTCTGTGCTACACTTGAATGCCTCAAAAACACTTGCCCCATCCTGGTATCAGAGCTGCTGAAGGGAATTTCCCCTGCAATGTTCATGAGAAATAAACTGAGGGAATCTTTTGGTGACATTTGACAGCAAACCTTATTTCAGCACCACACAGTTTCTTCTGTCCATTCTCAGAACTGCGATTTGTAATCGACCTTTTATGACCTCCAATTAGATACTTACTTTTGAAATCCAATTAATGTTGCAAGATCTGAAATTAAGCAGCCAATTTGCAGGATGCAAATTCCCAGAAACAGCAATGTGATACATAAACAACTCATCTGTTTTAAACAAATTAGTGGTGGGATAAATATTGGCCCCGAAAAATAGGAAAATACTGCTGCTTTGCTTTGACGAGTGTGATGGGATATTTTTCTTTCACTTGAGAGGTGAGTGAATACCTAGACGAGTACGCTACCACCATCATGGACTTCATTAGCAAGCGTGGAGAGGACTTCTAGACAAGGATGTAGAACTTCATCAGTATGTTCCCCTCCGGGAACCTTAGATGAACCGAGAAATCCACTGCCTAGTATACGATATTCAACTCGGATGACCCAGATCTTTACAGGAAATCAAGATATGACCTCTGCAAGGTCATTAGAGATGTCAAGAGGCAGTACCACACCAAGTCAAAGGCCCAAACTAATCATATGCTCACCCGCTGCCTGTGGCAAGGCCTACATGACATAATGGGTTTCAAAATGAAGCAGAACAAAACACATTCCTCACTGATGTGCTCAGTGCGTTTTATGCTCCGTAGAATGCCAGTGGCATGACGTCACATGCCCCGATAGACCGGTATGCACCGGTTCCCTCTGTCACCACTGCAGACAATAGATTGGTCTTCTTGAGAGTAAACTCGAGGAAAGCATTCTGTGATTGGGTGGAGTACTTGCGGATTGTGAGACGCGATTAGGAATTTGATGTTTGAAAAATGATGGTGGGGGGAGGGCGACAATGCATAGTCCCTTTAAACATGGCGTGCTTTTTGTTCTATGCCAGCAATTTGAAAATGAGTATGTGTGGGCAGCAGCTTGCCAGTCGTAGGTTCTCGAATTGAAACATTTGTATCAAAAAGCCATACTGCTAGCAGGCAAAGCAGCATTTTTAACAAGACAACAGATTTTTAAATTTAGCCAATTAATTTAAAACAAGCACTTGGAGACAAGAGACCAATTAAATTTAAATCTGATGGCTTTGACAACCTAGAACCAATCTGATTGCAAATAAATTAACAGGTCATCTCAAAGGTACAAAAGAAGAGGACTTATGAGAGCAAACTGACACCTGAAGACATTAGATCTCTCAGCTCTCAGAGTAACCAACATCTGACTAAAGCTGCAGTGGCAATCTTAGCTGGTATTCCTGACAATAGAATTCGATGGAGAAAAGCATTCCTGATACAAGAATTCAAAGGAGGAGGCATCCCTGAAAGAAGATCAATAGAGAAGACACAGAAAGATCCGGAAAACATAACCTGGCTGTAAGTTTGAGAGACTAAATTCTATTGTTTTATTATCTGAGTGGGACTTGTATTTATGGAAACAGCACACCATTTAGAATTTTGGATTATTTGGGAACAGTTAATGGGTAGAGGAGAAATGTTCATTTTGTCAGCTGTTCTACAGGTAGTCCTGAGATAATGTCTATTTTGGCAGCGTGATTTGGTGAGAATGTCGCTGAATAATTAGGTTATGATATTTTGTCGAACGCTTATCTACGTTGGCAATAGAGTGATTCGAAAGGGGATGGTTTGCGCACTTTATTCTTTGTATGCGCTGACGTGCACACAGAAAGCTTCATGCCATTCTGCACATGCGCCAAGGCTTTTAATATTCTGCACATGCACCGATGTCCGTGTCAGAGTCGCTGTGCCGTTCTGCACATGCACGATGTCAGCTGCCAACAGAGCAGTTTTCTGTGAGGGGTACTGTACAGAGAGCAGCTTTCTTATATTGTTAAATGTATTGTGTTAAATTTACTTTTGTTTCATTAATAAATATAATTTCAATGTTCATTCAGGTTGTGCCATACTTTGCATCAGACTTGTGGGTGATTTTTGAGCAATTGTGAGTGACACTTTGTGAGTCTGCCCCAAACTCCAATTTTCCAATGGGCCCCATTATTTCGATTAAGCGAGGTTTTGCTGGAATGCAACTATGGCATGAAAGGAGAACAATCTGTATTAATTTGTTCACTGTTGGAGTTCGGTAAATAAATTGTTCCTTGTTGATTGTAGAATGAGTGGAAGGATTTCATTTCATTTAATCACTCTTTTATAACAGACTGGGGGTGAGAAGTAGGCTACACCACTTGTCGCACTTCTTTTAACAGAGTTTGAGGTGAGGCAAGCCCCTCTGGATGTTTTGGTTTTAGTTATCAGGAAGGGTGTTGATCTCCAATTTATAACAAAAGCAACTGGCCCAGACAGAGTGCCTGGCTGTACACTCAGATCCTGTGTGGACCAGATGACAGAAGTATTCAGTGACATTGTTAGCCTCTGCTACAATTTAAAGTCCCCACCTGCTTCAAGAAGAGCACCACCATCCCAAAACCGAAGAAACCACATGCAGTGCCTCACCAATGACTGCCCGGTAGCTCTGACCTCCATAATCATGAAGGTACCTGGGGGTTCAGGGGAGGGGTGGGGAGTGGCGGGGGAGGGAGGGGGGGATGGGTGCCATGAGGATAGTGGTGCAAATCAAGGATTGTCGAAGGGGTGGGGAGGGAAAGATGTTCTTCCGAGCTCTGGTCCTGGATTATAACACTGACTAGAGGTGACCATGGGACTGTTTTGACATTGATATAGGGATTGAAAGGGGACTAATACACTAGCAGGGAGATTTCCTCGAGGTGCTTGGGACGATTTAAACTAATACGGTTGCGGGTGGAGCCCAGGGAGATAGTGAAGAAAGAGATCAATCTGAGACTGGTACAGTTAAGAAAAGAAGAGAACAATAAAGGCAGGCAGGAACAAAGCAGAGAACAAGGTCGCACTGACAAATTAAACTGCATTTATTTCAATGCAAGGGGCCTAACAGGGAAGGCAGATGAACTCAGGGCATGGTTAGGAACATGGGAATGGAATATCAGAGCATTTACAGGGATGGACAAGACTGGCAGCTCAATGTTTCAGGATACAAATGCTACAGGAAGGACAGTAAGGGAGACGAGAGGAGGGGGAGTGGCATTTTGAAAAGGGATAGTATTACAGCTATACTGAGGGAGAATATTCCCAAAAAAACAGGCAAGTTATTTGGATGGAACTGAGAAATAAGAAAGGGATGATCACCTTATTGGGGTTGTATTATAGATCCCTCATAGTCAGTGAGAAATTGAGAAACAAATTTATAAGGAGATTTCAGTTATCTGTCAGAATAATAGGATAGTTATGGTAGGGGATTTTAACTTTCCAAACATAGATTGGGACTGCCATAATATTAAAGGTTTAGATGGAGAGGAATTTGTTAAGCATGTACAAGAAAATGTTCTGATTCAGTATGTCGATGCACCTACCAGAGAAGGTGCAAAACTTGACCTACGCTTGGGACGGAGGTGTCAGTGGGGGAGCACTTTGGGGCCAGTGACCACAATTCAATTAGTTTTAAAATAGCGATGAAAAAAGATAGACCAGATCTAAAAGTTGAAGTTCTAAGTTGGAGAATGGTCAGTTGTGACGGTATTCGGCAAGAACTTTCAAAAGTTGATTGGGGGCAGATGTTCGCAGGTAAAGGGACGGCTGGAAAATGGGAAGCCTTCAGAAACAAAATAACAAGAGTCCAGATACAGTATATTCCTGTTAGGGTGAAAGGAAAGGCTGGTAGTTGTAGAGAATGCTGGATGACGAGAGAAATTGAAGGTTTGGTTAAGAAAAAGAAGGAAGCATATGTCAGGTAGACAGCAGAGATCAAGTGCATCCTCAGAAGAATATAAAGGCAGTCGGAGTACACTAAAGAGGGAAATCAGGAAGGCAAAAAAGGGATATGAGATAGCTTTGGCAAATAGAATTAAGAAGAATCCAAAGGTTTTTTTTACAATATAAGGACAAAAGAATAATTAGGGAGAGAATAGGGCCCTTCAAAGATCAGCAAGGCGGCCTTTGTGTGGAGCTGCAGGAGATGGGGGAGATACTAAATGAGTATTTTGCATCAGTGTTTACTGTGGAGAAGCACATGGAAGATATAGAATGTGGGGAAATAGATGGTGACATCTTGAACAATATCCATATTGCAGAGGAAAAAATGCCGGATGTCTTGAAATGCATAAAAGTGGATAAATCCCCAGGACCTGATCAGGTATACCCTAGAATTCTGTGGGAAGCTAGGGAAGTGATTGCTGGGCTCATTGCTGAGATATTTGTATCACCGATAATCACAGGTGAGGTGCCAGAAGACTGGAGGGTGGCTAACATGGTGCCACTATTTAAGAAAGATGGTAAGGACAAGCCAGGGAACAATAGAACAGTGAGCCTGATGTCGGTGGTGGGCAGGTTGTTGGAGGGAATCCTGAGGGACAGGATGTATATGTATTTGGAAAGGCAAGGACTGATTAGGGATAGTCAACATGGCTTTGTGTGTGGAAAATCATGTCTCACAAACTTGATGAATTGTTTGAAGAAGTAACAAAGAGGACTGATGAGGGCAGAGAAGTGTAGAATGATCTATTTGGACTTCAGTAAGGTGTTCGATAAGGTTCCCCATGGAAGACTGGTTAGCAAGGTTAGATCACATGGAATGTAGGGAGAACTCGCCATTTGGATACAGAACTGGCTGAAAGGTAGAAGACAGAGGGTGCTGGTGGAGTGTCTTTTTTCAGATTGGAGGCCTGTGACCAGTGGAGTGCCACAAGGATTGATGATGGGTCCACTACTTTTCTTCATTTATATAAACGATTTGGATGTGAGCATAAGAGGTATGGTTAGTAAGTTTGCTGATGACACCAAAATTGGAGGTGTAGTGGACAGCGAAGGAAGTTACCTTGGATTACAATGGGATCTTGATAAGATGGGCCAATGGGCCAAGGAGTGGCAGATGGAGTTTAATTCAGATAAATGCGAGGTGCTGCATTTTGGGAAAGCATATCTTAGCATGACATATGCACTTCATGGTAAGGTCCTCAGGAGTGTTGCTGAACAAAGAGTGCAGGTTCATAGCTCCTTGAAAGTAGAGTCGCAGGTAGATAGGATAGTGAAGAAGGCGTTTGATATGCTTTCCTTTATTGGTCAGAGTATTGAGTACATGAGTTGGGAGATTATGTTGCAGCTGTACAGGATATTGGTTCGACCACTTTGGAATTCTGGTCTCCTTCCTATCGGAAGGATGTCATGAAACTTGAAAGGGTTCAGAAAATGTTTTTAAGCATGTTGCCAGGTTGGAGGATTTCAGCTGCTAGGAGAGGTTGAGTAGGCTCAGACTATTTTTCCTGGAGCATCGGCGGCTGAGGGGCAACTTCATAGAGGTTTATAAAATCATGAAATGCAATGGATAGGATAAACAGACAAGGTCTTTTCCCTGGGGTGGGAGAGTCCGGAACTTGAGGGCATAGGTTTGGGGTGAGAGGGGAAAGATGTAAAAGAGGCCTAAGGGGCAACGTTTTCACGCAGAAGGTGGTGTGTGTGGAATGGGCTGCCAGAGGATATGTTGGAGGCGAGTACAATTGCAACCTTTAAAAGTCATCTAGATGGGTATATAAATAGGAAAAGTTTGGAGGGATATGGGCCGGGTGCCGGCAGATGGGACTAGATTGGTTTGGGATATCTGGTCAGCATGGACTGGTTGGTCTAAAGGGTGTGTTTCCATGCTGTATATCTCTCTGACTCTGTGACTCTTAAGTGTTTCTGGAGGTTAGTCATGTCCCACATGCCTCCAAGCCTGCCTCCATTCCCTGCAATTTGCTGACCGGCGACACAAGTCCACAGCGGATACCATTTTCCTCACCCTATACTCATCCCTGGAACATCTGGATAACAAGGATACTTCTGTCAGGCTCCTCCTTATCAACTACAGCTCCACCTTCAAAACTATAATGCCCAAAAAGCTCATCTCAAAACTCTTGAGACCTCGGCATCCATCCTCTGCAACTGGGTCCTCAGCTTCCTGACCCACGGACCTCAAGCAGTGAAGAAAGACAACAGCACCTCCTCCACCATAATTCTCTCGACACCAGTACCCTGCAAGGATGTGTACTCAGCCCTCTACTGTTACAAAGTTGAAAGCATGTAAAGTCACTTTCAGATAGAAAGCATTTTTCTCAATTTAAAGTGCAGCCATAGCTGCCAGCTAAAGGTTGGGCTGTTCCAAATGTAATAAATGGCTATTCAATAGATAGCTGAGGTTTGGTTGTTGTATTGATAACAATTTGAATTTAACCAATTAGTTTAAGTTAGAGCCCAGCACACCAGAAGCCAATGGAATTTGAATTTTATTGTTTTGACACCTGGAAATCAATCAAATTAGAAGAATTGAACATGCTTTAAATTAAGGGGGGGTAGGTATAGGACAGATGTTAGGGGTAGGTTCTTTACTCAGCGAGTCGTGAGTTCATGGAATGCCCTGCCAGTAGCAGTGGTGGACTCTCCCTCATTATGGGCATTTAAGCGGGCATTGGATAGGCATATGGAGGATAGTGGGCTAGTGTAGGTTAGGTGGGCTTGGATCGGCGCAACATCGAGGGCCGAAGGGCCTGTACTGCGCTGTATTCTTCTATGTTCTATGTTCTATGTTCTATGTCTTGGAGGGTACATAAACTTGGTATTTTGAAAATTAGGAGAGCAACTGCTATCCAACAGCAAGCAATTGCTGTAGAGCCGAAGAGCTAACTGCCCATTGAAAAAGTTGCTCTCAAAAAAATTAGAAAACACTCTCTATCAAAGGTACCTTTTCATGTGCAATGTACTCACAGTAAAAAGAAAGAAGATGACCCAGGGAGATCATCAGCCGGAAGACTGAAGACGGTGAGGAAGCCAGAGACTATGTGGTTTTGAGATTAAGTTAATGTAATTTTTAGTAAGTGGTGTTATTGGAACAATATTATTTTTATAGAGTTGGGGCCAGATAGTAAGTAGTTAAGAAAAGGTGGGGCTTGGATTTGTGAATAGTTTTTGCTTAATGTTCACCATCAGAGTTAGGAAAAAGAAATTGCTATTCTTTATATTGCTGTAATTTATGAGTTCTCTATCACTCACATTTTAACAGACTATGAGATGAGCTTTTCTGGCTGTTTGGTTTTAATTAACAGATGGGTTCAACAACTGCGTCATACACCCACAACTCTGCAGCCAAATTTTGTATGAACACCACTGCAAGTTTGCTGACAACACTTCCGTTGTAGGCCAGATATCAAACAATGATGAGACAGAATGCAGGAAGGAGATTGCGTGCTTGGTGTTGTGGTGCAATAATAACAACCCCTCTTTCTCAATGTCAGCAAAACACAAGAACTGATCATTGACTTCAGGAAGAAAAGAGGAGGACATGACCTGACCTGCGTCAACAGAGCTGAGGTGGACAGGGTTGAGAGCGTCAAGTACCTCGCAGTGACAATAACAAGTGATCTGTCCTGTACCTCCCACGTAGATGCAATGGCCAACAGGACACAACAACGCCTCTTCGGAAGTTCGGCATGTCCATTGGGACTCTCACCAACTTTTATAAATTCACCATAGAAAGCATTCTATCTGGGTGCATAACGGTTTGGTTCAACAACTCCTCTGCCCAGGACCATAAGAAACTCCAGAAAGTTGTGTGCACAATCCTGACCATCAAGGACTCCATCTATATTTCTTATTGCCACGGTAAGGCTGCTAACATCATCAAAGACCCCTCCCACTTGATCATACTTTCTTCCAACCACTTCTGTCAGGCAGAAGATACAGAAGCATGAACACACATACAAATCGGTTTAAGAACAACTTCATTCCTGCTGTTATTACATTGCTGAACAGACCTCTCTAATTTCAGTCTAATGCTGCACCTCCTGTGCAGACATAACCTTGCATACTCCGTTCTGTCTCAACACCCTACGGTCTTTATGTCCTTGTTATGATCTGACTGTACTGCTAACAAAACAAAACTTTTCACTGTCCTTAAATACATGTGACAACAATAAATCAAATCAACAATAAATCAAACAGGGCTCTGTTTAACATCTTCAGAACATGTTCCAATTTCGGCAGTTTTCCTTTCATAAGCTGAAGTGTATTTGCTACTTCTTGCAAGGTAATCAAAAGCAGAAAAAGATTTACAAGCAACTGGTATAACCTCAGCTCTTTATGTGCTTCTTGTGTCATCTGTAATGGTATGCTTGTCACCTCATGGCTGACCAATGTTCATGTTGTTGAAATGGTGACAGTTTTCACTTAGTAACGTTTACTTGCGAAAATAATCTGAAAAATGGTTATGATTCTGTCAGAAATTACTGACTTCGGGAAAACTGGAGAAATTGACAGCTCAGCATTACCGGGTTTAAAAATTAAATCACCAACACTTCATCCTATTCTACATGAATCTTAATGCAGACTTATTATCTTCAGATCTAGATTACCACAGCTTGGCTTTATCACAACAAACGGATACAATGACAATGTCAACGAATAATAAGCCTTGAAATCAAACAGAAATGATCCAGAACTAGCCTGTGTTCCTTTGTTCTCTGCATTAGTGACAATCTTAAGGTGAGGTAGTCCAATGACACAACATAGGACAGCAAAGGAAAAGGTGCAGCATCGATTTGCTTGGGATTTTCTTGCGATCAAAGATTTATGGGTATGAAGATGTTTTTCACTGGAGATAGACGCAATGGTTCCTTTTGAATGCTAAAAACTTGCTTGGATCTTCAAAAATTTGCCAAAACTTGTTCAGAGTCTTAGAAGTCCTCAGAGGATGGATCCTAGTTTAGAAAAGTGATGCAGAAAGACATATATACAGGGTATTTATTCGAATTAAAGGCAACAATCAAAAATATATCTTCACACAAGTGCAGATTAGAATGATGATCAGTGACAACTTTGTGAAAAAGATTGAAAAAGAAATATGCATGAGTTAGGGGAATGAGTGGAGTTATGCTACTGAGGATATAGAGAGTCAGATTCAACTGGTTAAAATATTAAAGTTGTTATTTCTTGAAATGTCAAGGAATGAGAGCAACAGAATTCAGAATGGTTAACTGATCATAAGACTATCAACACAGGAGCAGAAATTAGGCCATTCAGCCCATCAGGTATGCTCCGCCATTCAATCATGGCTGATAAGTGCCTCAACCGCATTCTCCCAGTAATCCTTGATCCCCTCGATACTCAAGAACCTATCTATCTTTGTCTTAAATATACTCAATGACCTGGCCGCCACAGCCTTCAGTGGCAGTGAATTCCATAGATTCCCCAATCTCTGGCTGAAAAAGTTTCTCCTTATCTCCATTCTCAAAGGTCTTCCCTTTACTCAAAGGCTGTGCCATCGGGTCCTCGTTTTTCCTACCAGTGGAAGTATCTTCCCAACATCCATGTTGTCCAAGTCATTTAGAATTCTGTAAGTTTCAATTAGATTCCCGCCCTCACCTCATCCTTCTAAACTCCATCGAGTATAAACCCAGAGTCCTCAAACATTCCTTATATGTTAAGCCTTTCATTTATGGGACCATTCCAGTGAACCTCCACTGAACCCACTCCAGGGCCAATACATCCTTCCTGAGAAATGATGCCTAACACTGAACACAATATTCCTTATAGAGCCCCAGAATTACATCCCTGCTCTTATATTCAAATCCTCTCAAAATAAATGTCAACTTTGCATTTGCCTTCCTAACTATTGACTCAACCTGCAAGTTTCCTTGACAGAATCCTGGACGAGAACTTCCAAGTCTCTTTGCACCTCAGACTTCTGAATTTTCTCTCCATCTAGAAAATAATCCATGCTTCTATCCTTCCTACCAAAGTGCATGACCTCACACTTTCCCACGTTGTACTCCATTTGCCACTTGAGGGGAGGTGGGGCTATTACAAATTGGACAGTCACATCTGCGCATGACTGAACCAATGTCCTAGGGGTGCTTTTGCTTCCACTGTTGAGAAGGGTTAATACTAATGTGGCAGGGGAATGGCAACCAAATGAGGATGTTAGTGGACAGTAGGGAGGTAGTAACTAAAGCTTGTAAGGAACTAGATAATGAAGTCAGCATGACTAAGGGGAAGAGTAGGCAGGGAGCAGATCATGAATGCAAAGGAACAGGTGGTCTGAGGTGCATTTATTTTAATACGAGAAGTGTAGTAGCTAAGAACTTAAGGCTTGGATTAGCACCTGGGAGTATGAGTCAAAAAGTGTGGTGCTGGAAAAGCACAGTCAGTCATGCAGCTCCTCGGATGCTACTTGACCTGCTGTGTGCTTTTCCAGCGCCACACTATTCGACTCTGATCTCCAGCATCTGCAATCCTAACTTTCTCCTGGGAGTATGATGTTATTGTTATTCCTGAGATTTGGTTGAGGGGAGGGTAAGATTGACAACTAAATATCCCAGGATATAGACGCTTCAGGTGGGATAGAGAGGGAGGTAGAAGAGTTGGAGGAGTTGCATAAATGATCAGACAGGATATCACAGCTATGCTGAAGGAGGGCACTATGGAGGACTCGAGCAGTGAGGCAATATGGGGAGAGCTCAGAAATAGGAAAGGTGCAGTAACAATGTTGGGGCTGTACCACAGGTCTCCCAATAGCAAGCATGAGATAGAGGTACAAATATGTGAACAGATTACGGAAAGGAGTAGGAGCAACAGGATGATGGTGATAGGAGATGTTAATTTTCCCAACGTTGACTGGGATTCACTTCATATTCGAGGTCTAGATAGAGCAGAATTTGTAAAGAGCATCCAGGAGGTTTTTATAGAGCAGTATGTAAATAGCCCAACTCAGGAAGGGGCCACACTTCACCTGGTGTTGGGGAATGAGCCCAGCCAGGTGGGTGAAGTTTCAGTGGGGGATTCTTGGGAATAGTCATCACAATTCCGTAAGTTTTAGAATACTCATGAATAAAGAAAAGAGTGGTCCTAAAAGAAGAGTGCTAAATTGGGAGAAGGTCAACGGTAGCAAAATTTGTCAGGAGCTGGGGAATGTAGATTGGGAGCAGCTGTTTGAAGGTAAATCCACATTTAATGTGTGGGAGACTTTTAAAGAGAGGTTGATAAGAGTGCAAGACAGACATGTCCCTATGAAAATTAAGGATAGAAATGGCAAGATTAGGGAACCCTGTATGTCACGTGAAATTGAGAGACTAGCTGAGAGGAAAAAGGAAGCATGCATATAGTCTAGGTGACTGAAAACAGATGAAGCTTTGGAAATATATCGGGAAAATAGGACCTATCTGAAATGAGGAATTAAGAGGGCTAAAAGGTATCATGAAATATCTTTAGCAAACAGGATTAAGGAAAATCCAAAAGTCTTTTATTCATATATAAGAAGCAAGAGGGTAACTCAAGAAAAGGTTGGCCCACTTAAGGGCAAAAGAGGAAAGTTATGCATGGAGTCAGAGAAAATGGGTGAGATTCTTAATGAGTACTTTGCATCGGTATTAACCGAGGAGAGGAACATGACAGATGTTGAGGTTAGGGTTAGATCTTTGAGTACTCAAGGTCAAGTCAGCATAAGCAGGGAGGAAGTGTTGAGTTTTCTAAAAGGCATGAAGGCGGACATGTCTCCACGTCCGGATGGGGTCTATCCCAGGTTACTGAGGGAAGTAAGAGAGGAAATAATGGGCCTTAACAGATGCCTTTGTAGCATCCTTGAACACAGGTGAGGTCCCAGAGGACTGGAGAATTGTTCATGTTGTCCCCTTGTTTAAGAAGGGTAGCATGGATAATCCAGGTAATTGTAGAATGGTGAGCCTGATTTCAGTCGTAGGGAAGCTGCTGGAGAAGATACTGAAGGAAGAAAATGGGCTTATCAGTGATCGGCAACATGATTTTGTGCAGGGAAGGTCATGTCTTACCAAATTAATAGAGTTCTTTGAGGAAGTGAGAAAGTTGATTGATGAGGGAAGGACTGTATATGTCATATTCATGGACTTCAGTGAGACATTTGATAAAGATCCCCATGGTAGGCTGATGGAGAAAGTGAAATCGCATGGGGTCCAGGGTGTCCTTGCTAGATGGATAGAGAATTGGCTGGGCAGCAGAGACAGATTAGTACTGGAAGGAAGTTTCTCACAATGGAGAACTGTGACCAGTGGTATTCCACAGGAATCCGTGTTGGGACCACTGTTGTTTGTGATATACATAAATGATCTGGAGAAAGGTACAGATGGTCTGATTAGCAACTTTGCAGATGACACTAAGATTGGTGGAGCAGCAGACAGTGAAGGGGACTATCAGAGAATGCAGCAGAATATAGATAGATTGGAGAATTGGGCAGAAAAATGGCAGATGGAGTTCAATCTGGGCAAATGCAAAGTGATGCATTTTGGAAGATCCAATTCAAGAGCGAACTATACGGTAAATGGAAAAGTCCTGGGGAAAATTGATGTCCAGAGAGATCTGGGTATTCAGGTCCATTGTACCCTGAAGGTGGTAATACAAGTGGTTAGAGTGATCAAGAAGGCAGAAGACATGCTTCCCTTCATTGTCTGGGGTATTGAGTACAAGAATCAGCAGGTCATGTTACAGTTGTTCGGCCACATTTGGAAAATCGCACACAGTTCTGGTCGCCACATTACCAAAAGGTTGGACGCTTTGGAAACGGTACAGAGGAGGTTCACCAGGATGTTGCCCAGTCTGGAGGGTGCTAGCTATGAACTAAGGTTCGGAAGATTAGGATTATTTTCATGAGAAAGACGGAGGTTGAGGGGGGAGGTTATTGAGGTCTACAAAATCATGACAGGTACAGACAGGGTGTATAGCAAGAAGGTTTTTCCCAGAGTGGGGGACTCAACTACTTGGGGTCACAAGTTCAAGGTGAGAGGGGACAAGTTTAAGGGAGATATGCACAGAAAGTTCTTTATGCAGAGGGTGATGGGTGCTCTGAATGCGTTGCCAGCAGGGGTGGTAGAGGCGGGCATGATAATGTCATTTAAGATGTATCTACACAAATACATGAATAGGCAGGAAGCAGAGGGATACAGATCCTTAAAAAATAGGCAATAGGTTCAGATGGAGGATCTGGATTGGTGCAGGTTGGGAGGACTGAAGGGCCTGTTCCTGTGCTGTAATTTTCTTTTTCTTGGCCCACTGTCCTGGCCTGACCAAATGCCTCTGCAGCTTCCCCACATCCTCACTCCTACTTGTCCCTCTACCTATCTTTGTATCATCTGAAAACTTTGTCAGAAAGCCCTCAGTCCCTTCATCTAAATCATTAATGTATAAAGTGAAAAGTTGTGGTCCCAACACTGAGCCTTGCAGAACACCACTTGTCACGGGCTGCCACCCTGAGAAAGACCCTTTTATCCTCAATCTATGCTTTCTGTCAGATTCTATGATTCTCCGCAGCACCAGCTCATTGTGTTGACGAGTCCAAGGATGCGCTTTTGTGGGAGTTTCTTCTTTCTTTATTCTGGGAATTAGAGTGTTGCTGGCAAGCTCAGTATTTATTGCCAAACCCTCATGGCCCTTGAGACTATTGGAGTCAATGTCGTGCAAGTACACCTCGAGAGCTATTCCATTTGCTCCAACTGAATGGGTCATTCGGACATTCCCAATTAAGAGGCAACTGCATTCCTGTGGGTCTGGAGTGAAGTGAAAGTCAGATCAAATATAGATAGTGAACTCTTTCTCTTGAAAGAATTCAGCTTTTTATGAAAATTTCATAGTTTCACTATCCTCATTCATGAGACTTACATTTTAGTTTCTTCCAACGTTTCACAAGATGTGGACAACACTGGTGAGGACAACATTTGCTGCCTATCCTTACTTGCCCTTGAATAACACATCCTGCTCAGCCATTTCAGAAAGTAGTTCAGAACAAACAATAATGCTGTGTCCCTGGAGCCACATGTTGGCCAGACCACGTAACGCTGACATTTTTTTTCCGGAAAGGACATTTGGTGACCCAGTTGTGCTTTTACGACATCCATGATTATTGTCATGGTGACCATGACTGAGACATGCTTTCAATACCAGACTTTTCTTCCAAAGTCATTGAAATATACAGCTTGGACATGGCCCCTTTGGTCTAACTCGTCCATGTCGACCAGATATCTGAAAGTGATCTTGTCCTATTTGCCTACATTTGGCCCATATCGCTCTTGCCTTTTAAATATTCTAACTGACCTGCCTCCACCACCTCCTCTGGCAGCTCACTCCATTCATGCACCATCTCTGCTTGAAGAAGGAGGTCAAGTCCCTTTTCAATCTTTCCACTCTCACCTTAAACACATGCTCTCTAGTTTTGGACTTCCTTATCCCGGGAAAAAGACTTTGGCTGTTGATCCTATCCGTGGCCCTCATGTTTGTTTAAACCTCGACACGGACATCCCTCAGCCTTTGATTACTAAATGAACTGAAATTCCAGCAGCTGGGTGGGATTGGAAATTATTTCCCCGTTGACATGAGCTTCTGGACTACTTGTCAAGATTAGCGTGGCATTGCAAAAGCACAGCAGGTCAAGCAGCATCCGAGGAGCAGAAAAATCGATGTTTCAGGCAAAAGCCCTTCATCAGGCCCTGATGAAGGGATTTTGCCCAAAATGTTGATTTTCCTGCTCCTCGGATGCTGCCTGACCTGCTGTGCTTTTCCAGCACCACTCTAATCTTGACTCTAATCTCCAGCACCTGCATTCCTCACTTTCGCCTCTGGATTACTTGTCCAGTTATATTACCAATTTGCTGTTGTTTTGTTTTTCCGAACTCTGGGGGTGTTCATATCTGCGAATCCCATATGATTGCTTCTGCCATGCCTCTGTAAACCTGAAATCTATTTGTATTTACTATTTGTCCTGGATAGTATCAAGCTTCTTGGAGCTGCCCTCTCCTGGGCCAGTGGCGAGTCTTCCATCATGCTTCTGACACATGGATGGTGGATAAGCTTCAGGGAGTCAGGAGGTGAATAACTTGTTTCGAAATCCTCAGTCTTTGATCCTTGATTTGATCACTCGGTTCGCATGAAGAAATGGATGATCTGTTTTGATTTTTAAAAAATGCAATCTATTGGTTCTACTCTGTGCATTCAAATCTACCACAGGACCAGAGAGCAGGCACAATTCCAGCTCATTTAATTTGAGAACCTTGTTATTCTGCTGCAGGCTGTGTTACTGCTGCTGTACCGATAAACTCACCAGTTATTTAATGTATTATTCATTGGAAAAGCAGGGCTAACATCAACAGCATTTAGAACCTGAAGATAATCCAGCATTTCTCCTGGTCAGCAGCATGCATATAATGCGTTTTACCATAATAAAAGGTCCAAGGCCACTTCACAGGAACGTGAGAAGTAAGCTTTGAAAACCATCCACATCAGGACATATTCGAGCAGGTCAAAAACTTGGTCAAAGGGGTAGGTCAGAATAAGAATTTTGAAGGAGTTGGAAGACAAGTGACAGACAGAGAGGTTCAGGGAATTAATTTCAAAATCTCGGACTGAGACGGATAAAAGCATGGTTATCAATAGCAGAGCAATTAAAATCAGGTTGCAAAAGATGTCAGAATTGGAGGAGCATAGAGAGATCTTTGTGGGTTCCAGGCATGGAGAAGATTTTAGTTGGCAACTGCAAAAAAGCTCAGATTCCAGGGAAAGCTGTGGCATGGATTTTTATAAGGTTCAGTTTTGTTTAATTTATATTGTTCGCAATATATTTTCATTTTAGTTTTCGGAACACACTCATAAATCTTTTCAGAACTGTAAAAATCCTTTGCCATTGTGTTTCAAAATACAATCAACTGTTCTTTATCAAAAAAACCCTGTAAATTCATCAATTTTTCCACCAAAGCAGGGTGTAAAACAGAAATTAGCCTCCATACTGAGTTCAAGCTTGGCACTGAGTTAATTTTTTTTCCTCACTGCCAATATTTTCAGGTGAAGCTTTGAGAAGAACTATGAAGCTTTTGGAAATATTTTACAATGACTCCTTACATAGCTTACAATCAAACTTTGTTTGATAATTCTCTTGTCAAATGCCTTGGAGTGTTTTATTAGCTTCAAATATGCGTAATTATTTGGATAGTGGAAATCGGAAGCAAATACAGAAAGTGCAAGAGAAACTCAGCAGGTCTGGCAGCATTTATGGAGAAAGAAATGGAGTTAACGTTTTGAGTCTGAAAAGACTCTTCTTCACAACAGAAGGAATGAGAAAAAAGTGTATTTTATACTTATGACAGAGGCAGAGGATGGTCAAGGGGAAACCAATGGTATATTGGTGAGCATAGCTAGCTTCCAAGTAGTTGCAGTTGTATAAGACTCTGGTGCGGCTGCATCTGGAATATTGTGTGCAGTTTTGGTCGCCATACTATAGGAAGGATGTGGAGGCACTGGAACGGGTGCAGAGGAGGTTTACCAGGATGTTGCCTGGTATGGAAGGAAGATCGTATGAGGAAAGACTGAGACACTTGGGGCTGTTTTCATTAGAGAAAAGAAGGTTTAGGGGTGACTTGATTGAGGTGTACAAGATGATTAGGGGGTTAGATAGGGTTGACAGTGTGAACCTTTTCCCGCGTATGGAGTCGGGTATTACAAGGGGGCATAGCTTTAAATTAAGGGGGGGGGGGTAGATATAGGACTGAAGTTAGGGGTAGGTTCATAAGTTCATGGAATGCCCTGCCAGTAGCAGTGGTGGACTCTCCCTCTTTATGGGCATTTAAGCGGGCATTGGATAGGCATATGGAGGATAGTGGGTTAGTATAGGTTAGGTGGGCTTGGATCGGCGCAACATCGAGGGCCGAAGGGCCTGTACTGCGCTGTATTCTTCTATGTTCTATGTACTGATTTGCAAGCACTTCAGTGAGTTGACATGCAATTCTCTTTATGATCTGCCAGGATCATTTTAAGTAGCAGAACAGGCTGGAAGAGCCGAATGGCCAACTCCTGCTCCCATTTTCTACGTATCTAGATGGTGTTAAGACCTTGTGTAAAAGATATATTGTTGAGAAAGTTCTGACTTCTCATATCTTAGAAAGAATCACCAGACTCGAATGTTTACTCTGCTTTCTCCCCACAAATGCTGCCAATACTTGTCCAGTTTCAACAGCAATTTCCATTTTGGTTGAAGACAGGGGTTGGAGGCAGGAGAAAAAAACATATGAAAAATGCAGGACATATGTAATGAGGTCCGGCTGTGAATTGTGGAATTCATTTTTGAGTTCCAGAGGCTGTGAAGTATCTCAGAAGAAAATTATCTTCTATCAGTTTCTTGACTCTTTTTCATACTCTGCAGACCTATACTCAAGACAGCTGACTTCAGTTTCACATGAATTATTTTATCAGATAATGTCATAGACACAAAAGGGGCAACTGTCAAACCACCTGAGCACAAAGTGTACTAAAAATATATTGAAAATATCTTAAACATGAATCATGACACGTGCCAAATGAGTGCTTTGAGTCAACACATGCATCAGTGGAGTAAAGCTTTAATAGTATCTATCCCTTGGGATTTATAGCAGGCTGTATGCGGGCTACTTTAGTTCTTCTTTATTATTGGTAGGTCGCTTTCTGTTCCTTGAGGGTGGGTGAAACACTCCTGCACTAGATGACTTGAGAATTATTTTCCAGCATGGCAAAGCCTGACAAGCATCATGCTTGAACTTTGCAGCAAGATCAGAGCAAAGAAGCAGTGCATCATCTAAACAGCCTTCCTTCAGTCTCATACTGTTCTTTTCTTTAGTTCTATTGCTGGCTATCCTAAATGCAAGGTTCAGCGCTAACTGAAGTCCAAAGATGTGCAGAACAGGTGGATTGGTCATGCTAAATTGTCTCACCGTGTTCAGGGAAATGTTGGCTAGGTGGGTTAGCCATGGTAAATCTGGATTATGAGGAAAGGATGGAGGGTATTTGGGACAAAATGCCTGTTACATTTTGTATTATCCAATGGTGAACAACCTTGAACAGAAGCCCATAGGCTCAAGAACTTCTGTCCATAAGACAATAAGACAGAGTGCAGAATTAGGCTATTCAACACACTGAGTCTGACCTGATCATCCTCAACTCCAGTTTCCTGCTTTTCCCTCAGAACTCTTGATTCCCTCACTTATTGAAAAAGTGTATCTCAGCCTTGAATATCCCAAATTACCCAGCCTCAAAAGCCTTCCTGCAGTAAAGAATTCTACAAAATCAGTACCCTCTGAGAGAAGAAATTCTTCCTCATTTCTGCCTTAAATGTGCAGCCCCTTTTCATTCCCTCTGGTCCTAGATTCTCTCTCTTGCATCTATCCTACTGTTACAACATAGGGTAAACCCTCAACCCCCACCTCCACACCTTCCACCCCCTCCCCACCTCCCCCCCCTCTCCCCCCAACTAATTTAAACCAGCAACAGATTACCCTATGTGATAATCTGTGAAAATTCAAGAGACCAAGACCACTTTGGCCTGTTTACAAATAAACAAAAAGGCATCTCAATACCCTTTAGTCTCTCCACCAAACCAGTCTAGTCAGAACCAGCAGTTTTATGACCGCTCTGAAAAAATTCAAGGACACAATCTGTAAGCACTTGTGGGTGGCACGGTGGCACAGTGGTTAGCACTGCTGCCTCACAGCCCCAGAGACCCAGGTTCAACACCCGCCTCAGGCGACTCTCTGTGTGGAGTTTGCACATTCTCCCCGTGTATGCGTGGGTTTCCTCTGGTTGCTCCGGTTTCCTCCCACAATCCAAAAATGTGCAGGTTAGGTGAATTGGCCAGGCTAAATTGCCCGTAGTGTTAGGTGAAGGGGTAAATGTAGGAGTATGGGTCTGGGTGGTATACGCTTCGGCGGGTCGGTGTGGACTTGTTGGGCCGAAGGGCCTGTTTCCACACTGTCAGTAATCTAATCTAATCTAAAACTATTTTAAGTAAAAATTAACAACTTTATTTCTTAAAGTGTAACAGAGAAAAATTAACTTACAACTATTTACAACTCCTTCCTCTAACCTATCTTTTATTTTTCATTCCATAAAACCTCGAGTAAGATTTACCAAAAATTCAGATTTCAACCAGGCAGCTGTCGAATCTTCCCTTTGTGTATTTCTCTGTAGATTTTCTTCTTCTGAGGGAATTCTATTTCACAGGTTATTGAATGATAAAGGTATCTTGAAGAGAGCTGTGTTTCGGGCAGTCTGTACATACAAGTGGCTTGGCAGTTCTCCTCCAACTGTTGACATTTTCCCGGTCTTATACCCCCGTCACAAAGCTGGTTCCTTTTTCCTAAAAGCTGTTTCTTTTCACAAGGATATTGTGTCCTTGAATTTTTTTAAGAGCGGTCATAAAACTGCTGGTTCTGACTAGACTGGTTTGGTGGAGAGACTAAAGGGTATTGAGATGCCTTTTTGTTTATTTGTAAACAGATGAGATGTCAGGCCAAAGTGGTCATATTTTAGAAGTGACCTGTACAATGCAAGGGGAATGGTCAGCTCTCGAGCTGAGCAGTTCACTCCAGAACCAGTTAGGAGTTCAGCTGTGTGGAAACAGGCTTTCTCTCTGCTCTTCTAACTTAAATCTGTAAGCATTTGTTCCATTTGTACTGTTTTTTTAAGGGGATTTGCTTATTGGGACTGTTGTATATTTTTGGAACAGCATAATTAAGTCTAGTTTGGATAGACTGAGTTCTGTAGGTTCTTTATTCTGTTCTTTGTGTTTCATTGTGTAATTTTGTGAATTAATTTTTGTCTGCTTTCAAACCTAGTAATCAACCTTGCTAACTTACTCTGGGTAATTTTCACTGTACACTCACCAAAACAAATTGCAAAGTTATTGTCTGGGTTGCCTGCTCAAGAATGTTTTGAGTGGTCTGGCCTAGTCCATAACATCCCAAAGCATCAGATTGTGTCATTGGCTTTTAATATCGTCAATATAATAAATTCAAACTTGATTGTAGTTAGGTATTTTTCGGGGTATAATTTAAACTGATTGACCTAATTCAAATTGTGGGTTTTTTTTTGTCTCCAGGCAACCAGCTACATTAGCTGGTGGACTAAAAGATTACATTGTATCTTGTTCAGAACACTTGGTGCTGTCAGGTAGTTCTGGGAGCTTTTAACTTTCTGATAGGTACAGCACACCTACATCTTCATAACACTGTCCTCTAAGAATATTCAATGTTTCAATCAGATTTCCACTTATTCTCCTACATTCCAACCAGTGCAGGCCCAATCTCTCCTCAGAGAATAGTCCCTCCAGACCTGGCTAAAGCTGAGTGAAACTTCTCTGGATTGCCTCCAATGCTGGTGTTTCTTTCCTTAGATAAGGGCCACAAAACTGTTCATAATACTCCTGCTGTACTCTGACTAGTGCTTGCGTAGTTTTAGCAAAGCAACACAACTTTTATCCCCTTTGAAATAAAGGCAAACATTCCACGTGCCTTCCCTATCACCTGCTGACCCTGCATGTTAGTTTTTTGTGATACATGCACAAGGATTCCCAAATTCCTTTGTTCTGCAGCTTTCTGTAGTCTTTCTCCATTTAAATTATATTCAGTTCCTCTATTTTTGTCCTGCCAAAGTGCATAATCTCACGCTTTCCCACGTATACACCATCTGCCAAGTTTTACTCCACTCTCTTAACCTGCTTATGCAGTCTCTTTGTGTCAACCTTATCACTTTCCTTCCCAAATAATTTTGTATGACGTGCACACTTTGCTATCAGACATTCATTTTCTTCATCTAACTCATTAATATATAGTAAATAAATGTCAACCCAGCACTAATGCCTGCCACACATTTTTCTCAATCCTGCCTTCTGTGACCAATCATCCTCACCTTGAGTTGAGCTCAGTTTGAGCTTGCTCTCAATTCTCCTCCTGCTCCTACCATTCAACCAATATTTGCCAAACAGGCATATTCTGTTGCACATTTGCCTCTTGTACTCTTCAATGTAATGCACTGAAGACTCAGCATCTACAGGAACACTGAGCAGCAGAGTATCCATACATCTCCATGCGCCCTCTCTCTTCCACTCTTTAACTTAACGGCATTGGAAATCTGTGTGTAGACCTGGGAGAAGTGGTCACAGTCACAGAGAGTCACAGAATCCCTACAGTGTGGAAACAGGCCCTGCAGCCCAACAAGCCCACACTGACCCTCTGAAGAGTAACCCACCCAGACCCATTTCCCTACCTTATTACTCAACATTGACCCCTGGCGAATGCACCTAACCTATACATTCCTGAACATGGGCAATTTAGCATGGTAAATTCACCTCACCTGCACATCGTTGGATTGTGGGAGGAAACTGGAGCACCCTGAGGAAACCCACACAGACACGGCTAGAATGTGCAAACTCCACACAAACAGTGGCCCGAGGCTGGAGTCGAACCTGTGAGGCACTGTGAGGCAGCAGTGCTAACCAATGAGCCATCGTGCTGCCCCAAAGAACACTGGAAAAAAATGAATGAGGTATCGGCATCAGGGTCTGGATTAGTGGTGCTGGAAGAGCACAGCAGTTCAGGCAGCATCCGAGGAGCAGTAAAATCGACGTTTCAGGCAGAAGCCCTTCATCAGGAATAAAGGCAGAGAGCCTGAAGCGTGGAGAGATAAGCTAGAGGAGGGTGGGGTGCAGAAAGTAGCATAAGAGCTTCAGGGCAGAGGAAATGACCTGGGGGTTGCAGTGGGAGAGGGCCTCCCTGAGATTCTTGAAGAGAGAGGAGGAAACTTTCTTCAAGGCAGGCATCCTTGCAAGAGGATTCGCAGTAGGGTTAAAATTAACTAGATTTTACTGCTCCTCGGATGCTGCCTGAACTGCTGTGCTCTTCCAGCACCACTAATCCAGAATCTGGTTTCCAGCATCTGCAGTCATTGTTATTACCTATCGGCATCAGGGTGCAGGACTGTGAAATATTAGGAAAAGTAAAAGAGAGAAGCTACGAGAAAGTTTGACAGCCTTAAGAAAAGGATAAATCTGCAGGCTAGGTTAAGATTTATCCCAGACTGTTCAGGGAGACAAGAGAGTAGATGTCAGTGGACCTGACAGTCATTTTTAAATCCTGTCTGACCAAAAATGAGGTGCCAGAGGTCAGGAGCACTGCTAACATTGTTACAATATGAAAAGAACTGGAGGAAGTTACAGGTCAAACAGTTTAATTTCAATGGTGGGAAAGATATGAGAAAGACAGAAAACATATGCACTCATTAATCACAGATAGTCAGCATGGATTGTGAAGGGAAGGCTGAGTTTGACAAAATTAATCAAATTTTTTTGAAGATGTAACTCAGAGTTGATGAGGGTCATCCATTTGCTGTGGCCGACATGGATTTTAGCATGGCTGCTTGTGGTTCTACATTCATGATTTGAACTTGCAGGTGGAAGATGAAGTTTGTGGATGGCATAAAAATTGTTAGGGTGGCAAATAGTCAGCAGGTTAGTCATGAACTACAAGAGGATAGCAATGGAATGGCCAAGTGGGCAGAGCAGGGGCAAATGGAATTCAAGTCAGGAAAGTGTGAGGCAATGCATTCAGGGAAACTATAAAGGCAAATAACTACTCTATGAACGGCAGGACCTTATAAAGTATTGAAGACCCTTGCATGCATTTCCACAGATCCCTTAGAATAGAAGAGCAGGTAGGTAAAGTGGTTATGAAGGCACAGGATACAAAAGCAAGAAAGTTATGCTTGAAGTGTATAAGAATCATAGAGTAGAATCACAGAACCCTGACAGTATGGAATACGTTGATTCGGCCCCAAATGGAGCACCTCAATAAAGGAAAGATATGATTGTACCCAAAAGGGTGCAGGCAAGATTGACCAGAATATTGCTTGAGCTGCAAGGTCTGAATTCTCAGGCTAGATTGGATAGGCTGGTGTTTTTTTCTTGGAGCAGCAAAGGTTCAGAGAGAATCTGACAGAGATGGATAAGATTATGAGAGCACAGATAGGGTTGGTAGAAAGACAATTTTCCCCTTAGTAAATGCATCAATAACCAGGGACCACAGAATTTGTTAAATGTGTTCAGGAGAATTTTCTTTATCAATATGTAAATGTTCCTCTGAAAGAAGGAGCAAAACATGATCTTCTCTTGGGTAATAAGACAGGAAAAGTGACTGAAGTGATAGGAGGGGAACATGTTGGGTTTGGTGGTCATATCTATTAGTTTTAAAATCGTTATGGAAAAGAATAAGCCGAACATAAAAGTTAAGGTTTCTCATTGGAGTCAGGCAAATTTTAATGGTACGAGACAAGAACTTTGATTGGAGTGGACTGTTCGCAAATAAAGATACGTGGGAGGCTTTCAAAAGTGCGATGACTAGAATTCAGAGTCATCATGTTCCGGCCAGAGTAAAAGGCAAGGCTGGCAAGATTAGGAATAAATGAATCAATAAAGATATTTACATTCTCATCAATACTGAAAAAGAATCACTATTAGCTAGAGACAACAAGGATCAAATGAACCTCTTGAATAGTATAAAGACTGTAGGGGCATTCTTAAGATGGAAGATCAGGAAAGCAAAGACAGGATATGATATAGCCTTGGCAAAGAAAGTTAAGGATAATCCAAAGAGATTCTACAAATACATTAAGAGCAAGAGAAAAACTAGAGAGAGAGTAGGGCTCCATAAAAATCAAAGCCATCTTTTTTGTGTTCAACCTCAAGAGATTGGAGAGGTATGACATAAATACTTTGCATTGATTTTTACTATGGAGAAAGAAATGGAGGTAAGATAACTCAGGGAAATACATATTGACCTTTTGAAAACAATTCACAGTACAGAAGAGGAATGCTAGAGGTCTTCGAGAATATGAAGGTGGATAAATCTCCAGGATCTGATTCAGTGTATCCCAGGATTTTGTGAGAGGTTAGGCAGAAAATTTGCAGGGCGCCTTGCAGAAATGTTTGCATTATCTATGTTACGGACCAGGCCAGACCCCCTCAAAATGTTTAAAGAAGGTAGCCTAGACCTTAATGTTTCCAGTTGTTTTCAGCAGGTGTAGCATGGATATCCCAAGAGTGATGCGGCTGGCCCAACCAGTTTTAAACAACACAGAATTTTTTAACAGACTACTGAATAAAACACGAACAAAAGATAACTAAATTTTGAATAACTTAACCTATCTGCAAACCCAATCAACTCCATCGCAACTGAATGAAGTTGTTCCAAATACCTGCAACATCCCATAAACACCTCCTTGGCAAAAAAGGTAAAATCAAACACAGGTTCTTACAGGAGAGAGATGTCAGAAAGAGAGAGGATAAGCATGGAGTTGTTTCCTTGACTAGCAGCCTCAAACAGTCTGCTTGCCAAAATCATATCAAACCAAACCCTGAAAGTAGGAACACAAGAACTTGGAGCAGGAGTAGGCCATCTGGCCCTTCGAGCCTGCTCCGCCATTCAATAACATCATGGCTGATCTTTTTGTGGCCTCAGTTCCATTCACCCGCCCTTTCACCATATTCCTTAATTCCTTAATTGTTCAAAAAAAATCTCCCTTCGCTTTAAAACGTTTACTGATCTAGCGTCAACTACTTCACTGGGCAAGGAATTCCATAGATTTACAATCCTCTGAGTGAAGGAGTTCCTTCCCAATTCAGTCCTAAATCTGCTCCCCCGAATTTTGAGCTATGCTCTGTTGTCCTAGTTTCACCTGCCAGTGGAAACATCTTCTCTTATCTATTCCCTTCATAATTTTATATGTTTTGATAAAATATCCCCTCATTCTTCCAAATTCTAATGTACATAATCCCAGTCTACTCAATCTGTCCTCATAAACCAACCCCCTCAACTCCAGAATCAACATGGTGAACCTCCTCTGCACCCCCTCCAGAGCCAGTACATCCTTTCTCAAATAAGGAGGCCAAAAATACATGTTGTCCTTCCTTCGCAGGGGGATTGAGTTTAAAAGCTGCGAGGTTATGCTGCAGCTCGACAAAACCCTGGTTAGACCTCACTTGGAATATTGTGTTCAGTTCTGGTCACGTCATTATGGGAAGGATGTGGAAGCTTTCATGAGGGTGCAGAGGAGATTTACCAGGATGCTGCCTGGACTGCACGTCTTATGAAGCAAGGTTAAAACAGCTAGTGGTTTTATCCTTCGAGCGAAGAAGGATGAGAGGTGACTTGATAGAGGTGTACAAGATGATGAGAGGCATAGATAGAATGGATAGACAGAGACTTTTTCCCAGCTTGGAAATGGCTATCACCAAAGGACATAATCTTAAGGTGATTGGAGGAAGGTTTAGGGGAGATGTCAGAGGTAGGTTTTTTCCACAGAGAGTGGTGGATAAGTGGAACGCACTGCCAGCTGTGGTAGTAGAGTCAGGGACATGGAACATTTATGCGACACTTGGTTAGGCACATGGATGAAAGTAAAATTAAAGATTTGTAGGTTAGTTTGATCTTCAAGTAGCATAAAAGGTTGGCACAACATCAAGGGCTGAAGGGCCTGTATTATGCTGTACTGTTCTATGTTGTATGACTATTTGAAAACCTGACCAACACAAAAACACAAATTAATAAAGAGCTGTTCCAATTTCCTGCAACATTGCCATAAGCACACCCCTTGGCAAAAAGGTAAATTCAAGCACAGGTTCTTACAGGAGACAGATGTCAGAGAGAGAGAGAGAGAGGATCAGTATGGAGCTGTTTCTTTGGGTCCCCAGCTAAAACTAACCCAAAACTAGAAAAAACCCTGAACTTGGAAAACCGCTACCCCTCTTTCATTGTTTGAAAAAAATTGAGAGCCTTTCTGATTGTTGACTTAGGCTGCATCTGTTAGCCATTATTAAAGTAGCCAGTTCAGACATTTTGGCAACTCTGCCTTCACAACCACTCTTGAATGAAAAACCAAGGACAGAATAACCATGTTAAAGGAGCATTGTCACATAATGTTAGACAAACAGGCTGTAGTTTCTAGTTGTCTATATCCCTCATTTCTTCAACAGCGCAGTTACATTTTGATCTTTCAATCTGCCAGAAGTAATCTAGTGTGCAGAATTTTGAAAAGTGACCACCAACATTGTCACACAGTATGGAAACAGTCCAACTAGTTCACGCTGACCATGTTCCCAAACTAAACTCGTCCTCTCTGCCTTCAGTTGGACCATATGCCTCCAAACCTTTCCTATTCAAGAACATATACAACTGTCATTTGAACATTGTAACTGTACATGCATCCAGCACTTTCTCTGGCAGTTCATTCCACACACAAAGCACTGTGTGGAAAAAAGTTGCCAGTCATGTCCTTTTTGCATTTTTCACCTCTCACCTTAAAAATATTCCCCCCATAGTTTTGAATTCAATTCCCTCAAGGAAAACACTCTTGTCATTCACCTTATCTATGCCTCTATGATTTTATAAATCTCAATAATGTCACCCCTCAGTCTCCTACTCTCTAGCGAAAACATTCCCAATCTTTCCTGTCTACTTTTATATCTCAAAATCTTTATTCCTGGAAACATCCTGGTAAATATTTTTGTCTAATAAAACCCTTCCCAGCGAAGACCGACCAGAACTGCACACAGTACTCCACACGAGGCCTTACCAACATCTTGTACAACCTCAACATAACATCCCAATCCTGATACTCAAAAGTCTCATCAAAGAAGGCAAGCATGCTAAATGCCTTCTTAACCACCCCGTCAACCTGTGATGCAAATTTCAAAGAATTATGTACCTGAATCCCTTGGTCTCTCTATTCTATTACACTACCCAAGGCCTGATCATTTATTGTGTAAATCCTGTCCTGGTTTGTATTACCAAAATGCGATATCTCACATTTACCCAAATCAAACTCCATTTGCCATTCCTCAGCCCATTGACCCAATTGATCAAGATCTCTTTGTAATCTCAGATAACCTTCCTCACTGTCCACTATACCACCAATTTTGGCGTCATCTGCATACTTAATAACCATGCCTATTATGTTCTCATTCAAATCATTCATATAAATGACAAACAAAATTGGACCTAATACACTACTGGTCCCAGGCCTCTGGTCTGAAAAGCAACCATCCACCACCACCATTTGCCTCCTATTATGGAGCCAATTTTGTATCCACTTGGCAAGCTCACCTTGAATCCCATATGATCTAACGTTATTAATTAACCTACCACACAGAACCTTGTCAAAGGCTTTGAAGAAGTCTAAGAAAACAATGTCTACTGCTCTGCCCTCATCAATCATTTTGGTTACTTTGTAGAAAAATGCAATCAAGCTTGGCGAACACAATTTTCCTTGCACAAAACCATGATGACTATCCCAAATCAACCTTTGCCCCTCCAAATTCACATAAATCTTATCTTTCAAAATCACCTCCAACAACTTGCCCACTACTGATGTAAGACTCACAAGTCTTCTGTTTTCAGGCTTGTCCTTGCATCTTTTCTTAAACAATGGCGCAAAATTAGCAACACTCCAATCCTCCAGTACTTCACCAGTGTTCACAGATAACACAAATATCCCTGCTTGAGGCCATGCAATTTCCTCCCTGATATCCCACAAACCAGGTCCTGGAGATTTATCTAACTTTATGTTTTCTAAGATTCTAGCACTTCCTCTTCTGTAATGTGAGCTGCTTTCAAAAGACCAATATTTATTTTCCTAAGTTCTCCCGCCTCGATTTCTTTCTCAACAGTAAAACTGATGTGAAATATTCATTTGATATCTCTCCAAGCTCCTATTCTTCAACGCAAAGCCAACCTCGTTGATCTTTAATGGGTCCTAATCTCTCTCTGTCTCGTTGCTCTCTTGGTCTTAATACATTCGTTGACTATTTTTGGATTATCTTGAACCTTATTTGCCAAGGCTACCTCATAACCCCTCTTTGTCTCAATGATTTGAGTCAGAGTTGTACAGCATGGAAAGAGACCCTTCAGTCAAACTTGTCCATGTTGACTAGATATCCAAAATTAATCCATTCCTATTTGCCAGCTTTTGGCCCATATCAACCCTTCCCATTCATATACCCGTCCAGATGCCTTTTAAATATTGTAATTGTACCAACCACTACCACTTCCTCTGGTAGCTCATTCCATACATGCACCACTCCCTGCATGAAAAAGTTGCCGCTTAGGTCCTGTTTAAATTTTTTCCCTCTCACCCTCAACCTATGTCCTCGAGTTCTGGACTCCCCACTCCAGGTAAAAGACCCTGTCTATTTACCCTATCCATGCCCCTCACGATTTTATAAACCTCTTTAAGGTCACCCCTTAGCCTCTGACACTCCAGGAGAAACAGCCCCAGCCTGTTCAGCCTCTCCCTATAGCTCAAACCATCCAACACTGGCAACATCCTCCTTAATCCTTTCTGAACCTTTTCATGTTTCACAACATCCTTCTGATAGCAGGGAGACCAGAATTGCATGCAATATTCCAAAAGTGGCCGAACAAATGTCCTGCACAGCAGCAACATGACCTCTCAACTTCCTAAACAGTGTACTGACTCAATAAAGGCAAGCATATCAAACGTCTTCTTCACTAAACTTTAAACCTGCTGCTCCACCTTCAAGGAACTATGAACCTGAACTCCAAGGTGCCTTTGTTCAGCAACACTACACAGGACCTTACCGTTAAAGTATATAAGTCCTGCTCTGACTTGCCTTTCCAAAATGCAACACCTCATATTTATCTATATGAAACTCCATTTGCCACTCCTTGGCCCATCTGATTAAGATCCCATTCTACTCTGAGGTAACCTCCCTTGTTATTCACTGTACCTTCAATTTTGGTGTCATTTTGGTGCAATCTTACGAACTACACCTCCTATGCTCACACCTGAATCATTTATATAAATACAAAAAGTAGTGGACCCAGCACCAATCCTTGTGGCACACTGCTGGTCACAGGCTTCCAGTCTGAAAAGCAACCCTCCATTACCACCCTCTGTCTTCTACCTTCAAGCCAGTTCTGTATTAAAATGGCTAGTTATCCCAGTAATGCTTTTGAAATCATAATGCTTCTGAACTCTCATCATCATGCTGTTGAAGGCTTCCCACTTGTCAGTCCTCCACTTGAATATTTTATCAGCTTTCCACATAAGTCCTTGCTCCTATCCATACAAGCTGCAAGAGCCCAAATTTCTTGGATGACTGCAATGGTTGCAGCTCCTCCACTCCAAACCCTTGATTCACACCCTTCCATCCCTCACTAGCGACTGCATCAGAGGAGGTGAACCCAAGAGGTATGAATGTATTCTGGGAAGAAGTATCCATCGGATGTGATGCAATGTCTGCAGCTTGGTCTCCAGCTTAAAAACCCTGAGATGAAAGTTTCAAGCCGAGACAGTTAGCACAGATGTGGTTGCCATGGATTGCCATGGCATCCAGGATCATACACAACCGAAATTAAAATTAGTTTGTTATTTTCAATTAATTTATAGTTCAGCTTCTTATCTAAATCCTCTTGGTCACCAAATCCTAGCTTCAAACTCTTTGTCTCCTTCTGTTGCTGAAATAGTTTGCGATGCTGTCAGTTTCCCAAGCTTGAGCTTTCTTTTCCCAAAGAACAGCGGCTTATCATGAGACAATGCCAGATGCAATTTCCTTCACTGATCCCTTCCTTCAAAGCTACTGAAATTTTCCTGAAATTTCATTGAAAATGAAGAGCTCGTGCTTTCTCTGATATTAACATATTCATTCCATAGAAAGGATCTGAGTACATTCCCCTATTCAATGGTTTGGCACTCTAACTATGAACCTGTGGTCATTTTTCATCCTGTGTACACATGAATTGAGTGACAGAGTTTGAAGGATGTTTGCTAAACCGGCATGAAGACTTCCTTGAGGAGTTTACAATTTAATTCTGACTCTATGTAATGGTCACCTGTTTATGACAGGGTATTTGCCTACATGTGTCAAATACTCACAAACATTTTTTTGTTGCAAATGTGAATTATCTCTCATGGTTTCTCTGAATGCTCACTTATGTGGTTATAATGAACTATTCAGTTTCAGTTTACTTCTGATCTTGCAGTGTCCTATGCAAAACACCTGCTTCAACAGAAAGCTAGTGATGTCTGAAAATGTGTTGCTGGAAAAGCGCAGCAGGTCAGGCAGCATCCAAGGAGCAAGAGAATCGACGTTTCAGGCATGAGCCCTTCTTCAGGCTCATGCCCGAAACGTCGATTCTCCTTTTTCTTGGATGCTGCCTGACCTGCTGCGCTTTTCCAGCAACACATTTTCAGCTCGGATCTCCAACATCTGCAGTCCTCACTTTCAGCTAGTGATGTCTGTCTTGTTCTGAGTAGATAAAACCAAAAGAGCCAGCAATTTATCTCCCCCAAAAAGCCACTGATTTTCCAAACTGTCACAAAACTGAGGTAAACTGCATCCTTTCAATGACAGCTATCCTGTGAATGTGCAAATAGCTGCACCAAAAAGTAGTTTCAGATTATCAGTCAAGTTTGTAATCTGGCCAGAAGCAACAGATATTCATGTGCAATTCTTTGCAAACAAAAGCAATATGTTCAGGCTTGTGTCCTTTTTGAAATAATTGACAAATTGAGGAGCCTCTTGTTCCCTATTACTTTCTTTGTGGCAGCACCTCAATCAGAATAAACTTGCTAACCAATTATTTTGTTTTTCTCCTATAACATAAATTGTTATGATTGTTTGGAATTTGGCAATCTTGCATTTGTCCTCATCCATGTAAGATCAAAAGTTTCAACAACAAATTTCTTCCATCAGAAATCTCCTGTTAGTGTTAACAGAAGGGTGGAGGCCAAAAGTTTTCACTGAAGTCATCATTATATTTAATTACACTTGAAGGAAAGATTTTAAAAAACGACAGTTAGGATTTTATTTGGAGAGCAGAGGAAGTGTCTCCACTGGCACTCATAATCCTATTTGTACTGCTGTCTTGTCATAGTAGACCAATCAGCAGCTGGCAGGTTGTTGTAAGGTGGTGATGGTGGTGGTGAGGGAGTGTATGAAAGCTGACTGTTCCAGGGATAGAGATGGACTTTCAGGCAGTATATGCAATATCAGGTGATAATGCATGGGTTGGTGCCATTTTTCTTGCCAGCACCCGAAGAATGCTGCTGAAGACCTCTCTGAGGAAAGATTTCCCTGCAGACTCAGGAAGAACTTCAGGCTGTACCATATTCTGAACTGAACACTAGATGACTGAGAGGGCTGACATGAGGAAGAACAAAACCTTTTGATTTTCCTGTACTTTCAAAGTGATTGTTATGGGGAGAGCCAAAATATTAAGACAGAGGAAGTTTGTGATTTTGATTCAGCAACAGTGAAGAAACAGATATTATTCGAAATCCAAGATGGGTAAATGGTTTGAAGGGGAATGGGCAGGTGGTACTGTTCGCATGCATCAGCTGTTATAGCCCCAGAGGTCAAGGGCTTGGGAAGTGGTATTTGTGGCTCACTCATTATGAAAATATATTATCGACTAATTGTTTATTTCCACATGCTGCAAACAATTACATAGATTAATCCAATACCCATCTGGTTATAACTGCATTTCGACTTCTAAATGCTTAATACTTTCCAAATATTTGCTCATGTGGCTCAATGTCAACTTGTGTTTGCTCATACTCCTGTGAAGATTGCTTTACTAAATTAAATATGCTCTATAAATTATTGAGTTCTGAGATCCACATTTCGGGTTCAGACCCTATTTCCATACCTTCCCACCATTTCTGATCCTCACAGGTTCAAATTAGGATATCAGAAGAATCACTGCTGCTCTCATTGTAACAAACAAAATTCTGAAAACTTTGATAGAGAAGACATTTTTTCTCTGCTTATTGGGGAATCTTAAATGCAAATATACAATCATTTAGTTGTGAGATGAGGAGAAATTTCAGCATTCAAATGTTTGTGAATTTACAGCATTCTTGACCCTCCAAGACTCTGGATGCTCCATTGTTGAATATATTTAAGGTTTAGATAGACACGCTTTTGATCTCTCAGCCAATCAAGGTGCTGAAAGAATTTTTGACGAGGACACGTCCACAGAGGTAGTTTGGGCTGAGGTTAGAAACAGGAGAGGAGAGGTCACACTGCTGGGAGTTTTTTTATAGGCCTCTGCAGAGTTCCAGGGATGTGGAGGAAAGGATCGGCAAAATAATTCTGGGTAGGAGTGAAAGAAACAGGGTGGTCATTATGGGGGACTTTAGCATCCTGAACACTGAATGGAAATGCTATAACTCTCGTACGTCAGATGGATCAGGTTTTGTCCAATGTGTGCAGGAGGGTTTCCTGACACAGTATGATGAAGGGCTGACAAGAGGGGAGGCCACACTGGATCTGGTGCTTGGTGATGAACCAGACTAGGTGCTTGATTTAGTGGTAGGTGAGCATTTTGGACAAAGTGACCATAATTCAGTTACATTTAGTTTAGCGATGGAAAGGGACAGGTATATGCCATAGGGCAAGAGTTATCAATGGGGGAAGGGCAATTATAATGCGATTAGGCAAGATATAGGATGCATAGAATGGGGTAGCAAAATGCAAGGGATGAGGACAATTGAAATGTAGAGCTGACTTAAGGAACAGATGTTGCGTGTCATTGATAAGTATGTCCCTGTCAGGCAGGGAGCAACTGATAAGGTAAGGGAACTGTGGTTTACTACAGAAAAACATCTCTTGTTAAGCGGAAAAAGGAGGCTTATGTGACGATGAGATAAGATGGTTCAGATGAGGCGATGGAGAGTTACAGTTTAGCTAGGAAGGGTTTAAAGAGAGAGTTGAGAAGAGCAAAGAGAGGACATGAGCAGTCTTTAGCTGGTTGAATACACGAGAACCCTAAACCTTTCTGTAGATATGTGAGAAATAAAAGGATGACTAGGGTAGGAATAGGGCCAGTCAAAGACAGAAGTGGGAAGTTGTGTGTGGACCCTGTGGAGATCAGAGAGGTGCTAAACGAATATTTTTCATCTGTTTCACTCAGGGAAAGGAGAATATTATAGAGGAGAAGAATGAGATACGAGACATTAGACTAGAAAGGATTGAGGTTAGTAAGGAAGAGGTGTTATCAATTCTAGAAGGAGCAAAAGTAGACAAGTCCCTTGGGCCAGACAGGATTTATCTGAGGATTTCCTGGAAAGCTCGGGAGGAAGTGTTGGAGCCTTTGGCTTTGACCTTTGAGTCGTCATTGTCAAGAGATTTCGTACCAGAGGACTGGAGGATTGCAAATGTTGTGCCCTTGTTTAAGAAGGCAATAGAGGTGACCCAGGTAATTATAGACCAGTGCGCCTTATGTCAGTTGGAGGAAACATTTTGGAAAGGACTATGAGAGATAGGATTTATAATTATCTGGCAAGCAACAATTTGATTGCAGATAGTCAACATGGTTTCGTCAAGGGCAGGTCATGTCTCACAAACCTTATTGAGTTTTTTGAGAAGGTGACCAAGCATGTGGATGAGGGTTCGGCAGTTGACATGGACTTCAGTAAAGACTTTGATAAGGTTTCACATGGTAGGCTGTCGGAGAAAATGTGGAGAAATAGGATTGAGGGTGTTTTAGCAGTTTGGATTAGAAACTGGCTTTCTGTAAGAAGGCAGCGAGTGCTGGTTGATAGAAAATTTTCAATCTGGTGTCCGGTTACTAGTGGTGTGCCACAAGGATCTGTTTTTGGGACCACTGCTGTTTGTCATTTTTATAAATGACTTAGATGCAGGTATAGGTGGATGAGTTAGTAAGTTTGCAGATGATACTAAAGTCGGTGGAGTAGTGATCAGTGCAGAAGAATGTTGCAGGTTATAGGGGGACTTGGATAAACTGCAGAATTGGCCTGAGAGGTGGCAAATGGAGTTCAATGCAGATAAATGAGAGGAGATTCACTTTGAGAAGAATAACAGGAAGGCAGAATACTGGGTCAATGGAAAGATTCTTGGTAGTGTGGATGTGCAGAGGGATCTTGGAGTCCATGTACATAGATCTCTGTAAGTTGCCACTCAGGTTGATAGTGCTGTTAAGAAGGCATTCGGTGTGTTAGGTTTTATTGGTAGAGGGATTGAGTTCCAGAGCCATAATGTCATGCTGCAGCCAAACAAAACGCTAGTGCAGCCGCATTTGGAATATTGTGTATAGTTCTGGTCACCCCATGACAGGAAGGATGTGGAAGCGTGGAAAAGGTGCAGAGGAGATTTACCAAGACGTTGCCTGATCTGGAGGGAATGTCTTATGAGGAAAGGCTGAGAAACTTGGGTCTGTTCTCATTGGAAAGAAGAAGGCTGAGAGGGGATTTAGTAGAGACATACAAGATGATCAGAAGATTAGATAGGGTAGACAGTGAAAGTTTTTTTCCTGGGATGATGATGTCAGCTTGTATGAGGGAGCACAGCTACAAACTGAGGGGTGATAGATTTAAGACAGATGTCAGAGGGAGGTTCTTTACTCAGAGAGTGGTAAGGGCGTGGAATGCCCTGCCTGCCAATATAGTTAACTCAGCAACATTAGTGGGATTTAAGCAATCCTTGGATAAGCACATGGATGATGATGGGATAGTGTATGGGGATGGGCTTAGTTTAGTTCACATGTCAGCGCAACATAGAGGGCCGAAGGGCCTGTTCTGTCCTGTATTGTTTGATGTTCTATGTTCTAAGGGAGATGGGGGTACATGAGAATGAGTTGAAGTCCACAATCAGACATGCACTCTGCTTCTATTATTCCAGATTTGGAGATGCCGGTGTTGGACTGGGGTATACAAAGTTAAAAATCACACAACACCAGGTTATAATCCTACAGGTTTAATTGGAAGCACACTAGCTTTCGGAGTGACGCTCCTTCATCAGGTGGTAGATAATGAAGGAGCGTCGCTCCGAAAGCTAGGGTGCTTCCAATTAAACCTGTTGGGCTATAACCTGGTATTGTGTGATTTTTAACGCTGTTATTCCAAGTATCCTTACAGGTATAACGTGGTGATGTAGGACTTATCTCTCAAATAGGTATATATCTTCTCCAAACCTCCTCTCCCATGGAATTCAAGGAAGAGAATCCAATGGACTAAGCCTCTCTCAATGGATCTATCAAGGACAGAGCAACCCACTTGATTAGCACTCCACCATTTCAACACTTACGCTACGTGGACCATCCACAAAATGCACAAAAGAAATTCAGCAAGGCTCATTACAAAGCACCTTCATAATCTACAACTACTCCAATTAAAAGGACAAGTCGTGATCTTGTTGAAACACATAGATTCTAAGAAGAGTTGACACAGTAGATGCAGAAAGGTTGTTTCCATTTTTGGGACAGTCTTGGACCAACGGACATAATCTCAATATAAGAAGATGAACACTTAAATCAGAGATGTGGAGGAATTTCTTCTCTCAGAGAAGTGTGAATTTGTCGAATTCTTAACCACAAAGGGCTGTCAAGGCTGGGTGTTAAGTCCATTCAAGACTGAGGTAGATAGATCTTTAATCAGTAAGGGGATCAAGGGTTGTGGGGAAAAGACAAAAATATGGAATTGAACATTATCAGATCAGCTATGATTTCACTGAATGGCAGAGTAGACTCGATGGGCTGAATGAACTTTCTCTGCTCCTGTGTCTACTGATCTTATTGAAGCACCACCGCCTGCAAACTCCCCTCCAAGCCACATACCATCCTGATTTAGAACAATATCGCTATTCCTTCAGTCACTGGGTCAAAATCTCGGAACTCCCTCCCTCACAACATTTGTGTACCCTACATCCAAAAGACTACAGTGGTTCAAGACAGGAGCTCATCACCAGGGCAATTCAGGATAGGCACTAAATGCTAGCTTAGCCAGCAATGTCAATATCTCATGAATAATGTTTTTAAAATTAGGGGAGAATGTGCAGGGCTTTGGACAGGTGAAAGGACGTATGCGGTTATGTGCTGGAGCTGGACACTCAGGACATATCTGCTGATTGGCAACACATTTCAAACATGCTTTTTATTGAAGACAATGTATTTACCTGGTGTAAGCACAATGAGGCATTTGACACGATCGACTGTGGCTAATTGTCATCATTCTGACCTCTTGAGGTTTAATACGTCAAGGTCTGAAGATCCCATTCTGAAACGTTCAGCACACAATCTAGGCTCATGCTCATTCTGCAGTCCTGAGAGAATGCTGCACTGTTGAAGGTATGATCATTTTACATGAAATATTTAAATAAGAGTCTGTCTGCTCTTTCTTTCAGAAGTAAGTGATTTAATAGCACTATTCAAAGGAAAGCAGGATCTTGAGGTTGGCACATTGGTTGGAATTGCTGCCTCATAGCACCAGGAACTCAGGTTTGATTACAGCCTTACGCAAATGTCTGCACATTCTCCCCGTCTCTGCATGGGTTTCCACCAGGTGCTCCGTTTCCTCCCACAATCCAAAATGTGCAAGTTTGGGGGATTGACCATCATGAATTAACCGCAGTGTCTAGGGATGTGTAGGCTAGGCAGATTAGCCATGGCAAATGCGGGGTCTTGGGGATAGGTTATGGGGTTGTGTTGGGTTAGGATATTCTTCGGAGGATTGGTACAAGATCAATGGGCCAAGCAGCTTCTATCCACACAATAGGGATTCTACAATTCTTCACTCTCTGGCCAATTATTTTTTAACCTCAAAGCCAAGTCACTTAAGAAACAAGTTATCATATCGATTTTCATGGCAGCTTGCAACACCTATGTTATAACACTGACATAGATGTGCTAATTGGCACTTTTCTTACTTTCCCGAAGTGATTATGATGTACTAACAACGAAGGAACACATTATCAATGTCTATTAACTTGTTGAGTTGTCGTTCATCACAAGAACATAAAAAAAATGTAGAATAGGTCATTTGGCCATCAAATTAATTCTGTCATTCAATACGATCATGGCTGACCTGCAGGTTGTTCTGTCATAATGCATATTTCATCAGTGTGAATTGGCTATAACATGTTTGATGAACTTGGACATGATTTGGTTAACATTAACTCTCGACTGAATGGGTATAGTGATTTTCTACTCGCGACCTTCGGCAGCCCGATTTTCTCGAGCAATTTTCCACAGCCTGATTTTCGATAGCGCGAAGTTGCAGAGGAACAGAACTGTTGTGTTATAGCAGAATGACCTGTACCTCCAATCCAGTTGCCTGCCCTTGATTCCCTGAAAGCTCAAAAATATGTCAGTGTGACTGTTCACTGTAAAATGGCAGTTACATATTTTAGTATTCATTAGCTCATCTTAGGAACCATCTTCAAAATCGGGCAAGAGTTTTAATTCTACTGTTGAGTTCCTGAGAAATGGCCCTTGTCCCGGAGCACTGAATCAAGTAATTTAGCTTGACTTATCACTGACTATGTTTGTGCTCCACAACGTATTGAAGGGTCAATTCTAACTGTGTATTATGTCAATCATATGGAGCATACATGATTACAGGAAATAATGCCATGTCACATGAGCTTGCCTCTCTTTTATAACTGCAAGTTAAAATGTCGTCAAACTCAGATGTATTCCAACAATATTAGCATTTCCCCCGCCTTGATGGTCTCTGTAAGTATTCAGTAATAAATCTAATGTGTATCCACAAATGTCCTCCTCTCAGTGTTCATCATCAGTCATCAACATATCCTTCCATTTCTTTCTCCCTCATGTCTCTCTCAAATTTCCTTTTAATACATCTGTTCGACTCATCTCAACCCATCGCAGTTGTATTAAGTCCCCCTTTCTCACCACACCCTGAGTGATGAGATTTTTCCTCAATTTCCATTTGGATTAACTTAACGTCTTCAATGATGGGCCCTTGTCTGGTCTCATCCGCAAGAGTAAGATGCTGATTGTCAACCCTTTCTCAATCTTGAAGACTTCTACCAGGCCACCTTTTGGTCATCTCTTTGAGAGTGAGGAGCCCAAAAGAGCTGAATCTCAAATTGTTTGTGATCTCGCTGAGTTCTACTTTGCTTTCTACTCACCTATGTGTCGCAAATTTCAGTCTGCTCCTGGCTGTAGAATCAATGATTTTGCTATTTTAAACCCGGAGGAAGTGCAAATAAGACAAGCAGAGTACAAAGGATATAATTGCATTGCAGAAGCTGAGTACATTAACAACATAGAAGACCAAAGGAACACCATTTTCAATGTCAGTGCTAATGGCATTTGGTACAGACTACATACTATAAAATGTACTTACACTCAGTTTTTAAAAATCTGTTTTGTGATTTTCTTTTGCTAATTTAATTCCATCTGCTTTTACTATCTTTGTGGTTTTAACAAGGCACAGCTTGTTAATTTAGGGTCAGTGTTTTCGGCTCAGTTGCATTTCATGCTAATCAGATGCGACAGAGATGGGTGAAATTTGCAATTAAATGATTTTATGATAAATTGTCACTGCACCCAGACTGCACTGCTTGGTTCCTTCCTGCCTGAAACATCTGGTTGGATTCATTCCTGGAAATTACATTAAAATCTCCTGTCATCCACATTGAAAGGATTTTCAAACTGCACAAAGGTATATTTCTGATAAAAATGTTTGCACAGAAATTAGAATTGTGGATGTCAACATTGTGTTTCCACACCACACTGGAATAGCAACTGGAAGTAAAGTACCTGTTCTTGCTATCTCTCTGTCACCGCCTGAATTGCCTCCATGCTTAATGAGTCTCACTGTCATCTTTGTTTCTGGTGCCACCTCACCATCTGGTAGTCGCACCCATACCCTTGTGCAGACTGCTCTCTTCACCATGCTGTTCACTGTCTCATGACTCACTCACCATCCTAGTAGTTGCTTATCACTTCAGGCAGCTTCTCTCCACGTCCTCACCAGCTTGCTAGCTCCCATGCCACTTTGCTGGCCATCCTCTTCACTTCCCTCTTAACCATTCTCCTTGCTTCTGACTCCTTCCATATTTGACCAATATCTTTCCCCATTCTATGATGTCCTTCTTGCTGCTGCCTTCACTGTTGTTTTCGTGCAAAACAAATCCTCCTGAGGCAAAGACAATTGAGCATGTGGTTGAAGAGAACAGGCTGCAGATGAAAGACATGCAGACAGAATTGGATTGCTCTATGAGACATGCACTTCCCACTGTGACATTAAATAATGAGTCCACACTTCATTAGGTGAGATCTTGTCATGGTGTCACCATAGATACAACTACTTACCATGTTTACTCACTGGCAAGAGTGTCACAGGCACTGCAACTGCACGGTTTGTGAGTTCAGTGGTAATGAATGCAGCCATCTAATTAATGAAAGGTGTTCAACAAATATCAGAAAAACGTCACTTTTTCTTTGCAGACTCAGATTACTCACATCAATGCCCTGGAAATGCAGCATCTATTTCTGGAGACTCTTGGATCATTCCAAGTTTGGATGCATGGTGCTTTATATATTAGTTCAATATATAAAGCGCAATCAACACAATGTCACTTATCATGATGCTAGCTGATGTTACAACTGAACAAGTCAGATCTTGCACAGAATCCTGGTTTGGACAATCATATTCTGATCTGTGTTGTCATGGGCGATTTTAATCCAAATGTCGATTCATCGAACCAGATCAGTCAGGGTAGCCTTAAGGAGGAGTTCATTGAGTGTATCCTTTGCTTGAACAGTACGTAACAGAACAAACAAGAGAGCAAGCTATCCCAGATCTGGTCCTGTGTAATGAGATAGAAATAATTAATGATCTCATAGCTAGGGATCCTCTTGGAAGAAGCAATTACAGTATGGCTGAATTTAGAATATAGATGGAATGTGCCAAGATAAAAATCCAATACCAATCCAATCCAATGTGCTTAAATGAAGGAGACAACAACAGGATGAGGGAGGAGTTGGCTAAAGTAGACCGGAAGTGAAGACTTTATGGTGGAGGACTTTAAAAGCAATTTTTAAAAGTGCTCAGCAAAAGTATATACCAGTGAAAAGGAAGGAAAATGGGTAATCTGCCATGGGTATACAAGAAAATAAGGGAAGCTATCAAATTGAAACAGAAGACATACAAAGTGGCAAAGACCAGTAGGAAACTAGAAGATTGGGAAAACTTTAAAGGTCAACAGAAAGCCACAATAAAAGGTATAAAGAAGTATAAGGTAGATTGTGTGAGTAAACTAGCTCAGAATATAAAGACTAAGAAACAAAAGTTTCCATAAATATGTAAAATAAAAAACAGTGGCTAAGCTAAACAGTGGTCTTTTACAGGAAGCGAAGGAGGATTCAGTCATGGGATTTGAGGAAATAGATGAGGCATTGAAAAGTTATTTTGTGTCAGTCTTCACAGCGGAGGACACGAATAACATGACAGTAATTGACAAGGAGATGAAGGGAGATGAGGACATGGAAACAATCATCATGAAAGAGGTAATGTTGGGCAAGCTAATGGAGCTAAAGGGACACAAGTCTCCTTGCCCTGATGGGATGCATCCCTGAAAGAGAAGGTACTAAAAGAGAAATAACATTTGCACTTGTGGTTGTTTTCCAAAATTCACTGGAATCTTTCTAGCAGATCGGAAAACAACAAACGTGGTGCTACTGTTTAAAAAAGAAGATAGACAAAAGATGGGGAAGTATAGACCAGATAGTTGAACTTCTGTAGCGGGGAAATGCTTGAATCTATTATCAAGGAGCAAATAGCAAGAGATATAGGTAGAAATTGTTCCATTGGACAGATGCAGCATGGATTCATGTAGGGCAGGTCATATTTATCTAATCTACTGGAATTCTATGAAGACATTATGAGCACAGTGGACAATGTGGACCCAGTAGACGTGATGCATCTAGATTTCCAAAAGGCATTTGACTAGGTGCTAGACAGGAGGCTGCTGCATAAGATAAAGATGCAAGACATAAGAGGTAATGTCTTTGCATAGGTAAAGGATTGGTTAATTAACAAGAAACAAAGAATGGAGATAAATGAATGTTTTCTGGTTGGCAAGCAGTGACTAGTGGTGTGCCTCAGCGATCAGTGTTGGGACCGCAATTATTCACACTTTATATAGATGATTTGGAGTCAGGGACCACGTATAGTGTGTCAAAGTTTGCGGATGACGCTAAGATGAGTGGTAGAGCCAAGTGTGCAGAGGAATGTGAAACTTTGCAGAGAGAAATAGATAGTTTAAGTGAGTGGGCAAAGGTCTGGCAGATGGAGCGCAATGTTAAGAAATGCGAAGTCCCCCATTTCTGTCAGAAAACAGTAAAAAGGACTATTATTGCAATGCAGAGGGACCTGGGTATCCTTGTGCAAGAATCACAGAAGGTTGGTCTGCAAGTGCAACAGGGAACTAGGAAGGCACATGGAATTTTGTCCTTCATTGCGAAAGGGATTGAGTTTAAAAGCAGAAAGGTTATGTTGCAGCTGGATAGGATGCTGGTAAGGCTACACCTGGAGATTTGCGTGCAGTTTTGGTCTCCTTACTTGAGAAAGGGGTGCGTAGAAGGTTCACTAGGTTGATTCCGGAGTTGAGAAGGTTGGTTAGTGAGGAAAGACTGAGTAGACTGGGATGAGAATCATTGGAATTTAGAAGAATGAGGGGGGATCTTATATAAACACATAAAATAATGAAGGGAATAGATCAGATCGAAGTAGAGAGGATGTTTCGGCAGGCAGGTGAAACTAGGACAAGAGGGCACAGCCTTAAAATTAAGGGAAGCACATTGAAAACCAAATTGGGAAGGAATTTCTTCACTCAGAGGACTGTGATTCTGTGGAATTCCACGCACAGTGAAGTAGTTGAGGCTTCCTCTTTGAATGCTTTTAAAGCTAAAATTGATAATTTTTTGAACAGTAAAAGAATTAAGTGTTATGGTGAGAGGGCAGATAAACGGAGCAGAGGCCACAAAAACATTACCCATGACTTTCTTGAATGGCATCACTGGCTCAAAGGGCCAGATGGCCTACTCCAGTTCCTATTTCTGATGTTCTTCTGCATTGTTTTTGAAAAAGTGGTCTAACACTGAAACAGAAGCACAATTGCTACACAGTTTTCTTTGGCAATCAAACAGGTCATCCACAAAAAATGACGCTAAAATAGACACAGCAATTGGTGAAGGGATTGGAAATGTTGAGGAAGTGGGGAGGCTACAGAAGGATGTGGACAAGCCAGGAGAGTGGGCAAAGAATTGGCAGGTGGAATACAATGCAAGAATGTATGAGGTCATGCAGTTTGATAAGAAGAATAGCATAAACTGTTTTGTAACTGAGAAAAGGCTTCAGAAATCTGAAGCACAGAGAGACTTGGGAGTTCTAGTTCAGTATTCTCTTCATGTTCAGTTGGCAGTTAAGAAGGCAAATGTAATGTCAGCTATAATTTCAAGGGGCGAGAATACAAGAGCAGAGATGTACTTGCAATATTGTGGTCAGCCTGCATTTGGAACATTGTGAGCTGTTTTGGGCTCTGTATCTAAGCAAGAATGTACTGGCGATAGAGGAAGTCCAGAGGATGGTTGCCAGAATGATCCCCGGAATGAAGGGTTTGTTTTATGAGGATTGATTGAGAATTCTGGGCCTGTACTGAATCAAAATGAAAAGGATGTAGGGCAATCTGAGTGAAACAGAACACTGTTTCACACCATTGGTCACAGGCCTCCAGTCTGAAAAGCAACCCTCCACCACTACCCTCTGTCTCTTATCTTTAGACACAGAGAAAACCAACAGGTTACTAATTCAGAATCAAACTCAAACTTACAATGAATTGTATGAAATATGTATTTATATCGATATAAATATCTGTTTTATATATATACACACAGACACAATGCAATTTATATCACAAATGCGATCCATGATTCCTTCATACAGTCTTCCCAAACCCTCATTCAATTATCTCTTGCCCATGTGTGAACAGCCATTAACTGCTCACTTCTTGCTGACCTCTCAACCACATCCCAATCCCCTACTATTTGCTTCCTATCCATTCGCATCCCAGTCAATATCCAGCAACCAGCCTTGCAATTCTCACGAACCTCTCACCCACTAACTGCCCACTTTACAGTTAATTCATCTGACATACAAAACTGACCTCGAGCACTAACTTTTAAGAACAGGCAGTGCTGTTTCAATAGCTTGAAATTTCTGTGACTGTTGCTCTGACCTTTTGCGTGATTTTTCACATCTATGTACACAGACAAATGCAAACACCACTTTTAGATAAGCGGATGGACAAGCAAATGAGTGAAATATATCACTGAAGTTTCTATGCATTTGCACCAAATGACACCAGTACTTTTTCCACAACTAATGGCATCACACAGAAACAGACTTATCAGTCCGACTTGTCTATGCCAACCAAGTTTCCCAAACTAAACTAGTCCCATTTGCCTGCATTTGGCCCATATCCCTCTAACCCTTCCTATTCACATACCCATCCAGATACCTTTTAAATGTTGTCATTGTACCAGCCTCCACCTCTTCCTCTGGCAGCTCATTCCATACTCAAACCACTCTCTCTGTGAAAAGGTTGCCCCTCTGTTCTCACGTTAAAAATATGCGACTGGTTTTGAACTTTCTCCACCCGAGGGAAAAGACTTTTGCTATTCACCTTATCTCTGCCCATCATGATTTCATCAACTTTGATAAAGTTACCCCTCAAACCTCCTCGACTCCAGTGAAGCAAGTCCCTGCCTATCCAGCCTCTCCTTCTAATTCAAATCGTCTAGTCTCAGCAACATCCTGCTTAATCTTTTCTGAACCATCTCCAATGTAATAATATTCTTCCTGTAGCAGGATGACCAGAACTGTGCAGAGTTCTCCAACGTGGCCTCACTAACATGCCATACGATCTTAATATGACATCCTAAATCAATGCTCAAAAGCAATGATCTCAAAGAAGATGCAACATAATTCATTCTGTTTGTTGCCTAAGAGATGACTTACGAAGGGTAAAGACTAATAAAAATCAACAAATCTTACAGTCACAATTCGATTTGTGCAGAAACTGTGTCTGTTCATTACACACTAGAACATGTTAATTAATCAATCAATCAAAAGCAATGATCAATGCATTTGAAACTATAATAAAGAATCAATGGGTGCACTTGGAAGCCCAAATAACTCCTCCCCAATCTTGGACTCCATGAGACAGGGTGAGTGATGCCAGGTACGTTAACTCCTCACAGGTTAGATTGTCTATGAAGGTAAGCTTCTGCTCTTGGCAAGCAGTGCATACCAAGGATCAAGGCGAGAAAAAGGTGAAAAATCCAAATTAAAATCAAAGAGAAGAAAGCAGTTTCTTTAATACTAACAGTTGACTTGAGGATTTAAGTCAACCAAATGAGGAGAGAGAGGAACATCAGGTTTGACACTTGGATGGATTGTTATCCAGTTATTGGTTTGACGGATGGATTGTTATCATTCATTTTGTATAACACACACTTCAGTATTACGCAGAACCAGATCAACATTTAAACTTAGGCTAGGAATATGGCATTCAGTTTCATTTGGTATCACCAAAATAGTTTCCATGAAATTCTCACTTAGAGAAAGAATTTTTAGGTTCAATGGCAAGAAATTACTTTTCAATGAAGGGCAATTGACTTGCTGCGGGAAACTGTATTTCAATTCCACACTCTTAATTCTTGAAAGAATCAATGTATCTTGTTGTTACGGGGCCATTTCTGGCCCAATGTAAGATGTTATTGACTCATACCTTTCCAGCATATGCAAGGGAGGTTATAACCAGGTCGGGAGAATGAAGAGTCTGGGCCTCTTCACACTGTTGAAGGGAAAGTTGAGGAGATCAAAGGGATCAAACAACAAGGATTTTCAATGGAAGACATAGGGAGGAATTTGGCATCCCCCATCAGCAGGTTTCAATGTTAAAACACAAAAAGTAGAATCAGGAGAAGACCATTTTGCACCACTCAATTAGATCATGGCTTTGATATGAAAACCATTTTCCCATAGTATTCCCACATCTATTGATCTTTTTAAAAGGTAGCAATCTATCTTTCTCAGTCTTCAACATACTCAACTACTGAACTTCCAGAGCACATATGGTGAATAAAAAATTCCAAAGGCTCATCATGAAATAACTCCAGAGATGCCAGTATCCCCTCACCAAGTGATTCTTTGTTGACACTTGGCGAGCCCTTGACACTGATACAGCTCCCTCAGAAGCAGCTGTCAGTGTGAACTGGATGTCAAACAATGGCAAGAGGGACAGTTAACACAGGACTGACTGTGTTATATCTGATTGTACACAGTATAAGGAAGAAGGTAAATAAGATTGTGGCACAGATTGAAATTGGCAGGTATGACGTGCTGGGCATCATGGAGATGTGCCTGCAAGGGGATCAGGGTTAGGAGTTGAATATTCAAGGATATACATCCTATCAAAAAGATAGGCAGGTGGGCAGAGGGAGTGTGGTTTCCTTATTACCAAGAAATGAAATTAAATCAACAGTAAGAAATGAAGTAGTGTCAGATGGTATAGAATCTGTTTGAGTAAAGCTGAGGAACTGCAAAGATAAAAAAAGAAACACATTTGGAGTTATGTACAAGCTTCAAGCAGTAGTCAGGAGCTGCACACAAGATATACCAGGTGATAGAAAAAATGTGTAGGAAAAGCAAAGTTACACTGATCATGGAGGATTTCACTATGCAGGTGATTAGATTAGATTAGATTCCCTACAGTGTGGAGACAAGCCCTTCGACCCAACAAGTCCACACCGACCCTCCGAAGAGCAACCGACGCAGACCCATTCCCCTACATTTACCTCTGACGAATGCACCTAACACTACAGGCAATTTAGCATGGCCAATTCACCTAACCTGCACATCTTGGGACTGTGGGAGGAAACCAGAGCACCCGGAGGAAACCCATGAGGACACAGGGAGAATATGCAAACTCCACACAGACAGTTGCCCGAGGCGGGTATTGAATCCAGGTCCCTGGCACTGTGAGGCAGCAGTGCTAACCACTGAGCCACCAAGCCACCCTGGACTGGGAAAGTCAGGTTGGCAGTGGTTTGCAATAAAATGAATTTGTGAAATGTCGACAAAATGGCTTTTTAGATTAGCTTGTGGTGGAGTCCACTCGGGAACAGGCAATACTGGATTTAGTGTTGTGCAATGAAGCAGACTTGAGAAGGGAGCTTAAGGTTCAGGAAGCCTTTGGAGGCGGTGATCATAGCATAATTGAATTTACTCTGCAATTTGAGAGAGAGAAAATAGAATCAGAGGTAATGGTATTACAGCTGAATAAAGGCAACTACAGAAACATGAGGAACTTGAAGGAGCAGTGCTCTGAAAGCTCGTACTTCAAATGAACTATATGGACTATAACCTGGTGTTGTGTGATTTTTAACCTCGCAAGAAAGATAGTGGAACAGCAATGGCAGGAGATTCTGGGAATAATTCAGGAAACACAGCAAAAAGAAGCATGGTACAGGGAGGATGGGGCAACCATGGCTGACTAGTGAAGACAGAGATAGCGTAAAATCAAAGAGAAGGCATTTAATGTGGCAAAGGACAGTTGGAAGCCAGAAGATTGGGAAGCTTACAAAGACCAACAGAGGGCATCAAAAAAAATATAAGGAGGGGGAAGATTAAATATGAGTGTAAGCTAGCCAGTAATATAAAGGAAGGCTGTAAGAGTTTCTTTAGATATATAAAGGACAAAACAAAGGCAAAACTTGACATTTTACCACTGGAAAATGACACTGGACAGACAGTATTGGGAACAAGGAAATGGCTGAGGAACTGAATAATGACTTTGCGTTAGTCTTCATGGTGGAAGACATGAGAAATATCCCAAAAATTCAAGAAAGTGAGGGGGCAGAGCTGAGTATGGTCATTACCAAGAAAAAGGTGCTAGAAAACTGAATGGCCTGAAGGTGGATAAATCACCTGGACCAGGTGGATTACACCGCAGAGTTCTTCGGGAGATAGCTAGGAGATAGTGGAGGCATTAATGGTGACTTTTCAGGAAATGCTAGAGTCAGAAAGGGTCCCAGAGGATCAGAAAATCGTGAACATGACACCCCTGCTTAAAATGGGAGTTGTGCAATAACAGAAAATTATACAGCGATAAGGCCTCAGTTGTGGCTAAGATCCCGGAATCCATTATGAAGGATGAGATTTCTGAATACTTGCAAGTATATGGTAAAACAGGGCAAAGTCCGCATGGTTTCATCAAGGGGAGGCCATGCCTGACAAATCTGCTAGAATTCTTTGAGGAAATAACGAGCATGTTAGACCAAGGAGAGCCAATGGGTGTTACCTATCTGAAGTTCAAGAAGCCTTTGACAAGATACCACACAGGAAGCTGCTGATTAAATAAGGGCCCATGCTGTCAGAGGCAAGGTGCTAGCATGGATAGAAGCTTGGCTGTCTGGCAGAAAGCAGAGAGTGGGGATAAAAGGCTCTTTCTCAGGATGGCAGCCAGTGACAAGTGGTGTTTTGCAAGGCTCAATGTTGGGACCACTATTTTTCAATTTACAGAGGGACAGGTAACATTGAGGCTGGGGGAGGCTGCAGAAGGATTGGACAGGTGAGGAGAGTAGGCAAAGAAGTGGCAGATGGAGTACAACATAGGAAAGTACAACAAATGAGGTCATGCATTTTGTTAAGGAGAATAGAGGCATGGACTATTTTCTAAATGGGGGGATAATTTAGAAGTCTGAAGTGCAAAGAGACGTGGGAGTTCTAGTCCAGTTTTTCTCATGATGTAACCACTTTGTCACAATCTCTCTTGCCTGAAATTGCCAAGAACTGGTATACTTATAAATGGCCAGACAGGATGCCTGTCAATCTGAAAATCCTTCCGACAAACATCCATGACTAGCCTAGGAAAGATTCCTAGTGGGCCCTGTTATGGATAGATTGTCTGAGTCTCTGATATCACTGCCCATCCTGCAAGACCACAACGTGCATGTCAATTGCCTGTTGCCACAGCAAACATGACTCCCCAGGTGAACAGCAATACATCACTACAGATAGACATGGGAGGTGTATGAATACAAAGATACACTAAATGGTTGAACTGAGATCAGATTTGAGATGCCTCCTTTTGACCCAAATAATCTATTTTTTGTCGTTGAGTCTTTGTGATAATAGTGTGTGCACTATTTCTTCTTGAGATTTGGATTGGCCATAATCTTCTACTTAAGCTTCCACCAGTTTGGTGTTGATGTAGGCAATGTGGTTAGATCATTCCTGGTAAGACAACGTCTCTCTCTCAAGTATCCAATCGATCAACAGTGTAGCTTTACTAAAAAATGTCTCCTCTAGCTGTGCTATGTCTTATCAATTACCAGATGACTTACTCAATAATTGATGGGTTCATCCAGTTCAGCAACTCGCAATAAAGACAAGGCCAGAAATCATTAACTGTTTGAAGAAAGGTCGCTGTGAGGTGCTGACTCAGGAAACAAAACAAAGCAAATGAATCCATTTCAGAGACTGAAATAACATCAAGGCCGAGGAAGAATTGAACTTGTCTTCAGTTCATAATGTAGGCATGACTTCCTTAACGTGGCACTGAGGAAGTACTGTGCTGCCATCAAGTTAGTACTGGAGGAGCATCACATTTTTAGAGGATCACTGCACTGTCAGAGTATCAGGATGAGAGAGTACTGCCGAGTGAGGTCATAGAACACAGAACGAGACAGCGCAGAACAGGCCCTTCGGCCCTCAATGTTGCACCAACCTGTGAACTAATCTAAGCCCATTCCCCTGCACTACCCCATCATCATTCGTATGCTTATTCAAGGACTGTTTAAATGCCCCTAATGTGGCTGAACTAACTACACTGGCAGGCAGGGCATTCCACACTCTTACCACTCTCTGAGCAAAGAACCTGCCTCTAACATCCGTCTTAAATCTATCACCCCTCAATTTGCAGCTATGCCTCTCGTACAAGCCGACGGCATCATCCTAGGAAAAAAGACCATCACTGTCCCCTATCTAATCCTCTGATCATCTTGTATGTCTCTGTTAAATCCCCTCTTAGCCTTTTTCTCTCCAATGAGAACAGACCCAAGTCCCTCAGCCTTTCCTCATAAAACCTTCCCTCCCAACCATGCAACATCCTAGTAAATCTCCTCTGCACTGTTTCCAATGCTTCCACATCCTTCCTGTACTGTGGCGACCAGAATTGTAAATAGTATTCCAAGTGAAGCCGCACTAGCATTTTGTACGACATCAAAGCTCCAGAACTCAATCCTTCTACCAATAAAACCTAACACACCATATGCTTTCTTAACAGCACTATCAACCTGGGTGGCAACTTTCAGGGATCTATGCACATGGACACCAAGATCCCTTTGTACATTCTCAAAGTGAATCATCTCACATTTATCTGCATTGAACTCCATTTGCCACCTTTCAGCCCAATTCTGCAGTTTATCCAAGGCCCCTGCAACGTGAAATATTCTTCCACACTGTCCACTGTCAGTGTTCAGGGAGCATGATGTTTTGACAGAAACAGTCTTCAGGAAATACTGCACTGTCTGACAGTAAGAACAAGGAAAGCACTTCACTGTCAGAGAGCAAGTTTTTTAAAAATAAACTCAGAGTACGTAAGCATTGGTGGCTGGGTCAGTTTTTATCACCCACCCCTATTTGCTCTTGAAAAGGTGGTGGTGAGATGCCTTTTTGAACTGCTTTAGTCATTTGGTAAAACTGCATTTACAATGCTGTTTGGGGAGTGAGTTCCAGGGTTTTGACACACAGTACTAAATGAATGGGGACATATTTCCAAATTAAGATGGTGAATGTGGACTCGGCAAGATGGCGACGATTCTGTAGGACTGCTGGGGACAGCTCTGCCTAACAGCCAAGACATACTGGTGTTTTTTGCCATCCCTGGCCAACTTATGTGGTGGAAATATTAGTTTAAAACCTTACAGAACTATTATTTGTTAATATTTGGGAGTGGGAAGGATGCCAAAGGGAAAAGGAGCAAGCAAACAGCAGCAGGGAGGACACTCCCCTGCAGCACCTACCACACCAGAGACTGCAGCAGCAGCAGCCTATCCTGACCGCCCCACCAGGGACCTGACAGACTCATGGGAATTGGCTGCGGCGATGGAGAGACTTACCTTGAAAGTTGCGGCTGCGATTGAGGAAATTCGTGGAGAGATTCGTGCCGAGGTGCAACCTATTGCATCCATGCTGCAGAAGCACGAGCAGGAGATCCAGGGCCTCGGGGATAGGCTGGAGGAAGTGGAGAGTCAAACTAAGGCCTCGGAAGCTGCAATGGAGTCCTCATCCAGTCGGATCCAGGTGTTGGAGCAAGAGGTGCAGGCCTTGCGACACCATATCGACGACCTCGAAAATCGAGGTCGGAGGATAAATCTCCCAATTGTCGGGCTCCCTGAAGGTGAGGAAGGTGAGCAGCCAGTCAGTTTCTTTGAAAACTGGCTGCCGAAGGTTTTGGGCCTTCACATCGAGTCCAGCAGGCTTCAGATTGAAAGAGCGTATCAGGTTACGGTGCACAGGTCATGGCCGGTGCAGCATCCCCACCCGGTCCTAGTGCACTTCAACTCATGTAAGGACAAACAAAAAGTCATAGAAGCTTCCAGATTCCTGGGAAAAGATCCGCAGGCGCTACTGTACAAGGGGTCAAAAATCATGTTTTTCCAGGATTTTTCAGCAGCTGTAATCTGAAAGAGGAGGTCCTTCGATGAAGTTAAAAAGAGGCTGAGGAACCTGGGCATCCAGTACTCCATAAAATACCCCGCAGTACTTCGTTTCAGCCATGAGAACTCAGTTTATGCATTTGACTCGGCGGCTAAGGCTAAAAACTTTGTGGACACTTTAAAATAGACAGATTGGCCTGAAGAATATGGTTAATGTTTGTTCTCTTTTCTATTTTTTCCCTTCCTATTTTTTATTCCTTTCTTTCTCCCTAATAATTTCCTTTTTGGAAAGGGAGGAAAAGACTTTGGAATAAGTTGTTCCGTTTTTTTTAATAACTGGATTTTCTGGATGTTCTTTGTTGTCTCTCTCCCTTGTTTTTGTCTGTTCTGCTTCTCTTTTCATCACAAGTCGGGGTGTCATGAAGCCAGGGATGGGTGGAGAGCTCATCCTGACTTTGTCTTTTGATTTAAGGATCATCTCCTTGTTTTTTTTCTGGCCGAAGGCTGGGGCACAGTACAGGTTTGAAAGAGCTGTGAAGAAGGGGATGGGTAGGGTGACTGCCTCCTATGGGCAGGGGGAAGAGTCTTCAATTCAAGGTTCTATAGTTAGTTTTCTTTGTAGTTTTTTGGTCGTAATAGTTGTTTATAGTTATGATAGAGTAGTTTTTGTATACATAGTTTTTCAATTCTATGAGTCTTTATTTACTTATGCTCGGTGCTTTGTAAACAGGGTTCTCCCTCCAAGGGTTCAAGGATGTCTGAAAGGGGATATGGCTAAATGTCTTATTAAATGGTGCACCTGGAACATTAGGGGAAGTCATTCGACTATTAAAAGGAAAAAATTTCTTTCTAGCCTTAAGAAGGAAAGGGTTGATATCGCTTTGTTGCAGGAAACCCATCTTGATGATGGGGAACATCTAAAATCACAACAGGGGAGTTATGACCGGGTATTCTTTTCGTCCTTTACTACTAAAAGTAGTGGCCTGGCGGTATTTATCCAGAAAAATCTGTTCACATTATTACAGCAGGTGAAAGATGAGCAGGGACAGTTTGTGATACTTAAAGCCCTGATACATGGGGAGGAATATGGCATTTTAAACGAATACTGTCCTCCAGCGCATCCCCTCAAATGTTTGATTAGTGCTTTCTCTCAGGAGGAACAGCAGCGTCTACTTGAGACGCGGTTGAAAGCCGCGGAGGCAGCACATTGTGCGTGGCCTTCGGTGACCAAGCTACAGCGGATCACAGCCCTTCGGGCTGCCTTGAATTCAATACTGACACAAAACGCAAAGAAAGAACTTGCTTTTGCTAGACAGAGGCTGTTTGAATATGGAGATAGGCCAGGGAAGTATTTAGCATACCTGATTGGAAATAGCGTGCTCCCCAATCCATTACTGCAATCAGAGATACTAAAAAGATTAATGAGGCTTTTCGGAGCTTTTAATCTGAATTGTAACGGTCTGAAGGTTGCGAAGACAGAAGTGCTAAAATGGAGACCTTTTTTAAGAACCTGGACCTCCCAGGGGTAACCTTGGAACAGGCCTCTCTCCTTAATGCCCCCTTGACAGTTCAGCAAATACAGGAGGCAGCTAGGCAACTTCAGAGTGGGAAAGCACCTGGCCCTGATGGTCTTCCGGGTGAGTTTAATAAGGAGTTTATCGGGATTCTGTCAGGGCCGATGTTGGAGATGTACAATCACTCCTATATGCATGAACGCCTACCACCATCTTTGAGAGAAGCTAATATTTCCTTAACTCTTAAGAAGGGGAAGATTCCTGAGGATTGTGCCTCATACAGGCCCATCTCTCTATTAAATTCAGATTTCAAGATTCTGTACAAGATCCTGGCGCTGAGATTGGAAAGGGTGTTACCCCATATTATTAAAGAGGACCAGACAGGCTTTATAAGGGGCCGTAGGTCCTCTAATAATATTAGAAGGTTGCTGAATGTGGTCCAAGTTTGTCAGCAACGATCGATTCGGGGGGTTGGTGATTTCCTTAGATGCAGAGAAAGCATTTGACCTTGTGGAATGGCTGTATCTTTTTTATGTCTTAGAACAGTTCGGGTTGGGTGGAGTCTTTGCTAGGTGGGTGGAGGTTTTATATCACCACCCTCTGGTCACGGTCATCACCAACGGGGTGAAGTCTGGGAATTTTACAATTGTTAGGGGTAGTCGGCAAGGCTGCCCTCCCTCACCGTTGTTGTTTATGTTGGTGATAGAGCTGCTGGCAGAGGCTATTCGTCAGAACGTCCACATAACCGCTCCGGAAGTGGGATCGAGGGCACACAAGATTACACTGTACGTGGATGATGTCCTTCTGTTTTTATCGAACCCGATGACCTCTGTACCCCATTTGATACAATGTATCAATTCATTTGGGGCTATTTCAGGATATAAGATTAACTTTGCAAAACCGGAGGCTATGCCTTTGGGGAACCTTAAGGATGTGCCAGAAGTTGAAGGTGGCTCTAAGTTCCCTTTTAAGTGGTCACGGGCAAGATTCCGGTACCTAGGCATTTTTATTACTCCCAAGTTCGATCTGTCATTTCGGACAAACTTTGCTCATTTGCTCGACAATATTAGGCAAGATCTCCAGAGATGGGAGGCTCTTCCAATTTCATGACTGGGCCGAATGTCTCTCATTGAGATGAATGTTCTTCCTCGTTTGCTTTATCCCATGCGTATGCTCCCTATAATGTTTCCCAGATCAACGCTGCGGAAGCTTATGGGGTGGTTTAGTTCCTTTGTCTGGCATCGTGGGCGGCCCCTCATCAAACTTAATAAATTGCAGTTGCCTCAAGGAGGGGGAGGAGTTGATTTCCCAGACATCAGAAGGTATCAATTGAGTTCCCTGCTGTCCTTTGTCTGCGATTGGGTAGGTTACGATCCAAACTCAATATGGCTGCATATTGAGGCCACCCAGGCAAAGTGCCCCCTTATTAACCTATTGTTCATGGGTAAGATGAGGACAGTTATGGACCATTGCTGGAACCCCATTGTCATTACTACAGTCAAGGCATGGAGGGCGATGCGTCAGAGTGAGGGTTGTTTATCCAAGACTTCGCCACTTACACCTATAGTTGGCACGCCAGGATTCCGACTAGGGATGATGGACTCAGGGTTCAAACTATGGGCAGCGAGAGGAGTTTCTAGTTTGGGAGACTTGTTTGAGGGGGAGGTTATGATGTCTTTCGAGCAATTGAGCTTCAAATACGGGTTGCCCAGCAGAGACCTTTTCCATTTTTTTCAGGTTAGGGATTTCAGCCAGAAGAAGACTACGCTTCTCACGAAGCCCTATAAGCCTGATATAGAGAGGTTGTTGCTATGCTCCACAAGCACCCTTTCGGTTAGTGCCCTCTATCGCCTGCTGGATGGCAGGGCCTAGCAGGATATTAACCGGTTATGTGAGGTCTGGGAGCAAGAGCTGGGAGTGGAGATCTCTTCTGAAACATGGGAGAATATATGGGAGAATACTCAAAAGATCTCAATCTGTAACAGGACATGTGCTACGCAGTTAAAATTTCTGCACAGTGCTCATCGGGCACTAGACCGTCCTGCGAAGTTTAAAAAAGGGGCATCTTCAGTGTGCCCCAAATGTAAAATAAGGTTAGGTACTCTTACCCATTGCTTCTGGACATGCCACAGGCTCCGTGTTTACTGGAGCGCTGTGGCGGGAGAGATAGGGAGGGTATTGAGGACTGAAGTCAAAGTAGACCTGATATCTCTCCTCTTAGGTCTACCAAATTTACCATCTTTAGACAGGCATGGGAAGAAATTATTTAATATTCTTGCACACTGTGCACGGAAGAATATTCTGATGAACTGGGCGTCTGAGAACCCGCCAGGCTTGCTGGGATGGCAGAAATTAATTAAGGAGCACATTCTCTTGGACATTTTCACAAACATGTGCACAACACAACAATTTTTATAAGACATGGCAGTTCTGCTTGAGTTATTTGGATATAAATTTATCAGTTGTCTTAACTAGGGCGTTTGTTTAACCAGGATGATTAGATTTGTCAAGCCCTGGGCCCTGGAGGGGTCTCCCGAGCTAATGCTCCCATTCCTTTTTTGGGAGCCTTGCGCCGAGCATAGCTGTTCTATATTTTGTGTGGATTTTTTTGCTTTTCTTTCTTTTTTTGGTGTTGCTTTGCACAGTGTTAGGGTTTGTTTTGTATTATAGAGTAGGTTAGTAGTTAGTAGTTGTACTGTAATTTGTTTTTTTTTTCTTTTTATTATACTGATATTTGTGATTGAATGGTTTTTTCAATAATTTTATGTTTGTACAGTAAAAAAAAATTGCTAATAAATATATTTACAAAAAAAAGATGGTGAATGTGTTAGAGGGGAACTTCTGGGTTGTGGTATTCCTGTGTAGCTGCTGTCCTCGTCCTTCGAGATATTAGTGGTCTTGGGTTTTAAAGGTGTTGTCTAAGGAGCCTTTGTGCATTTCTGCAGCATAGCTTGTAAATTCTGTCATTTACAATGCGAAAACAACAGTGCCTTCCATGACTTCAAGACATACCAAATCACTTTACAGCTAATTAAGTACTTCTGGAATGTTGTCTTTGCTGTAATTAAATACTTGTGAAATGCTGTCTTTGCTGTAATGAATAAAAAAACACTTATTCCATTTAAAATGATGAGTTTCCTATGTGGGCTACTGTGACGCACTCTCCAAGTTCCTCACTTTCATGTATCATTTGAATACACCTTGGCGTAATGTTCTAATTTTCAGCAGTTGGAATCCCTAGTGGAGGGCTTTCTTTGAGGGGGTTCACGCTCCTTCCATAAGGAATCTGGTGTAGAGAAACTGAGTGTTGCAGGCAGCCTTTCCACACAATTAACAATGATTAGGCTGTTAGGATGCCAGGCCACATGCAGTTTCTGAAGAAACAATTTGTCATATTTATTTTGGATATTTTCATTTGCAGCTTCTATTTAGTTTTTGAAAGGGGCTGCATTTTCATTTTTGGTTGTAGTTCAGCCCTACCTCCTGATCTATGAGCATTCCATACAAAGAAAGGTGAGCATATCACAGCACTTCCTCCTCAACCCTCGCAAGGTGGTCATCAACTGGTCCAAGCATTTGGCCTTCTGGAAGGTGTCACAGCACCTGGCTGTCTGCCCTTTTTCTATGGTTACTTTGTACTTGAGTGCCCATGGGACAGGAGCATATGGAGTCCACTGGCGCAATAAAGACCTTAGGATATCAATGGGTCTATTTTGATTTAATGTTAATACATTTCCATTCAAGGCTTCTGTGACCTCTTCATTTATTTTGAGACATGGTTCACCAGGCATAGTGTGATCTTTTCAAGGTTTATTTTTTAAAACAGAAAAAAAAACTTTAGTGCAATAAGTTGATGCAAATTCTCTCCAGATTTATTTCCAATTTCATTCAATGGAAAACTAAACATCTTTCTAACATCACTCAATGAATGTCAATTGTGGTTTCAGTTCTTGGGCTGCCAGACGACTTGTTTATGTTATGGCATTGTTGAATGTATATTCCATGTATATGTAGTATGCACAAGATTGCAGCCCCTTCCTCATTATTTGTCAGGTGTATGATTGAGATGTATTTCCATTTTCTTTGGATTCTGAACCAGTGGTATGTGGTTTATCTGTGTGAGAAGAGCTTCGTTGAGTAAGATGGAAGTATTTCAAGAGCTGCGGTAATGTGCCGGTTTAAGAGGCTGTAGCTGTTTCATTTGGTTGAATTTGGCTAAATTACTTTGAAAAGAGAACAATAACAACACTGATACTGCGGAGTAACTGATGGCAACGGCCAAGTGGTATTATCACTAAATTATTAATCCAGATCCAGATAATATTGCCTGGACCTGCATTCAAATTCTGCCATGGCGGATGTTAGTGTTTCAATTCAATTCAATTTTTAAAAATCTGGAATCCAGAGTCCAATGATGATCATGAAACTGTTGATGACTGTCAGGAAAAACCATCTCAAGCCCTTTCGAGAAGCAAACTGCCATCCTTATCTGATCTTGCCCACTTATGACTCCAGGCCCAAAGCAATGTGATTGGCTCTAAACTCACCTCTAGGCAATTAGGGATGGACAATTAATACTTGTCCAGCCAACAATGTCCATACCACATCAAAGAATCAAAAAGAAAATCTGGGAAAATTACACATCAATGTTAAAATATGTAAAGGCTTAATTTATTTCAAGACTACAAATAACATGCATGTTACAGGATAAGTCAAACATGTCTGTTCTATATATATTCAGCAACTACTATTTCTCCTGGAAATAACAATACTGTAACATCATACTTGCAATGTTTCACTTTGAATAAATCTAAACAAAGTAGTTTGGCTCCAGTTTCATCCATTACAAGTGTGATGGAGACAAGGATGTTTAGGGATAGTCAACGCGGCTTTGTGCGTGGCAAATTGTGTCTCACGAACTTAATTGAGTTTTTTGAATAAAAGGGAGTGATGAGGGCAGAGCAATGGACATGATCTATATGGATTTAAGTCAGGTGTTCGACAAAGTTCCATGTCTGGTTGACAAGAGAAGATCACATGGAATACAAGGAGAACTTGCCATTTGGATACAGGACAGACTCAAAGGTAGAGGACTGAGGGTGGTAGTGAAGGGTTGCTTTTCAGACTGGAGGCCTGTGACCAGTAGGCCACAACGATCAGTGCTGGCTCCACTGCGTCTCATCATTTATCAAAATGATTTGGAGTTGAAAAGAGAATGTATGGTTAGTAAGGTTGCAGGTGACACCAATATTGGAGATGTAGTGGACAGCCAACAAAGTTGCCTCAGAGTACACCTGCACCTTGATCAGGTGGGCAAATGTCCGAGGAGTGGCAGATGGTGTTTAATTTAGATAAAAGTGAGGTGCTGCATTTTGGAAAGGCAAATCTTAGCAGGACTTATACACTTAATGGTAAGGTCCTGGGGAGTGTTGTTGAACAAAGAGACCTTGGAGTGCAGGTTCATAGTTCCTTGAAAGTGGAGTTGCAGCTGGTCAATATAGTGAAAAAGGCATTTGGTATGCTTGACATTATTGGTCAGTGCATTGAGTAAAGGATATTGGAGGTCATTTTGCAGCTGTACAGGACATTGGTTAGGCGACTTTTGGAATATTGCATGCATTCCGGTCTCCGTGCAAGAGGAAGGGTGTTGTGAAACTTGAAAGGGTTCAGGATTGGAGGGTTTATGTTGTAGGGAGTGGCCGAATCAGCTGAGGCTATTTTGCCTGCAGCGCGAAGGCTGAGGAGTGACCTTATAGATGTTTATAAAATCATGAGGGGCATGAATAGGGTGAATAGCCAAGGTCTTTTCCCCAGGGTAGAGGAGTCTAAAATCAGAGGGCATAGGTTTAAGGTGAGAGTGGAAAGATTTAAAAGGGACCTAAGGGGCAACTCTTTCACACAGAGACTGATCTGTGTATGGAATAATCTGCCAGAGGAAGTGGTGGAGGCTGATACAATTACAACATTTAAAAGGCATTTGGCTTGTTACATGCATAGGAAGTATGTGGAGTGATATGGGCCAAATGCTGGCAAATGAGATGAGATCAGTTTAGGATATCTGGTTGGCATGGACGAGTTGGACCGAAGGGGCTATTTCCGTGCTGTACATCTCTATGAGTCCATCCAAGAACTTCACCTCAGTCTTGTATCAGCAAGGCCTCAAACTCACCATGAACAATGCTGCAAACTGTCTCCAATTACATCTTACCTTTGTTGTCACAGGTTCAACCTTCAGCTCAGCACACTAGAGGAGGAGATATTCTTGCACTCAGCACAGGTGCATTGCCCAGCTAAGAAGCAAGCCAAATGCAGACACGAGCTTCTGAAATTATCTACCACTGTCTGTGCTTGTTTGAGCATGATCATGTCACTTATACAACAAACACACACATGTGGAAACTTCTACTGTGCAACATTTGCATCTACCAGACACAGGGAGAGCAGGAAAGGAAGCATAATTGTGCACGATCAGTTCCATCTATGGTAAATTGGATTAAGAAAAAGAAACACACAAAGCAGAAATAGCTGCAAGGAATCCAATTATCATGTTGTACACTGATAGCTCGGTTTGGACACACATCCTTGTTATCAGCACTTTGCAATTAACAAATTTCATTCCGTTAATCAATGCCTTCAGGAGAATGAGGCTGACTTGTTTCTCAGTCATGGTTTTTATTTTGTTTTACCCTTGTAAATGTTACTTCCACCTCCAATGTCCTGAGATTATATCTGGCATGGGACTGTGCTTGAATATAAAATCAACATTACAGTTCAGGCCATATCAGGCTACAGATTAGCCTCTCCTGCTCTCAAATTTTCCTTCTGTATTTATAATACACAACAGGACATTTCACCATAACAGTGAGGTGTGGCTGAGTTGTCAAACATTGACCTGCAACTGCTGCAATTATGACTCAGGGCTTGAAGTATTCAGTTCTCTTCTGTTTTAAATTTATATATCTGGACTCACCACCATATGTGCACAAGATTCCTAGTTCCCTCTCTTTTACATACTTACAAAGGCTTACAAATACTTACACTTATGCACAAACTCACACCCAAAATTACATTCATTCACATCACCTTCGAATTACCAAGATATTAAACCATTTGAAACTGAAATATATAAGGAACAGGAGTGGGAGGTAACGTACAACCCGTGGAGCTCACTTCCCCCGTTCAACACAGCCATGGCCGATTTTCCACTCAACTCCACTTTCCCGGCAACACTCCTTAACCCTGGATTCCCTGAGAGATCAAAAATATGTTAATCTCCAAGATGGACCATATTAAGAGGGTGCAAAGACAACAGGCTCTGCAGAGGATTTGCTTTTTTTGACCTCTTGCAAGATGGTTTTGACTGATGTCTTTAAACAATAAATAGTCAATGTCTGGAACATGAGTGGAATTGGGCAGAACGCTTTAGAATCACAGCAGAGATAGTCAGATGTGGTGACCAACAAAGTGTAATTTTTGATATAACAGAATTTAGATGATCCAAATGATCTCAGTGGTCTGTGTTAATCTGTGTATTTAGGAAGTGGGGTCAAGATCTTTTGAAAAAGAGTTTACCCATCTACTTGTGTTAATAAAAGTTACTAGGTCTTCTTCGATATACATACATAGGTATATTAATACACTTCCCATTTTAAAAGAGTTGCATTTCACTGTCACTAAATGAGAGGCACACAACAATTGCAAATCATTTGTGTATGAATGTAAGACCCAATAATTAGATTACACAACAGAATTAAAATTCTGAAATCATTTCCAGTTGGCAATTTTTCCCTCAAAAAGTGAAATGCTTAACAATAAGGAATTAACTTGAAGATCTAAATTGGAGAAAGGCCAATTTTGATGGTATTAGGCAAGAACTTTCGAAAGCTGATTGGGGCAGATGTTCGCAGGTAAAGGGACGGCTGGAAAATGGGAATCCTTCAGAAATGAGATAACGAGAATCCAGAGAAAGTATATTCCTGTTCGGGTGAACAGAAAGGCTGGTAGGTATAGGGAATGCTGGATGACTAAAAAAATTGAGGGTTTGGTTAAGAAAAAGAAGGAAGCATATGTAAGGTATAGACAGGATAGACCGAGTGAATCCTTAGAAGAGTATAAAGGAAGTAGGAGTACACTTAAGCGGGAAATCAGGAGGGCAAAAAGGGGACATGAGATAGCTTTGGCAAATAGAATTAAGGAGAATCCAAAGGGTTTTTACAAATACATTAAGGACAAAAGGGTAACTAGGGAGAGAATAGGGCCCCTCAAAATCAGCAAGACGACCTTTGTGTGGAGCCGCAGAAAATGGGGGAGACACTAAACAAGCATTTTGCATCAGTATTTACTGTGGAAAAGGATATTGAAGATATAGACTGTAGGGAAATAGGTGACACCTTGCAAAATGTCCATAATACAGAGGAGGAAGTGCTGGATGTCTTGAAACGCGTAAAGGTGGATAAATCCCCAGGACCTGCTCGGGTGTACCCGAGAACTCTGTGGGAAGCTAGAGAAGTGATTGCTGGGCCCTTTGCTGAGATATTTGTATCAGCGATAGTCACAGGTGAGGTGCCGCAAGACTGGAGGTTTGCGAACGTGATGCCACTGTTTAAGAAGGGTGGTAAGGACAAGCCAGGGAACTATAGACCAGTGAGCCTGACGTTGGTGGTGGGCAAGTTGTTGGAGGGAATCCTGACGGACAGGATGTACATGTATTTGGAAAGGCAAGGACTGATTAGGGATAGTCACCATGGCTTTGTGTGTGGGAAATCATGTCTCACAAACTTGATTGAGTTTTTTGAAGAAGTAACAAAGAGGATTGATAAGGGCAGAGCGGTAGATGTGATCTATATGGACTTCAGTCAGGCGTTCGACAAGGTTCCCCATGGGAGACTGGTTAGCAAGTTTAGATCTTATGGAATGCAGGGAGAACGAGCCAATTGGATAAAGAACTGGCTCAAAGGTAAAAGATAGAGAGTGGTGGTGGAGGATTGCTTTTCAGACTGGACAACTGTGACCAGTAGTGTGCCACAAGGATCTGTGCTGGGCCCTCTACTTTTTGTCATTTACATATATGATTTGGATGCGAGCATAAGAGGTACAGTTAGTAAGTTTGCAGATGACACCAAAATTGGAGATGTAGTGGACAGCGAAGAGGGTTACCTCAGATTACAACAGGATCTTGACCAGATGGGCCAATAGGCTGAATAATGGCAGATGGAGTTTAATGTAGATAAATGTGAGGTGCTGCATTTTGGGAAAGCAAATCTTAGCAGGACTTATACATTTAACAGTAAGGTCCTAGGGAGTGTTGCTAATCAAAGAGACCTTGGAGTGCAGGTTCATAGCTCCTTGAAAGTGGAGTCGCAGGTAGATAGGATAGTGAAGAAAGCGTTTGGTATGGTTTCTTTTATTGGTCAGAGTATTGAGTACAGATGTTGGGAGGTCATGTTGTGGCTGTACAAGACATTGGTTAGGCCACTGTTGGAATATTGCATTCAATTCTGGTCTCCTTCCTATCAGAAAAATGTTGTGAAACTTGAAAGGGTTCAGAAAAGATTTACAAAGATGTTGCCAAGGTTGGAAGATTTGAGCTATAAAGAGAGACTGAACAGGCTGGGGCTGTTTTCCCTGGAGCGTCGGAGGCTGAGGGGTGACCTTATCGAGGTTTACAAAATTATGAGAGGCATGGATAGGGTAAATAGACAAAGTAATTTCCCTGGTTGGGGAGTCCAGAACTGGAGGGCATAGGTTTAGGGTGAGAGGGGAAAGATATAAAAGAAGCCTAAGGGGCAACTTTTTCACACAGAGGGTGGTACATGTATGGAATGAGTTGCCGGAGGAAGTGGTGGAGGCTGGTACAATTGCAACATTTAAGAGGCATTTGGATGGGTATAGAATAGGAAGGGTTTGGAGGGATATGGGCCGGGTGCTGGCAGGTGAGACTAGATTGGGTTTGGATATCGGGTTGGACCGAAGGGTCTGTTTCCGTGCTGTACATCTCTATGACTCTATAACTGCAACTTATATTTATGTCGTACCATTAACGGAATAAACTGTCACAAGATAATTCACAGGACCATGATGATACAAAATTTGAATTCAGATCACATCACAAGATGTGAAGCCAGATGACCAAAGGTTTGGTCAAAGACAGAGATTTATGCAATGTTTTGAAAGAGGGAAATGGGGTACAGAAGCCGAGAACTGGAGGGAGGGAAACAAAAAGCAAAGGGCCGAAGACCAAATAAAAATTAGGAATCTCAAAATTGCAGATTAGGAAGGAGACCTGTGGGGCTTAGGGAGACCACAGAGATAGGGAAAGGCAAGGCAACACCATACCAGACAGTGGAACACCTGTTATCAGCAAAGAGCTGGCTTGATTTAAAGTCCAGATTGACACCCCTAGTTGGTCTCTATCTGACAAGGATCAGTTCAGTCCAGTTGAAGAAAACGACTGCTGGTTCCTTATGCCATTGTAGAGACAATGGAAAAGAATGGCATCAAGCTGTTATAGGGTTTGATGTCACAAACAATCTCACCAGTAAGGAACAGGCAAGCATCTCTCAACAGTGAGTACAGATCAACCCTGAAAATGAATGCAGAAATTCTACGATGACATCCAATCCTTGTCGGCTGCTGGTCAGACAACTTAATCATTCTTATTGATGTCAGTGCATGAACTGGTGCAGCTCATCAGGCAAGGAGTCAGTGGAAAGAACAAAGTTGGGAGTTCGAAAAGCAATGACCCCTTGCAGAAGATGAGTCCTACGTTTGAAGCAATAATCACAACTGCACTTTATTAACTACCTCATCCAAACATAACATCTTGAATGCAGCACCATTCAATACAAATTGTCATTTTGAGGAAGAAGGACAAGTGGAGCATGTGTGTGACAAAAGTTCTGTGTGGCAATGATTGCTGGATCTTGTTTCACACAATTATTCATGGGATGTCGGCTTCACCAACTTGATTCGATGGGATATTGGAAGTGGAGTTGTTCAAATGCTGTTTGCCTTCCAGGTGCGATGGGTTTGGTAGGTGATGGTGAAGGCATCTGAATAAATTGCGACAGTGCATCTTGTAGATGTTGCCAACTGCTGCCATTGTGTGTCAATGGTGGAGGGAGACAAATGTTTAACATAGTGATGATTAAACAGGTTGCTTTATTCCAGATGGTTTCAAAGTTGAGTACTGTTGGAGTGACAATCCTGTCGCTGAGTGGAGAATATTCCATCAGATTTCTAACATAGGCCGGGCCCAAGTTATTCGCTGCAGAATTCCCAATCTCTAACCTGTTCCTTGAACCACAGTATTTATACAGTCAGTGCTGTTTGCTTTCTGGTCAATAATCACCCCTGCAGGATATGATAGTCAGACAATCAGGAATGGTAACACCACTAAATTTGAGGGGCAATGATTAGACTTCCTCTTGTTAGAGATTATCATTATCTGGCATTCGTGTGACTTCATTGTTACTTGCAAATGATCAAGTCAAGTCTGAAGTGTTCAGGTCTTGGAGTCTATCAGGGCAGACTGGTTTCACAGGAGCCTCTTAACAATGCTGAACATTGTCCAATGAACAAAGAACATCCCATTTCTGATCTTACAATGGAGGGAATTTCACAATAAGCAACTGAAGATCATTGTCTGAAGGTCAATAAATTTCAGGAGAGGGCATCTTGTGGTGCACTGGTACTGTTCCCTATCTCTGGTCTGGGAGACCCAAGTTCAAGTCCCACCTGCTCCAGAGGTTTGTTAGTACATCTCTGATCAGGTTGATTAATATGTATCAAAATTTGAGGAGATAACTACTACTAAAAAGACTATGATCAACAACAGTGAGATATGAACATATTGCATAATTGGCAAATGAATTTTAACTTTTATCAGTGTTAAGTATTATCTTTTTGCAACACACTATTTGAATGTATTCAGCATGCACAAGCTGGCATTTTTGTTAATGAGTTTTCAAGCTTAATTGTGTGTTGTTCATGACGATTCCCTGACTCTAATTAAAATTTAAGGACAAAAATGATTGATCTTGCAAACAGCAGCCATTTTCAAAAATCAAAATATAACATGATCGGACAAAAAATCCAGGGAAAAAGACCATCTGCAGGGATTATTTAGAAGAGCATCATGATGGGCCAAAATGCTTGATCCTGTGCTATACTGTTCTATGTTCTAAGTCGTCTGATTTTAACCCTCCATATTCAGGTTTTGGATGGGTTTATAAATGTATCGCCCTACAGTTGTGCAGAGATAACAAAGACTGGAAACCAGAACAGAGTTTTATTGGAACCTCAGAAAAATCAGAGCATTAGTGCAACTCCTGATTCATCTTTCGGCCCTTAAAACCACTACAACATTGACAATCATCCAAACTCTCTGGAAGTACTTCCAGAGAAAACAGTCAAATACCTGCTGAGGGTTTAGTAACTCCCTGTTTGATTAAGGATCAACCCTTGACTGCACAGAACAATGTGATCCTCACGCTGTTTCTCACAGGAAGATCAGATATCACAACAGGTTTGTAAATTGGGATAGACTCAGGCAGGAGGCAGCACAAGCTGACAGAGTGAAGCCAAGGAACCTGCAGTGACTGTCTCACTGGCTAATTTGTCCATGAATGAAAGCAGTCAGAAAAGAATTATTCAAATTGCATTTTCACTTTTTCAATTTACATCATTCCACTCAATACACTGCTCCTGTTTTCTCCCTGTAACCTCTGATCCCTTTAGCCCCAAGAGCTATGTCTTATTCCTCCTTGAAATTATTCAATGTTTTTGCCTTTACCACGTTTGGAAGCAGAAAATTTCACAGGATCACTATCCACTGGGTAAATAAATTTATCGCTGGAAAAGCGCAGCAGGTCAGGCAGCATCTAGGGAACAGGAGAATCGACGTTTCGGGCATTAGCCCTTCTTCAGGAATGAGGAAAGTTGGTCCAGCAGGCTAGGATAAAAGATAGGGAGGAGGGACTTGGGGGAGGGGCGTCGGAAATGTGATAGGTGGAAAGAGGTCAAGGTGAGGGTGATAGGTCAGACTGGGGTGGGGGCGGAGAGGTCGGGAAGAAGATTGCAGGTTAGGAAGGCGGTGCTGAATTTGATGGGTTTGACTGAGACAGGCTGGGGGGAGGGGAAATGAGGAAACTGGTGAAATCCGAGTTCATCCCTTGTGGTTGGAGGGTTCCTAGGCGGAAGATGAGGCGTTCTTCCTCCAACCGTCGTTTCGCTGTGGTCTGACGATGGAGGAGTCCAAAGACCTGCATATCCTTGGTGGAGTGGGAGGGGGAATTGAAATGTTGAGCTACAGGGTGGTTGGGTTGGTTGGTCCGGGTGTCCCAGAGGTGTTCCCTGAAACGCTCCGCAAGCAGGCGGCCCGTCTCCCCAATATAGAGGAGGCCACATCGGGTGCAAAGGATGCAATAGATGATATGTGTGGAGGTACAGGTGAATCTGTGGCGGATATGGAAGTTTCCTTTGGGGCCTTGGAGGGAGGTGAGGGGGGAGGTGTGGGCGCCAACCCAACCACCCTGTAGCTCAACATTTCAATTCCCCCTCCCACTCCACCAAGGATATGCAGGTCTTTGGACTCCTCCATCGTCAGACCACAGCGAAACGACGGTTGGAGGAAGAACGCCTCATCTTCCGGCTAGGAACCCTCCAACCACAAAGGATGAACTCGGATTTCACCAGTTTCCTCATTTCCCCTCCCCCCAGCCTGTCTCAGTCAAACCCATCAAATTCAGCACCGCCTTCCTAACCTGCAATCTTCTTCCCGACCTCTCCGCCCCCACCCCAGTCTGACCTATCACCCTCACCTTGACCTCTTTCCACCTATCACATTTCCGACGCCCCTCCCCCAAGTCCCTCCTCCCTATCTTTTATCCTAGCCTGCTGGACCAACTTTCCTCATTCCTGAAGAAGGGCTAATGCCCGAAACGTCGATTCTCCTGTTCCCTAGATGCTGCCTGACCTGCTGCGCTTTTCCAGCAACACATTTCCATCTCTGATCTCCAGCATCTGCAGACCTCACTTTCTCCTAAATAAATTTATCCTCAATAGCATAATCCAAATCACTGGACTGTCACCCCTGACTTTGGACTTCCTGGCTATCAGGAACATCCTTCCTGTGTTTACCCTTCTCGACATCACAAATGTATTGGTTTGTACAATCTTGTTCCATAAAGCTCACTTTTAATTTCACATTTCGACTTAATTAACATTTTACTAATGACATGGTGAGATTTGAATCCATGTCCCCGAACATTAAACTGGTGCATTGGATTACTAGTCCAGTGAATTGCTGCTATGCTATCAAATTTCCCACTCTGTTATTCCTGTACTCCGAGGCTCAGTTCCTGGCTGGATGGACTCCTCTGTGTCACAGGCTGCAGGTCTCAGTGTCAACCCCAAATCTATACACGTAAATATAAGTCAGGAGTATGCAGTCCCAATCTACAAACTCCGATACCATCTTCTCAGAGTGCCATCTTTTGAAACAAGAACAAATGTGCCTAAATCTGTCAAATTATCAAGTTTTTGTTGTCCTTATTTATTTCTCAGAGCGGTTGTAAAGACACAGGTTCTGATGTATCTGGTTTGGAGGGGTTTTACGGCCAATTTGATTATAGTTAACAGATATTGCCTCAAGTAAAAGGCTTTCAAGTTTAGAAAAAACACATACAATGAAAGGGGAGTGGCTAGTTCTCCTACTTCAGCTTTTCTCTGCTCTGGTTTGATTTGGATTTTCGCAAACTGGCTGTTCAGAGCTGCTAGTCAGTTGTTAGCTAGAAATCCAAAAGAAACAGCTAGATGGAAAAAAAGTATTCCATGCTGAATCTTTCTGCCATCTCTCCCCACTGTATTTCATTTTACCTTTTTTACCACGGGGGAATTGTTGCAGGAATTTGGAACTGCACCATGAAGTTTGGATAGTCTGTTGGGTTTTCGAATAGGTTAAGTTATTTTGTATTCTGTTCTCTTTTGTTTGTGTTTCCTTCGGTACCCTGTGAATGAATTCTGTTTTGTTTAAAACCGAGAGATCCTGGAATATCCACATTACACCTACTCAAAACAACTGGAAAAGTTAGGATCTGGGCGACCTTCTTGAAATGCTTTGTGGGGATCTGGCCTGGTCCATAACAGACTAGGGACTCATCCTGAATTTGTTCTATAGTTCCAATTTGGGATTTGGGTTGCTGGATTTAAAGGCAGCAATTGGTAGGTGTTGCATGTATTTTGATCCATGTAATGAATTTGGTTGATTTAAACAGTGCTTGGTGTAGCAATGGCTCTTTCAGTCACTAAGAGTTTTCTGGGGGTGGAAGAAGTGACTTTGGGGGGTTTAAAAAAGGTGATTAAGGCCAAGTTGTTGGAATTAGCAGACAATCTGGAATTGGAGCTGCCTCCTTCCATGAGGAAAACAGAGAAAGCTACAGCAATAGCTCAGCATTGAAAAATGCTGGAAACGCTATCAGAATCTTTCGAGGTGGCTAAAATTCAATTGCAAATGAAGCAGCTTGAGTTGAAGGAAAAAGAAAAGGAAAGGAAAAATGAAACTTTGAATTATGATTCAAAGAAAGAAAAAGAACAAATACCTTTCAAAGAACAAAAAGAGAAAGGGAGAGAGAGTAAAGGAAGAAGGTGGGGTTATGTGTACATCAGAAATTGGCACTGAGACAGGAAAGTCAGCTTAAAAGGATGGAGATGAAAAGTGAAGGTAAGCTTGATGAGGAAGAGAGTGAGGATGAGCAAACCCAGGTTAGCCAAAACCCTGGTGAGAATCTGTGTCAACATATTCATGCATTGCCTAAATTTGATGAGAAGGATGTAGAAGCCTTTTTCATCTAAATTGAGAAGGTGGCTAAACAATGAAGGGGCCAGTGACCATATCGGTTTTGTTGATGCAAACAAAATTTGTAGTTAGAGCCCAGTATTTTCATTACTTTCAGAGGAGATATTTTGGGCATATGAGGAAGTAAAGAAAGCCATCTTAAGTGCATTTCAGCTTGTGCCAGAAGCCTTTCGACAATGTTTCAGGAATCCAAGAGGGACCTTGGTCAAACCTACAGTGAGTTTGAAAGGAACAAACAAAGTAATTTTGATAGGTGGCTAAGGGCATTAAAATAGAGCAAACCCATGACACTCTGACAGAAATGATTACTTTGGAGGAGTTCAAAAATCCACTTCCTGAATTAGTGAGCAGTCACGTGGAAGAGCAGAGAGTTAAAATGGCAAGATGAACAGCTGAAAGGACTGATGATAATGAGTTGGTTCATAAATCAAAGTTTGGTGTCCAAAATCAATTTCATTCCGTGAGGGATAGAAATTGGCTCAAAGAGAAATCCTCACATAATAAGGGAAAGGTAGATCTTGGTGAAGATCACAAGGATAATTTACCACAGGATAAAATGGAAACCCTTGAAGGGAAAAGAGAAGTTAAAAAGCTCTGGTGTTATCATTGCAGTAAAGTAGCCATATGAATACACAGTGTTGGTGGGTTAGGAAAAGCACTGGGAAGACAGATGTAGGAAAACAGGATAAGCCAGTGAATTTTGTTGGAGTGGGAATGGAGAGCACAGTGGATGCTAAAAAGTTGCACCAGAATGTACAACCTGGTCAAAGGTTGATTTGATTCCCTACAGTGTGGAAACAGGCCCTTTGGCCTAACAAATCCACACTGATCCTCCAAAGAGTAACCCACCCAGACCCATTTCCCTCTGACTAATATCCCTAAACACTAAAAGCAATTTAGCACGGCCAATTCATCTAACCAGCACATCTTTGTGGGAGGAAACCCACATAGACACAGGGAGAATGTGCAAACTCCACACAGTCACCTCAGGCTGGAATCGAACCTGGGTCCCTGGTGCTGTGAGGCAGCAGTGCTAACCACTGTGTCACCATGCTGCCCTTGGTTAAGGAGGATGTGCCAGATCTTCTTAAACCATATACCTGCAAAGGTAAAGTTTACTCGCATTGGCCAGGAGCCGCAGGTAAAGAGGTTATGAAGAGACATAAAGAGATACAGGATCTTTGTAAATCTTTGATGTTGAAAGATGAGGAGATATGTGCCTCCGAAGGATAATGGCGAGAAAAGGTGCAAGTAACGGAAATTCACATGAGACAATAAGTGGTCAATTATGTAGAGTGAGGTTAGAGTGTCAAGTGAAGAGTGGAGAAGTCGCGGTAGGACTACAGGTCAGACTCTCAGCTCTCGGACTATGATGTATCTTTGCAAATGATAAAGCTGAGTCACAGGTAGGAGTGCTGTCTACGGTGGTTGAAAAGTCAGTGGAAACCCAGGCAACTGAACTATTGCAGGACACATATCCTGAGATTTTCCAGACTGTGTGGTAATGAGGTCACAAAGTCACCAGTTGAAACAGGAGAGATCAAAGAGTACAGATACAAAAGTTGAAGTGGAATTATTAGAAATCCTGTTTAATCAAATGGTTGAGACAAAACAAGAACAGATAAATGACAAAGTGGACATCTTTAGTTCAGAGTAATTAACTTATTTACAGAAGAAAGATGAGAAATTGTATCAAAAAGCATACATGGAAGAAGAATCTAAAAGTATCCTGGAATGCTGCTATCTTAAGAATTATGTCTTCATGAAGAAATGGAGACCATCACATATTTAGGCAGGTGAGAAATGTGCAGAAGTTCGTCAAGTCATATTGCCAGTGGGTTATCGAAAGGAGGTGTTATGGATGACGCATGAACTACTAGGAGGGGGTCATTTCGGGGTAAGAAAAACACTAGTTAAAATACAAAAACATTTTTATTGATCTGGACTGCACAAGGATGCAGTTGAATTTTGCCAAACATGTCATACATATCAGGTAATTTGAAAACCACAGGCAGTCATAAAACCTGCACCTTTAATACCTATTCCTGCATTTGAGGCACCTTTTATAAGAGTCTTCATTGATTGCATAGGATCTCTCCCTGAAACAAAAAGTGGGAATCAGTATTTGTTAACAATAATGGACATGTCTACAAGATTTCCAGAGGCCATTCCATGACATAATATCACAGTTAAAAGGATTGTAGAGGAGTTAATTACGTTTTTTCACTAGATATGGACTACCCACAGAGATACAATCATCAAGGATCAAACTTTACATCAAAATTAATCAAAGAAAATATGGACAGTTTAGGAGTAAAGCAATTCAAATCTGCTGCATACCATCCAGGCTCACAGGCAGCGCTAGAAAGGTTGCATCTGACATTAAAGACCATGCTGAGGGCTGATAGTTAAGATGATCCAGATGATTGCGATAAGGGAATTCTGTTTGTACTTTTCACAGAGATGCAGCAAATGATTCAACGAAATTCAGTCTATTTCAATTAGTTTTTGGACTTGAATTGAGAGAACTGCTAAAATTGATAAAGGAGAAATTGGTAAGCAAGAATTAACAGACCATATTTGGACTATGTGTCAGAATTTAGGGAATGATTAAATAGAGTGGGGGAGATGGCAAGACAGCATTTAAAAGTACCACAGCATACAATGAATTGGGAAGCAGACAAGAAATAAAAATTTGCAATTTTGTTATCAGAGATAGGTGAACATTTAAAAGCAAGGCTTTGTGGATCTTGTTAAGTCAAAAGGAAATTGCGTGAGATGAACTACTTGATAAGGACTTGAGACAAAAACAAGGCTCACAGTGAGTCATATGAATTATGCTTAAAAGGTATTTTGATAGGGAAGGACAGCAAAAAGAAAATGTGTCATTGGTTGCAACACAGAGTGAAGAACCAAGTTCAGAAGATTCTGAATTAGACTTTCCTCAAATAAAATTGGACAATGAGCAAGTTGTCAAAAATTGGGATAAATTATTGAGTTACCGTCCAGAGGAAAATCAAAATGACTTGAAAGAGTTATTGCTATCACAGGAGGATTTATGTGGAAATAAGCTGGGAAGTGTGAACCTAATTATGCATGATGTAGACGTAAGAGATGCTCTAGCAATTAAGCAACATCTTTATAAGCATAACCCTCGAAAGTGGGCACAGGTTGAAAAGGAGGTTGAACGCATGCTCCATGATGACATAATCGAAGTGAGTTACAGTGACTGGAGCTCACCCATAATGGACTATCGCAAAGTCAATGCAGTTACAAAGATGGATGCACATCCGATTCCACGGTTGGAAGACTATTTTGAAAAGGTGGGACATGCAACTTATATTTCTAAGTTGGACTTTCGACCATTGTATGAAAGAGCGAAGACAATGTATCAATTGGACTATATCAATTTCAAGTCAGACCATTTGTTATGGAAAATGCACCAGCTACATTTCAAAGACTAACCAATAAGGTCACTTCCAGATTACCCAATTGTGTCGTATACATAGATGGATGGCGTGATGATTTTTAGTCACACATGGAAGGAACATTTACAATATTTATCAGAATTGTTTGATTGACTTCGGGAGGCAGGCTTGGTGATAAACCTACCTAAAAGTGAATTTGCCAAAGCCCAAGCCACTTTCCTGTGCCATGGACAAATGGCCCCACGGAATCCAAAAACAAAGATAATTAGGGAGTTTCCCATATCATTGTCAAAAAGAGCAGTACTACAATTCCTGGGATTGAGTGGATTTTATCGAAAATTTGTGCCAACTTTTAGCAGTGTGGCTGCTCTACTTAATGAATTACAAAAGTAAGGCAAGAAGTTTCAGTGAACAGTCAGAAGGCATTTGACAGACTGAAAGCTGTGTTAACCATTGCACCAGTGTGAGCCACAGCTAATTACACAAAGCCATTCAAGATGGCTACCGATGCAAGTGATGCGAGTGTTGGTGCTCTGCTCTTACAGGAAGATAACGAGAAGATAGAAAGACCTATCAGGTATTTCTCCAGGAAATTCAACATTCATCAGCAAAAATATTCAACAGTTGAGAAGGAGATTTTGAGGTGGGCATTGCAACATTTAACATTTATATTACCAGTAATGTATCTGAAACGATCATATACACTGTTCATGACCCATTGAGGTTTGTGGAGAAATTTAAGGACAATACTTCCACACTGTTTAGATGGAACTTGTTGTTACAGCCATTCAACTTGAAAATTGTGCATATGGCAGGACAAGAAAATGTGATTTCCGACATATTGTCGAAACTTGGATGAGAAATGGAGGCATGGGATGGCAGGAGTAAAACAGACTGTAATAGAATTTAGTGTGTATGTTTGCATGTGTATAGTCAATGGAATGTGTTTCGGTGCTGTAGTGTACTAACAGTGTAAGATTAAGAGCTTTAAAATGAAGCCATATTCGAATATTGATGATTCATTTTTTTAAGGGGGTAGGTGTGACAACGCTGCTCATTTAACAAGGTTATGGTGTTCTTGGTTTATTTTAAGAGGGGTCATAAAGACACAGGTTCCAGTGTGCCTGGTTTGGATGGGTTTTGATTATTGACAACAGATACTGCCTCGAGAAAATGGCTTTCAAGTTAAAAAAAAACACTTGCACAATGAAAGGGGAGTGGTCAGTTCTCCCAGCTCATCTTTCCTCTGGTCTGGTTTGGTTTCATTTTTAGTAGTCTGGCTGTTCAGAGCTGCTGGACAGTTGTTAGCTGGGAATCCGAAAGAAACAGCTACATGTAAGAAGATGTTCTATGCTGAATCTCTCTGCCATCTCTTTCTCCTGTAAGGCCCTGTATTTGATTTTCCCTTTTTTGCCAAGGGGTGTTTATGGGGATTGTTGCAGGAATTTGGAACAGCATCACTAAGTTAGGCTAGTCTGTTGGGTTTTTGAATAGGTTTAAGTTATTCCATGTTGTGTTCTCTTTTGTTTGTGTTTCTTCGGAAGTCTGTGGATGAATTCTGTGTCGAGAATGTGGTGATGGAAAAACACAGGAGGTCAGGCAGCATTCAAAGAGCAGGAGATTCGACATTTCAGGCATAAGCCCTTCATCAGGAATCAATTCTATGAATGAATTCTGTTTTGTTTGAAACTGAGGGATTTTGACCAGCTGCTTCACTCTTGGAATATCCACATGAAAATCCACTTTGTATGAACATCTACTCAAAAGAACTAGAAAAGTTAGGGTCTGGGCCACCTTCTTGAAATGTTTTAAGGAGGTCTTGCCTGGTCCAGATCAGTGGCAGCAATTGGTCTTCCAAATTCCCGAGGCTCAATAACGAACAGTAATATTTCTGCTGGTAGAATACAACCTAAAGTAATGAAAAGCACCCTGCAACTAGCAGTATTCTCACATAAATTTATCAAGCTTCCCTTTGAAAAATTAGTCGTTACACAAAATTCACCATATATTATGTTTGTTAGATCCAGAGGGAGGTGCTCTGAGACAAGTGGTGGACTGAGAAAGCACAAAGGGGACATCATTTGAACCATCACGTCTGACCAATCTCTGAAAATGTGAAAAAGCAATTCACGTGAAAGAACTGTAAAACATCAAGAAATATTAAACTACAGAATAACATTTTTAAGCACATAAAGTTGTGATGCGAATGAGTCATTGAATAAACAAAACTAAGGTTGAACCACTTTTTATTTTTAGAACATTTCCCAATTGTTATGATATGGGGTAAACCCTCCTGCTTAATTTTAACCAGCAACACAGAAAAGATTTATCCCGTGCAATAATCTGTGAAAATTCAAGAGGCCAAGAACTATTTGAAGTAAAAGTGAACAACTTCATTTCTTCAGGTATAACAGAGAATAATTAACTAACAACTACTTACAATTCCTTCCTCTCACTTATCTTTTATCTTTCCCTTCTATAATACTAGTCCAATAAAACTCTCGATTCAGGTTTATCAAAAAGTCAAATTTTCAAAACCAGCCAGATGTTGAATCTTCTCTTATATCTTCCTCAGTCTTCTTTTCTTCTTTTTAGGGACTTCTGTTTCACAGGTTACTGATCGATAAAGGTACATTTAAGACAGCTATTCTCCGGGCAGTCAGCAGATGCTAGTGGCTTGGCAGTTCTCCTCCTGACTGCTCGATTTTCCCCGGTCCTATACCCCCAAAGCATCGGATTGTGTCATTGGCTTTTGAGATTGTCAATATATTAAATTCAAATTTGATTGGAGTTTGGTATTTTTCAGAGCATAATTTAAACTGATTGAACCTAATTCGAATGTGTTTTGCCGTCTCTCAGCAACCAGCTTATTGAATTGTTCAACCAAATGTTACATTGTATCTTGTTCAGAACATTTGGTGCTGTGTCAGGTAGTTCTGCTAGCCTTTAACACTCTTAAAGGTACAGTACACTCACATCTTCATATCACAATGTCAAAGTGTTTCACAACAACTTACATTTAAGTAAACATCCCAATTTGCTTCCCAAAGCCATTATAGAACAAGTATGACTTTGGAGATACAGTAAGGGATATACAAAGTGAAATAACCAAAAGCTTACACACAGATAGGTTTTAACACTATCTTGAAAGAGGACAAGAGGCCACAATTAATAGAACACAGTAATCTCTGAGGTTGTGGGGCTGGATAAGATTAGAGCTGAAAATGTGTTGCTGGAAAAGCACAGCAGGTCAGGCAGCATCCAAGGAACAGGAGAATCGACGTTCGAGAATCGAACAGGAGAATCGACTGTTTCAGGAGACAGTGTTGAGGGGTGAAGCTATGTAGGGATTTGAAAACAAGAAGAACTTTAAGTTATCACATGGCTTGAGTGGGAGCCATTGTAGATCAGCAAGCACAAGGTGATTGGGTAACTGCACTTATTGCAAGTTAAGACAAAGGTAGCAAAGCTTGAGATAACCACAAATTTATCTAAGTTGAATGTGTAAATTCATATCATTGAGTCTTCTGGTGATATGTGAAAGATACTTTCAACAATTGAAAAACTGTGGCAGGCAAAGTAAGGTAATGTTGCAGGGACATAAATTAATGAAAAACAGAAGTTGCTGGAAAAGCTCAGCTGATCTGGCAGCATCTGTGATGAGAAATCTGAGTTCACGTTTCGGGTCCGGTGACCCTTCCTTAGAACAGACCTGAAATGTTAACTGATTTCTCTACATGGACGTTGCCAGATCCTGAACTTTTCCAGCAACTTCTGCTTTTGTTTCTGATTTACAGTATCCACAGTTCTTTCGGTTTTTATTTACATAAATAAGTGGCCTTAGTCACACACAAATATAAAGTTGGGAGCTCATGTATGGATTAAATGTGACAACAAGGTTGTGCAGATTCTTTCCAGGGAGAGAGGAGTTGATGGACAAGGCAAACATCAGTGGTTTGAATATTGTACACACAACATTTCTCGTTCAGCACTGGATTTTAGATTTGGGAATAGTGGATGAGTTGATATACATGTAGTTCATATACATGTGAAAACCTACAATGTGCCTGTGCATTATGGTTCTGGGGGTGGGCGGGAGAGTACGGGGATGAGCAAGAGGAATTGTGGCATGGTGTAATGGGTCAAACAAGGTGGCACCCTTGGGTGTCAACGGGAGCTGTACAGCAGCAGGAAGAGAAACCACTGCTGTCTCTGGTTTGAAAAAGAAACAGGAGCAAGTAAGAAAAGTGACCAGTTTTCAGGGGAGATATTTTTGCAATGGAGGCAGTTCAGCAAAGTTTCACTCAGCTGATCTCAGGTCTGGAGAACCTGCTTTTTTAGGGGCTCTTGGGGGACAGGGCCAGTATCACTATCTCTAAGCGCGAAGGCTCAGGTTCAAGTCCCAAGTAGTGTGAAGAACTCATTGGAGGTTAGAAGAATGAGACAAGACCTGACTGAAGTATATAAAATTTAGATAGAACTTATCAGGGTAGACGTCGAGAGATTGTTCATCCCTTGTGCCAGAGTCTAGGACTAGAGGGCATCATCTCACAATAAGGTGTCGCCCACTCAACACAAAGATGAGGAATTTCTTCTCTCAGAGTGGATTGAATCAGTGGAATTATTTATCGCAGAGATCTGTCAAGGCTGGGTCATGAAGTATATTCAAGGCTTGTGATAGATTTTTTCTTTCAGTGAGAAAACCGGGTGTTATGAGGAAAAGGCTGAATAGTGGAGGTGAAGACGATCAGATGAAACCAGCCATGGCCTCATGAATGGCAGTGCGTACTCAGTGGCCCTCCTGCAACCTTCTCCAGTTTTACCAAGGCAGATGACTGATGGCGACGGTGAAGGTGAACTGCGGGCAAAGAAGGGCGAGTCTTCACTTTGCGGCAGGGGAGATCGGGGTGCCATTTGCCAGTTTGCTCAGAGCAGTCTGGATCCCGGGCAAGGGTCGGTGGAGGGGGCAGCAAAGTGGTTCTGAAGGAGGGTCACAGCAGAATGGAAATCTTGACCCTGCTTTCCTCTGTGTGTGTGTGTGTCTGTCTCTCTCTCTCTCTCTGCACAGACCCACTGAGTTTCTCCAACCGTTGCTGGTTTTGTTTCAGATCTCCAGCACTCAGGGTTTTTGTTTTTGTTTCGCAACCCGTGGATCTTTGTTTTATATCGGTAGCAAGCCGTCTGTGGGGCTTTTTTTCTCCCCCCGAGAAAGTTCCGTTGTGGAAGACATGCAAATGGAGGGGGGGGGGGGGGAGAGTGGGGCCGGGGACAGAGAAGGTTAAACCGCGGGGGTCCTCCCGACACTTATCGCGAGGCGGGAATTTCAAACATATTCAAAAAAAACACACGAACCAACGAATAAAACGGTAACTCCGCCTGGTCTTCCCCCACACCGAAAACAAAAGGGGACTGTCCGGTTTATCGGCGGTAACCCATTTTCCCCGCTCCCCACTGCGCATGTGCTCTGTCACCCCACTTTTCCTTCTCGAACTTTCCAGAAGCTTCTCCTGCAGTCGGACGCGCACCCCCGCTCCTCTTGAGGTAAAACATCCCCTCAATTATACTTCTTCCAACAAATGAAAAAGAGAGATTCTTTCACACGCACACCGGGGGGGAAAAAAAACAAGTCCCAGAGTTTATTGGTGTGCGTCAGCCCAGGGAATTTTCATGGAAAAAACCCCCCCACAAAATCTGCCAGAAGGCAAAGAAATACAAGAGGGAGAGAAAGAAACTCTCATGCTATTTTTCATTTTCTGTTTTGTTTTTCACAGCCCGCCGACAAAATAAAGCTTTTTGCACAAAACAAGGGTAGGACTTGTGCTCCTGAACAATTCTCTGATTGTGGGCACACGAGTCATTTATGTTAAAATCCCATTTTCCAGCTCTTTTGGTGGAGCCTTGGACTTGGTGTGCTCCTCTAAATACTTCCTGCGTGCCCTGAAGGATTCATGCGTTTACCACCCTTCCAGGCAGTGAGTTTGAGAGATACACCGCCCCTCCCCAGGTGAAATTTTCTTCCTCAAGTCTCCTCTCAAGCTCCTGTTCCTTCCCTTCAAAGTGTGCTACCTGGTTCCTGACCCCTGTACTGAGGTGAAAAGATTCTCCCTGTCTGCCCTTCATACGTATTTGCGCCTGAGTTGACTGGAAGGTTTCATGTCAACCATCACCCTTTTCTCTCACTTGGTGACAGGGATTACCTTGAGAAATTGGTCTCTGAAATACCTTCCTGCATTCCATGCTTAGGCTTTTCTCATTGGAATGAAGAAGGGTGAGAGGGAACTTGATGGAGTTGTACTAGATGCCGAGACACAGAGACAGTGTGGACTGTCAGAGACTTTTTCCCAGGGTAGAAATGGCTATCACCAGGGGATATAATTTTAAGGTGACTAGAAGAAAGTTTAGGGGCGATGTCAGAGATAGGTTCTTTACACAGGGAGACGTGGATGCATGAAATGTTAGCGGTGGTAGCAGAGTGAGATACCTTGGAGACATTTAAGCAATACTTGGATAGGTACATGGATGATAGTAAAATTAAGCACATGTAGGCTAGGTTGCTCTTAGAGAAGGATAAGACGTTGGCACAACATCGAGGACCGAAGGGCCTGTACCATGCCGTACTGTTCTATGTTCTATGTCCCAATCCCTTGAGTCCAAGTTCCACACCATCCTCCTCCCACCCTTCTTCATTTTCACATCTTTCTTGACTTTCCACCTCTTGTATGTGTCCTTTTAGTCTATTTCTGTTCTTCATCTTGTCTAACTCCTTGTAGAATCGAGTTGTGCATTCTCTTCCTCTGTCAACACAGTTTTTAATGTACAATTGGATTTAATTGTGACTGGCTCAGATTTTGTTGTTTCAAATTCTGAATTGACATCTACTCTCATAAACCCCTAATGATTTTAAAAATCTGTGTTGGGTCACCCCTCAGTTTTTTTTAAATTTAGAAACAAATTCAACTTGATTGATTGTTCCTTGCATTTCTTGTATCATTCTTGTAAATTTTCTTTCACATCTGCCTGCAGCTTTGATGTCTGATTTTTGTTTATCAGTGATGTTCGCAGTGACCCTAATATTTAAACATAATTTGATTCAAGCTTAGTATTATTCATTGGCTTTTGAGATTTCTTCTTCCAAAGATAAACCGGGAATGAACGTAACATTTCCAATCTTTTATATTTATAGGGAGTAGTCCCACTTATTTCTTTAAAAGTTGTTCTATCCCACAATTGTTTCTTCACAGCATTTCAGCTATCTGGGACCTGATTGAAGTCTCCACAATTATGAGGGGTATAGAAAAGAAGAAAGTTTTCCTCTGAAGAGAGAGTGAGTAACCAGGTGGCACAGTTTTAAGGTTAGGGTGCAGGAGATTTAGAAGGGATGTCAGAACAACTGTTTTCACCCAAAGCGTGTTCATTGGCTGGAATGGAGACTGAAAGGTTAATTGAAGAGAAAACCATCACAACACTTCAAAATTATTCAGCTGAACGTTTGAAATGCTGGAGCATACAATGTTTTGGCAAAATGCTGGAAAATGGGATTACAGTAGAGAGAAACCTGACAATGAGCACAATCATGACGAGCTGAAGATCCCCCTTCCACGTTGTAAGTCTCTCTGACTCTGATCCCCTTTTTGTTTGATTCAAGTTCCTGATGTTTTTTGTTGATTTACAGATTGTAAACTGACCTTCAAAAAAACCATAGATAAGAGGTGCCTTGGCCTTTTTGAGGTTGCCTCCACCCCAGCCAAGCTGGCATAGATTCATAGAGATGTACAGCATGGAAACAGACCCTTTGGACCAACCCGGCAATGCCGACCAGATATCCCAACCCAATCTAGTCCCACCTGCCAGCACCCGGCCCATATCCGTCCAAACCCTTCCTATTCATATACCCATCCAAATGCCTCTTAAATGCTGCAATTGAACCTGCCTCCACCACATCCTCTGGCAGCTCATTCCATACACGTACACCCTCTGCTTGAAAAGGTTGCGCCTTTGGTCTCTTTTATATGTCTGTGTGCATGTGAGGGAGAGAGAAGAGCATGTGTGTGAGTGCACATAAAAGAGTATGTTTGCGTGTGTGCATGCTTGGTAGAGTGTGTGATTGAGTACAAGCCTGTGAGAGGGTTTGTGCGTGGGTGTGAGTGTGGGGCTATGTGTGAGAGAGAACATGTTTATGAGAGTCTGCGTGAGTGTGTGTGTGTGTATGAGAGTGCATAGTGCAGTGCGGTCACCTGTAGTGCCACATGAACCCAAGGTCCATCCTCATGGGTACCGAACTTGGCTATCAGCCTTTGCTTGACTACTCTGTTGCATATCCTGAAGTCCACCTTTAAGGATGTTTACCTGAAGATCTTAGACCGAATGTCCTTGACTGCTGAAGTATTCCCTGAGTGGGAGGGAGCATCCCTGTCTGGCGATTGTTATGCGGTGTCCATTCATCCATTGTCGGACCGTTTGCTTGGTTTCGCCAATGTACCATGCCTCGGGGCATCCTTACGTACAGCGGATGAGATAGACAACGTTGGCTGAGTCACATGAGTACATGCCATACATGGTGTGTGGTATATACGGCAGGTAATCATGTGACTCAGCCAATGTTGTTATCTCATACACTGCAGGCAAGAATGCCCAAAGCACGGTACATTGACGAGACCAACTAGACGCTACCACAACAGATGAATGGACACCACGCATCAGTTGCCAGACAGGGATGTTTTCTCCCAGTTGGGGAACACTTCAGCAGTCAGAGACATTCAGCCTTGGATCTTCGGGTGACCATCCTCCAAGGCGGAGTTAGGGATATGCAATAACACAGAGTTGCGAAGCAGAGGCCGATAGCCAAGTTGAGTGCCCAGTGAGGATGGTCTCAAATCGAACCTTGGGTTCATTTCACACTACAGATGATCCCACTGCACTATGCACTCTCACACACATACACACACACTCTGACATTAGATTAGATTACTTTACAGTGTGGAAACAGGCCCTTTGGCCCAACAAGTCCACAACGACCCGCCGAAGCGCAACCCACCCTTACCCCTACATTTACCCCTTACCTAACACTACGGACAATTTAGCATGGCCAATTCACCTGACCTGCACATCTTTGGACTGTGGGAGGAAACCGGAGCACCCGGAGGAAACCCACGCAGACACTGGGAGAATGTGCAAACTCCACACAGACTGTCACCTGAGGCGGGAATTGAACCTGGGTCTCTGGCGCTGTGAGGCAGCAGTGCTAACCACTGTGCCACCGTGCCGCCCAAGTTGTGTGAGTTTGTGACATACTCACACAAACTTTCTCTCATTCACACACTCTCTCTCTCAGACACACACACCGTACCCACACACTCACATCCAAACACACATCCTCTCAAAGGCTAATACTCCATGATATTCACATCCACACTCCTCCAAGCACTCACACACACAAACACACACTGTCACGCACACTCACACGCACACATTCACATGTACACATTCACACACACACACACATATCTCGGTCTGTGGTGTGAATTTGCACTTGCAGAATTGTATTTGCAGATATATTCTATTTTTGCTCAAAAAGCACACAACCTGCAGGCAGTCAATCCATGTAAAATTTTATAAATTCCTACTTTGGAAATAGAACCAGTCTGACTCAAGATTGGGATACAGACAGACTTCAACCTCACATCTTTAATGCATTGTCTGAGCTGAGGTGTCACCTTTTTTTGAATAAACTTGAAGTTATCTCAGGGCTGTTGCTTGAAAGAAGTTCTGGGATTTACATCGTAATGAACCGAAACTTGCAACCCCTTCGAAAAGATGAAAGATTGAACAGCAATCTAGGTCTGTTCAATATATCATTTTAATTGCATGACACTGTGATCTTTTGCAACAAATTCTGTGTCTTATGATCCTGCCCCACTAGTTACCTGATGAAAGAGCAGTGCTCTGAAAGCTCGTACTTCCAAATAAACTTGTTGGATTGTCATATGGTATTGTGTGATGTTTAACTTTGTCCACCCCAGTCCAACACTGGCACCTCCACATCATGGAATCAGTTTGGCAGTATAATTATGAAAGTGCATGAGTTGTACATTTCTGGTGATTATATTATTGCAATTCATAGAATAATACAACACAAAAGGAGGCCTTTCTGCCCATCATGCCTGTGTCAGCTCTTTCAAAGAGTTGTCTAATTAGTCTTATTCATCTTATTCCTTCCTCACAGCTGTGCTAATTTTATCCATTTTAAATACTTAGTCATTATTATTTTTAGATAAGCAACTCCCCAAATTCAAGATGTCGGAGTGTTGAAGTAAGAAGCTGAAAGCAACATTCATTTCATGTTATGACTTCAAGAAGGCCGGCAATACTTGCAGGAGTGATGGGTGTACACAACGTGGATGGCTCCGACTAAAGGTAACTGATTGGAATACATATAACTTGCATTAAATGTGTAAACCTTCAAATTTGAGTGGTTTTTACTGTATTGCAGAAAGGTTGTTTCCAACAAGGAAGAAAGATGCAGAATTCGAGTTATCCCAAAGCAAAATTCCAGTCTCATTTTCTAATGTTACCTAGGGCATTCAGTGCTGTGTTGAGACTCTTTTTCAAGATTTTCTTGTGAAATATCAAGCCAGCAGAACTGAAGTTGAGGAGCAATTTTGAAATGAGAAACACTCAGCACAGTGTTAATTCCTTCCAATAGCCATTACAGCATTGTTATAAATTATCTAAAATTACTCATCTAAAATGATTAAAAGCAGGCATGTTTACCAGCTGCTAAATCTAAATATGAAATCACACTTTCGTGCAGTCTGTGAGGAAATGTGCCATTGTTGAAGGTAAAAATCTAATTAATTGTTGTGATGAAGTTTTGGAGCACTTTCATCACAAGTGTATTTGGATTTGAACGAAAGCCAAAATGTTTCTGACCAACAACAGGGATGACACTTCAAAAGTACTTGTTCTGCTGTGACGTGCTTTGGTAACATGCTGAAATAGTGAAGGCACAGTACAAGAGTTTACTCTTTTCCAACAAATGCAATCATGTGTTTCAAAATCCCACCCTCAGGATGTCTCAAAGCAGTGAATTTTTCTGGTCCCTTTTGATGAAATTTGATGAATGGCCTTAAAATCTAGATTTATTATCAGCTTTGAAATTTGAATTACAAAAGAGAGACAGATGGGTGTTTATTTTTGTGAAGGGTCCTTCTGGAAGAGTGGATAAAATCCATAATTTGCCAGATGCAGATAACTGCAAATCACTGCGATTAATGGAAAGGTTTTTGAACTGTTGAGTTCATGACAGGCAGGATAAATGTTTGAGGTAGTTCATTTTGGTTTTTGTTCTGGGGAGTCCAGGATTGAGCAGGTTTTTAAATTCAATTTAGATGATAGCACGGTTGAGTTTAGAAGCGGGTTTAGCTTCTTAATGAGGAGTTCATGGAGTTCTGGGAACAAATCACTTCAGCAGCAGATGGGGCAGCATGGTGGCTCAGTGGTTAGCACTGCTGCCTCATAGTGCCAGGGAGTTGAGATTCCAACTTTAGATGACTGACTGTGTGGACTTTGCACAATCTCCTCATGTCTGCGTAGGTTTCCTCCAGGTGCTCCAGTTTTCTCCTACAAACCGAATACGTGTTCGGTAGATTGGCCTTGCTAAATTGCCCGTGGTATCCAGGGATTTGCTGGCTAGGTGAATTAGCCATGGGAAATGCAGGGTTACAGGGATAGAATGGGGGGGTGAGGGTGGGATGCTCTTCATTTGCTCATGTTATGGACCAGGCCAGACCGCTCAAACCATTTGAGGAAAGTGGCCCAGATCCTTACTTTGCTAGTTATTTTAAGCAAGTGTAAGTGGATATTCTAGGAGAGATGCTACTGGAAAACCACATAGTTTTAAACAAAACAATTTATTTACAAGATTACTGAATTAAACACTAACAAAGGAAAGGCTGGTGGGTATGCTTGATGACTAAAGAAATTGAGGGTTTGGTTAAGAAAAAGAAGGAAGCATATGTCAGGTATAGCCAGGTGAGATCGAGTGAATCCTAACGGCGGCACTGTGGCTCAGTGGTTAGCACTGCTACCTCGCAGCACCAGGGACCCAGGTTCAATTCCAGCCTCGAACGACTGTCTGCATGGAGTTTGCACATTCTCCCCGTGTCTGCGTGGGTTTCGTCCGGGTGTTCCGGTTTCCTCCTACAATCCAAAGATGTGCAGGTCAGGTGAATTGGCCGTCCTAAAGTGCCGATTGTGATCGGTGCATTAGTGGGAAGGAGAGGAATGGGTCTGGGTGGGTTACTCTTCAGAGGCTTGGTGTGGACTTATTGAGCCGAAGGGCCTGTTTCCACACTGTAAGGAATCTAATCAAGTCTAAGAGGAGTATAAAGACAGTGGAGTATACTTAAGAGGGAAATCAGGAGGGCAAAAGGGGGACATGAGATAGCTTTGGCAAATAGGGTTATGGAGAAGCCAAAGGGGTTTTTACAAATACATTTAGGACAAAAGGGTAACTAGGCAGAGAGTAGAGCCCCTCAAAGATCAGCACGGTGGCCTTTGTGTGGAGCCGCAGGAGATGGGGGAGATACTAAGCGAATATTTTGCATCAGTGTTTGCTGTGGAAAAGGATATGGAAGATATAGAATGTAGAAAAATAGATGGTGAAATCTTGAAAATGTCCATATTACAGAGGAGGAAGTGCTGGATCCCTTGAACTGCATAAAAGTGGATAAATCCCCAGGACCTGATCAGGTGTACCCTAGAACTTTGTGGGAAGCTAGGTAAGTGATTGCTGGGCTTCTTGCTGAGATATGCATATCATCAATGGTCACAGGTGGGGTGCCGCAAGACTGGAGGTTGGCTAACATGGTGCCACTATTTAAGAAAGATGGTAAGGACAAGCCAGGGAACTATAGTCCAGTGACCCTGATGTTGGTGGTGGGCAAGTTGTTGGAGGTAATCCTGAGGGACAGGATGAGGGAAAGGCAAGGACAGTTTGGGGATAGTCAGCATGGCTTATGAGTGGAAATCATGTCTCACAAACTTGGTTGAGTTTTCTGAAGAAGTAGCAAAGAGGATTGATGAGGGCAGAACGGCAGACATAATCTATATGACTTCAGTAAGGCATTTGACAAGGTTCCCCATGGGAGACTGGTTAGCAAGGCTAGATTTCATGGAAGACAGGGACAGCTAGTCATTTGGATACAGAACTGGCTCAAAGGTAGATGACAGAGGGTGGTGGTGGAGGGTTGTTTTTCAGACTGGAGGCCTGTGACCAGTGGAATACCACAAGGATCGGTGCTAGGACAACTACTTTTCGTCACTTATATAAATGATTTGGATATAAGCTTAAGAGATATAGTTAGTAACTTTGCAGATGACATCAAAATTGGAGGTGTAGTGGACAGCGAAGAAGGTTACTCCGGATTATAATGGGATCTTGATCAGATGAGCCAATGGGCTGAAGAGTGGCAGATGGAGTTTAACTTAGATAAATGTGAGGTGCTGCATTTTGGGAAAGCAAATCATAGCAGGACTTATACGCTGAATGGGGAGTGTTGCTGAAATAAGTTTATCGCTCCTTGAAAGTAGAGTCACAGGTAGATAGGATAGTGAAGAAGGTGTTTGGTGTGCTTTCCTTTATTGGTCAGAGTATTGAGTACAGGAGTTAGGAGGTTATATTGTGGCTGTACAGGATATAGGTTAGGCCACCTTTGGAATATTGCGTGCAGTTTTGGTCCCCTTCCTGTTGGAAGGATGTTGTGAAACTTGAAAGTGTTCAGAAAAGATTTACAAGGACGTGGCCAGAGTTGGAGGATTTAAGCTATAGGGAGAGTTCAACAAGTGTGGGCTGTTTTCCCTGGAGCTTTGGAGGCTGAGGGGTGACCTTATAGAGGTTTATAAAATCAAGGTAGGGTAAATAGACAAAATCTTTTCCCTGGGGTAGGAAGAACCCAGAACTTGAGGGCATAGGTTTAGGGTAAGAGGGGAAAGATATGAAAGAGACCTAAGGGGCAACTTTACAGGCAGAGGGTTGTGCATGTGTGGAATGGGCTGCCAGAGGAAGTGGTGGAGCCCCATACTATTGGAACATTTAAAAGGCATCTGGATGGGTATATGAATAGGAAGGGTTTGGAGGGATATGGGCCAGGTGCTGTCAGGTGGGACTAGATTGGGTTGGGATATCTGGTCGACATGGACGAGTTCGACTGAAGTGTATGTTTCCATGTTGCACATCTCTATAATTTTGAAAGAGAACAGAATGCCGAATAACCAATCCAGAAACACAATAGATTATCGCTGTATACCAACATAATGATACTGTTGCCAATACTTGCAACAATCTCTGCAAACACCCCTTGGTACAAAAGGTAAAATCAAACACAGGGTCTTAGAGGAGGGTTGTCACAGAGAGAGGGGAATCAGCATGGAACTGCTTCTTTGGGTCCAGTAGCTTTTACCATTGCCTGACTGCTTTCAATGTGTCTACAGACCAAACCAGAGAAAAGCTGAGCTGGGAGAACTGGCCACTCCTCTTTCATTTTACAAGTGTTTGTTTTTAAACTTCAAAGTCTTTTGCCCGAGGCCGTATCTGTTAGCTATAATCATTTTGGTCCTTTTCGGAACCTGTGTGTTTATGATCTCCTGAAAAATAACCAAGGACAACATACCTTGTTAAAGAAGCAGCATCATCACAGTTGATGTGGACTCAGAGAACATAGAACAGTACAGACCCTACAGCCGAAGATGTTGTGCTGAACATTTATCTTAATTTAAGATTAACTTAACCGACACACCCTCAATTTACTGCCGTCCGTGTGCTTAGAGCATAGAAACGTACAACACAGAACAGGCCCTTTGGCACACAATGTTGTGCTGAGGTTTAATCCTGATGTAAAATATAATAGCTTAACCTACGCACCCCTCAACTCACTGCTATCCGTGTACATGTCCAGCGGTCGCTTAAATGTCTCCAACAACTTTGCTTCCATCACCACAACTGGCAACACATTCCATGCATTCACAACTCTTTGCGTAAAGAGCCGACCTCTGACGTCTCCTTTATACCTTCCTCCTAATATCTTCAAGCTACGACTCCTCGTACCAGTCAATCCTGCCCTGGGGAAAAGTCTCTGGCTGTTGACTCTAGCTATTCCACTCATTATCTTGTATACCCCCATGAACAGAGCCCTGCGGGACCCCACTCAACACTGACCTACAGGCAGAATACTTTCCATCTACAACCACTCTCTGCCCTCTGTCAGCCAGCCAATTCTGAATCTAGATAGCCAAATTTCCCTGTATCCCATACTTCCTGACTTTATGAATGAGCCTACAATGGGGAACCTTATCAAATAACTTGCGAAAGACCATACACAACACATCCACTGCTCGACCTTCGTTGAACTGTCTTGACACCTCCTCTCAAAACTCAATAAGATTTGTGAGACATGACTTGCCCCTCACAAAGCCATGCTGACTGCCTTTAATCACAATATGCTTTCCCAAATAGTCAGTAGTAGCTTAAATGTACCTAATATCTCTGACAACTGGCACTGGCAGTGCATTCTACGCACCACCATCCTCTGCATAAAGAATGTACCTCTGACTTCTCCCCTTTACCGTCCTCCAGCCGCTTTAAAATTATGACCCCTCGTGACAGCCATTTCTGCCTTGGGAAATGTCTCTGGCTATTTACTCTATTTCTGCCTCTCATCATGTTGTACACTTCTCTCAAGTCACATTCTTTCCTTCTTCTCTCCAGCGTGAAAACCCTGAGCTCACTCAACCTCTGTTCATAAGACAAGCCCTCCAATCCAGGCAACACCTTGTTAAATCTCTTCTACACTCTCTTTAAAGCATCTACATCCTTCCTATGATGGGGTGACCAGACCTGGACACAATATTCCAAGTGTGATCTAACCAGGGTTTTGTAGAGCTGCAGCAAAATCTTGCAGCTCTTGAACTCAGTCCCCCTGTTCATGAAAACCATGTGCCTTATTGACAATCCTATCAACTTGGGTGGCAACTTTGATGGATCTTTGTACGTGGACTCCAAGATCCTGCTATTGTTCCACACTGCCAATAATCCTGTCTTTATCCCTATATTCAGCATTCAAATTCAACCTTCCAAAATGAATCACTTTGCATTTATCCAGGTTGAACTCCATCTGCCACTTCTCAGCCCAGCTCTGCATTCTGTCTTGTTGTAGCCTGCAACAGCCCTCGACACTATCTACAACACCACTGATCTTTGTGTCATTGGCAAACTTACTAACCTACCCTTCCACTTCTTCATCTAAGTTATAAAAAGTACGAAGAGCAGAGGCCCAAGAACAGATCCCTGTGGCTCATCACTGGTCACTGACCTCCAGGTGGAATACTTTCCATCAACTACCATTCACTGTCTTCTTTCAGCCAGCCAATTCTGGATTCAGACATCCAAATTTCCTTGTATCCCATACCTCCTAATTTTCTGAATGAGACCTTCCGTGGGGAACCTTATCAAATGCCTTATTGAAATCCATATACACCACATCCATTTCTCAACCTTCATCAACTTGCCTCATCACATCCTCAAAGAACTCAGTAAGGTTTGTGGTGCATGACCTGCCTCTCACAAAGCTATGTTGACTATCTTTAATCAAACTGTTTTTCCAAAAAGTCATAAATCCTATCTTTCAGAATCCTTTCCAGTACCTGCTTACCACAGATGTAAGACTGACTCGTCTGTAATTCCCAGGGATTTCCCTAGTCCCTTTTTTGAAATTTCGCTTCTCTCCAATCATCCAGTACTATTCCCATGGAGAATGAGGAGTCAAAGATCATCGTCAGAAGCGCAACAATCTCAGTCTTCGCTTCCCGTAGCAACCTTAGAGAAATCTGGTCTGATCCTGGCGACTTAGCTGTCTTGATGCTTCCCAAAATTTCCAGCACATCCACTTCCTTTATATCAATCTGTTCAAACCTTTTAACATCGTCCACCATGTTCTCACTATCAACAAGGTCCCTCTCTCTCATGAATACTGAAGCAGAAAAATCATTTAGGGCCTCCCCTACCTTTTCAGACTCCAGGCACAATTCCCTCCACTCTGTCTGATCATTTTCTTATTCCTTATGCTCGTGTAGAACACCTTTGTGTTTTTGCTAATCCTTCCCACCAAGGATTGTTTGTGCCTCCTCCTTGCTCTCCTCAGTCCATTTTTGAGTTCTTTCCTAGCTACCCTGTGATCCTGTAAAGATGTGCCAGATCCTTGCTTCCTCAACCTTAAGTAAGTGTCCTTCTTCCTCTTGACGAGAAGCTCCTCTTCTCTTGTCATCCAACACTCCTTCACCTTACCATTCCTTGCCTGTCTCAGTGGGACCAAGTTATCCAACACTTGCAACAAGTGCTCCTTAAACAGCCTCATATTTTTGTTGTGCAGTTCCTATGGACCACTTGTTCCCAATTTTTACTCCACAGCTCCTGTCTAACAGCAGTATAAATTCCCCTCCCCCAATTAAATACCTTCCTGTGCTGTCTGTTCCTAGCCCTCTCCATGACTCTGGTAAAGTTGAGGCAGTTATGGTTACTGTCACTGAAATGCTGTCCTACCGAGAGATCTGACACCTGGCATGGCATGTTGCCTTGCACCAAACCCAATACAGCCTCCTCTCCAGTTGGCCTATCTGCATATTGAGTCAGGAATCCTTCCTGGACATACCTGACAAAATTTGCTCCGTCCAGACCATCTGCAATAAGGAGGTTCCCATCAATAGTAGGAAAGTTTAAGTCACCCATAACTGCGACTCTGTTACATTGCACCTTTCCAAGATCTGCTGTCCAATCTATTCTTTCATCTCTCTGCTGCTGTTAGAGGGTCTAGAGAAAACATCCAATAAAATGATTGCTCCTTTCCTGCTCCTGACTTCCACCCATACTGACTCAGTAGACAAACCCTCCTCAGCAACCTCCTTTTCCGACGCTGTGATGCACTCACTCATTAACAATGCTACTCCCATCCTCTTTTAACCTCCTCCTTGTTCTTTTTAAAAGATCAAAACCCTGGAACATCCAGCAACCATTCTTGCCCCTGTGAAATCCATCTCTCCTTTATGACCATAACATTGTAGTTCCAAGTACTGATCAATGCTCTGAGTTCATCATTCTTATTCCTGACACTCCTTGTATTGAAACAGACACACTTTAACCCATATCATTGCTCTGTCAACGGTGTATCCTTCCTGACAGACTCTCTGCATTCTATTTCTGCCTGTTCAATAACTACCTTGTCCTCTGATCTGTAGCTCTGGTTCCCATCACCCTGCCAAACTAGTTTAAACACTCCCAAAGTGCTCTAGCAAATCTGCCGCCCAGGACATTGGTGCCCCTCCAGTTTGAGAGCAACCCATCCTTAATGTACAGGTCCCACCTTCCCCAGAAGGTACCCCAAAAATCTACAAGTCTGAAGCTTTCCCTCTTGCACCAGCCTGTGGTCACGTGTTTAGCTGGGGACACTACTGGTGAATTTTACCTCCCAAATCCCACAGGAGGAGCATGCAACTGCCGTAACATCCATTCCCACTGTTCTGAATTCCCAAAGAGACAACTGAAAAAAAAAATTAGTAACCTTACCGAATCAGCACACAGATCCCCTTTTTTTTGGTTTGAGGAGGAGGATGGGTGGGAGACACTACGCTAAGTAGAGTTTCAGATAAAGCAACCACCAAAATGTATTACCTCACTTCCTCAACAGTCCTATGTCCACTCCTGCTCACCGTGCGCTCTGACTATTCATGAGGTAAGTTTTTAAAGGATTCATTTACCTTCCTGGCAGCCCCTGGTCCTCGCTCTCACCGCTCCCTCTGCTGCTGCAAAAATGGACTCAATGGATTGAAATGGACTAGATGGGTTGAAATGCCTGCATCTACAGTGTCGGCATTCTGTGAGATCGGGAAGTAATTTGCCTGGACTTGAATCTGTAAATGTTCCCCAAAAAGACCGAAACTTCAGTTTGCTGTGTGTTTGAGATCAGTACAGCTGTCTTCCGTATTTAGATAGCTTTATTTCTTTTATCCTTAGTGTAATAAACTTCTGTTCTGTCATCAGAGGAAATCTGCAGCCGAATGTAAATATAACTCAGTGACTAATTAAAGATTATTTACCAGATTTCACTCAGGGATCAATTTTATTCAGTAGAACAATATGGATTCCTAACAAAGCTGTTGAATGGAATTTGAATTTATTGAGTTTTAGAAGGATCTATGCGTCTTTGAATGAAACAGTCCTGCGGAACCTTTGAATATAGACAGGAACATTATGGTCAATGTTATATGTTGGACTGGAGTTTCCAAATGTCTTTTAAATGTTGTTCCGAAGCAAAAGATAGATCAGTGTATTATTTGAAATCATCAAATCGGGCTAAAGTGAGAGAGTTTGCAGATCCTTTGAGGGTAGGAATAAAACGAGTTTGATAGAATGAGATACTTGAACTGATTACTCAAAGTTTAGAATCAGAAGGAGGGAAACCTGCAATTGGGATGCCACAGTTAGAAGTAGCTCAAATTTAGCTGGAAATGAAAATGTATGAATTGGAAGAACAAAAGAAATAAAAGGCAAGAGACAGAAAAGCTAAAGATCACAAGAATGAACAGCTAAGTGCAATGGAAAGAGAAGACAGAATAAAGAAAATGGAACTTAAAAAGCTTGGACACCAAAGTAGTAAGGAAATCGACAAAATGACTCGAAGAAATCTGAGATGAAAGAAAGAAAAAAGCAAGTAGTAACTCAGGATTATTCCCAATCCACTGACGGATTTGATTAAATTGAAATTCTCTGCTAAGCTAATGAAGTCTAAAAACATTTCACTGAGATTAAATTTTACCTGGATGGACAATGTGACATAATCAAGAGTGGAGAGTTTGAGTTCTTGGGAGAGGCTGAATAGGCCAATGCTATTTTCCCTGGAGCGTTGGAGGCTGAGGGGTGACCTTACAGAGGTTCATAAAATCATGGATAGGTTTAAGGTGGGAGAGAAAGATTTAAAAGGACCTGAGGGGTAACTTGTTCACGCAGAGGGTGGTGTGTGTGTATGGCACAAGCTGCCAGAGGAAGTGGTGGAGGCAGATATGATTACAGCATTTAAAAGTCATCTTGATTGGTATATGAACAGAAAGCGTTTAGAGGGATATGGGCCAAAATGCTGACAAATGGGACTGGGTCAGGCTGGGATGTCTGGTCTGTGTGGACAAGCTGTGTACACCGAAGGGTCTGCTTCCGTGCTGTATAACTTTATGACTGCACGTTTCGACCTTAGTATTACAGAATGTTTTGACAGAGACAGCTTTGAATTGGCAGCCAATATGTCACAAGGAAAGTGTGCAGGCTTGATTTTTTTTTTGAAAAACAATTTTGCATGCATATGAGCTTGTCATAAGAGATAAACTTAATCAGATATTTGTAGAATTTGCATGAGATAAAGAAACACTGGGATCAGTTGTTTTGATCACTGAAGTTAATCGAAACTTTGAGAATATGAGAGAAATGATTTTTCAAGAATTTAGAGAATGCTTAAGTGCAAACATAAAATTATCATTAGATGACCATTACGTCTTCTGAGATCCCACACATACAGTTACAGGTGGGGAAATGGTGATATGGGAAAAGACAAGGAAATTGGAGGATTGAAGAAAAATTGTAGGTGTAAAAGATGTTTTTTTATGGAACAAATAAACACGGAGACACCAAAAGTAACAAAGGACAAGGTAAGAACCCAGAAGTGATACAAAGAAAAGAGCTTCTCTTGTAACACGACTCGACATAGCAAATCCAATCGCTAGAAGCTAATTGGAAAACTGATTGCAGTGTTAGGAAGTCTCAGAAAAATGGAAAGAAATGAGTATTAAAACTGTAGCCATCATATGAAAAGAGCATGTTTCCGTTGAATTTACTGAGAAAAGAGATGTGTCTCCAGACCATCAGGAAAATTCCTCCTTGGTTATTGCTGAAGGGGATCAAATCACTAGAGGTTTTGAATGTTTTATTCTCAAGATCAGATCTTATACTGGCATCATTCATTCTACCATTGCCTGTGCTGGATGTTGACAACAGCTATCCATTCATTAAAACATTACTCAGTGCTCATTCTCCATCGCCCTGCAAATTTTTCTGTCCTGAGTCTGTCATCCAAGTCCCTTTTGAAAGTTAATATTTAATCTCCCTTCCACCGCCATTTTTCATTTAAAAGGATCCTTTTCTGCTCATGGAAATAGTCTCCACTGCCTTGATGAGTTTGAACACTTGTTAAATCTTCATTTGCCATTACTCACTCACTTGCCTTCAGACGTGCCAAAGGAAGACTTAAAGAGGTAATCAGGTTCTAATTCGCCATCTGAAACACATGACCTAAACAAAGATCAGCCATTTATATTTGTACCTCTTTCACATGTTGTGCAAAATGCATACATTACTTCAAAGATTGTTCTGTAACATATTCATTTTATGGTCAATCTGGAAGACATGAATATGCCATGAAAATGAGTAGAGTACAAGAGGCTCAATGTTTATGGAGACAGAGCCAATAGGGTTCATATCAGATGCATTTGTCAGGAAAACATCTGCAAAAATGTGGAACCGCAGGCTGTGGATTCAATGATCAGTATTGGAAGTTCATTCTCCTTCATAGGCTGTCACTTGGGATCAGGGTTCAATGGGTTTTGAGATTGCTATTTAAGTCCAATGCACACTTTGTGTGTCTGTCTTATGTTGGATAAAGAAGTGCTTGGTGCGTTTAATCAACGAGTATGGAGGTTGATGCATGCACTGTGCATTTGTTCTGCTCCTCTATGTTCCCAATCACGTCTGAAGCTAGATCCGGTCCCTTTCCTGAATAAGTCTCCATTTCACTCAGTTACAGATCAGGGAATCTAGGTTTGTGTTTTTCTTTGTTTAGATAGCTCCTCTGCAGGACGTTTTCAAGCAATTTTCTTGTGATGCCATCCATTCATTGCCATCTGCTGCCAGTGTTGGTCTTTCTCACCCTTAAATTTTTATACCTGCTAATTTAGATCCCTCTTCATTATTGGGGGTGTATTTCATCACCAAGGTCAAGGTAACTATTGGTTTAAATGGTCTCTGTTCAAAGCCCCTTTTGTTGGCCACCTTGTGAGCTCTGGGAATGCAGTTGGATTAGCTCTAGACTCTGAAGGCTTAATACTATGTTAGTCAAACAGAAGGAAAAACTACTCAACAAGCATAAAGACCTGAGCGTTTGCCTGTAATTAATTTATTAATTGCAGCGCTGTTTCTCTGGTCTGTATAATTTGAAGTAATGATATCCTTACCTTGTCAGCATACTGTAAACTGCATGACATTTTGAAAATAACATAGCTGAAATCTCTATTCGTATTAAAATGTGAACTATTAACATTTTTCAAACCAGTAAAATATTCAGAAGATGCTTCCTTCCGATAGTAATTGTGCTGCCAGAGGCGGAGATACAGACAAAATTGTTTTTCTCTCCCGAATGCCAATATGGCCTTTCAGAAATGGAGTCTCAGGCTACATTTTAACTCTGGCCAAATTGAAGATCATGGACCATTACAAAGCTGTGTTTCAATTTGTCAGCATGAGCCAGCAAACTCAGAACAACCTCGATACAGTATTTTCGATCCTTGGGACTTACTCCCAGTAACTATTGAAGCTATTACTATGTTAAATATAGATGACTTCCACACAATAAACTGGAAAGAAAAGTTGCCCTTCAGCCCAACCTGTCAATACCACTGTTTATGCTGCAATTGAACCCTCTAACATCTTTCTTTGTCTCACCCTTCTCACCCCTTTCCATCAAATGCTTCTCAAGTTTTCCGTGAAATGTATCTGCAGAGTTCGTCTCAACTGTTTCCTTGTGAGTTCCACGTGAGTACCGTTTTATTCACAGAAAAGATTTTTCTTGAATTCCTGTTTGGATGTATTGGTGACTATATTGATAGCCTGTACTTCTGCTCATTGACACAAGAGTAAACCTCTTCCCTGCATCCCCCAAGCAACATCTTTCCAAACTTTCAAAGCCTTACTGCAAGACCCCTCAGCCTTCTCCAATCAGATGAAATGAACCCAATCTGTTCAAATCTGAGAAACATAATCCAGCCCATCTCTCTTACCCAGCATTATTTCAAAATTGAAAGAAAGAAATGTATGTTTAGCACTTTTCATGAAGAAATGCAATGTGATGTGAACCCTTTTACTGTCACTGGACTAGCTATCTGGAGGCACAGGCTCATGCTTTGAAAACATGGTTTAAATCCCAGCATATCAGCTTGGAGAATTTAAAGGCAATTCATAATTCTGAAATATAATGCTTATCTCAGTTTTGGCAGCCCTAAGAACTATCATTGTTGCAAAAATCCATCTGGTTCACTCCTATCTCTTAGGAAAATAAGCCTGTGACACTTATCTGATCTGGACTATATGTTACTCTGTATACACAGCAGTGTTGATCCTTAGCTGACCCCTTAAATGGCACAAAGTCACTCAGTTCAAGAGCAGTTCAGGATCAGCAACAAATGTTGGATATGTCATCGACATGCGCATCACACGCGTTTTTTAAAAGTGCAATTTCAGCTCTGCAGGATTGTGCATTACCTTTAAATGCTGTGCTTTGACTTTTGTACTGCTGGAGATTGCATTGCATAATTCTGTTTGAATTGAGACTTTGTTTCTTCACAATAGCTTTTTCTTTAGCTAAGTGTGTGGTAATCTCATCCTTTTTTGCTTGACATCTGGAACTCGGCGATCTGTGTATTGAGAGATGTACAACCAAACAGTAAACGTTGTTACAACAATAAGACATAGTTTTGTCTGACGAGAAGCGTGTTGAACAATCACCCTGACGATTTCTCTTTCCTGCCTTGCTAACTGAGTTCCAAAATGTAAGACCCAAACTTGATTCACCATGGCTTTATATAGCACCTTCCTCTTCAATTTGGAAGGATGAGAGCAGCACATGCAAGTGCAACACCATGCTGTGCAAGTTTCTTTCTCAGCGGCACATCATCCTGACTTTGAACTATATCACCATTCCTTCACTTGCACTGTATCAAAATCCTGAACTTCCTTTCTAACAACAATTTAGGTTTACCAACCCTCAGTACTGGTTCAAAAATGTGGCTCAGCATTACCTCCTCAAGGGCAATTGGGAATAAACAACAAATGCTAATTACATGTCGTGACATGTACTTATCTTAAACAGGTAAAAGTAGCATTCTTACTCAGAAAAAAACACACTCTTGTTGTAAGGGAACACATTTTTACTTTGGACTATAAACTTGAAAATTAAATTTAGACACTTATAATCTAAAAGAGAACAAGGAGAATGTTTTCTGCCATTTGAAGAGCAAGTAGATTGCATGGTGCAGTGAGGTGGATACTTTGTGAGATGGTATGGCACCAGGAGTCTTTGAGTGAAGGAAAAACAGCCGAAACAGCCTTTGCATTCCACAAGCTGCAGTATGTTCCTGTGATTACATTGCATTCAGAGACATGCAGATGCATGCAAGCAAGGAACATCTCCAAATATCCCTCTCTGTGAAAAGACAGAACTTTGAAGGTATGAAAAGGAATTTTGACACAAACAAAGACCTAGATCAATCCTAGGTCACCTTGGTTTATCGAATTAGATCAATATTGGTTTAGCCAACATCATTTTAAAAAACCAAAAGCTCAGTGAGAAGCAACTCACATCCTTGTAGTCTGGACGCTTGAACAACAGAATTTGTTTTACGCTGCCTGTATTTTACAACCCACAGTATATGTGCCAAACTGTCTTTTTGTTTGTCTTGTATTTGGAGTTTTAAATGGATAAAGCTAGTGCAATTTGTGTACTAATTTTTTTTAACCAATTGTTAATAAGTTTGTTCACAAAATGAAGTTATTTTCCTATTGTGAGAAACAAAACTCACATATTAATAAATTTCAGTCCGAATCAAATTCTGAAGCAGCGAATTTTATTGATACATACTTGCAAAGATTGGGTGCCTAACGAGTGAGCACCTCGATCTGAGGGTTACATTCTGATTTATGCTGTTCAGCTGCGTCTCTCGGTCCTTCCCTTTCACCCCATTGGTTACTTTTACTGTAGCGCATGGCCTATCATAAGCTCTAGCTTCGCTCCACCTTTGTCTAGCTTCTCTCCGCCTCTGTTTACTTCTCCCATTACTCTAAGCCTGTCGCCCTTTACTCTTATTTATCTCATTCCTTATATGTGACTATCCTGGTATAGTTTGCTGTCTTCGTGCGATCATCCTACCAAACTAAATTCCATCCGTTGGCCACATCACTCCTGAGACTGGCACACTATTCTCCTGTTACTGGTACATCCCGCTACACGGTTGCTCTGCCCTATTAGTCAGAGATAATTGTACCTGATTTTGCTTCTTTCCGTTTTCCTATGCCTGGTACATCCCGCTCCACGATTGCTCTGCCTTAGTAGTCATAGATAATTCTATCTTTTCGCTTCTCACTGTTTAGTATTTGCATGCACAGCCTAATTTTATAATGTAAGCTTTTGCAGAAACAACACCTGTTCCCTTATTCTGCACAATTTTAACCCTATACCTTACACTATTCATGACAAAATGTCATGACAGTTACTTTTGTACTGATTAGCTGCGTGGCAGGCCAATTGAACTTGGAGGTTTAATTGGATAACTCAGGCATTTGTGATGGCCTGTGGAACAATGGGACTTTATTATCGGCACACTTCCCAGTTCAGTTGTGATGTGATAAAGAATATTCCATCACTAAATGATCATAATGATATCATAGTTCAGAATTTTTCATGCTCACTGCCATTAGTTTTTGATCATTTTTACCTTTTGCACTGTGGATAATTTGATGATAGGAACATCGGAATTTGGAGTATGAGTATGCACTTCAGCCCTTCATGACTGATCTTAACCTTGTCTCAACTTCAATTACCTGCGTGCTCCCCATAGCCCTTTATCCTATCCAAAACATATCTGTTTCTTGCTTGAATCTGTTGATTAATTTTGTTTCCACTGCAGTCTGAGGCAGTGACTTCCACAGATTCACAACCCTCTGAGAGAAGCAGTTTCTCCTCATCTCAGTTTTGAACTTTATTCCTCTGACTCTTTATCTATGACCTCTTGTTCAAGACTATCTCACAAGGGGAAACATCTGTTCAGAATTCACCTTATCAAACCCTTTTGCATTTTATATACTTAAATCAGATCCCCCCTCATTCTTCTGAACTCGAGTGAGTACAAACCCAAGCTATTCAAATGCTCCTTGTATGACATCCCTTTCATCCTTGGAATCAATCTGATTAACCTTTTCTGAACTGCCTCCAGTGTCACCACATCCTTCCTCAAGTAAGGAGACCAAAACTGTCCACACTCCTCCAGGTGTGGTCTAACCAATATCTTATATAATTGTAACAACACTTTTATAAAGAAGAATGTGAGGATTGCAGATGCTGGAGATCAGAGTCAAAAAGAGTGGCACTGGAAAAGTACGGCAGGTCAGGCAGCATCTGAGGAGCAAGAGAGTCTATGTTTCAAGCATAAGCTCTTCATCAGGGACATTCCTGATGAAGAGCTTATGCTTGAAATGTCGACTGTTTTGCTCTTCAGATGGTGGCTGACCAGCTGTGCTTTTCCAGTGCCACATTTTCTGAATTTTCTTTTTATAATCCATTCCTTTTACAATACATGTCAAGATTCCATTTTTTCTGATTAAACTGCACATACGAACCCATTTTCTGCAATTCATGCACAGAGACACCCAGATCCCTCTACAGTGACACACTTTGAATCTTTTTCCCATTTAAGTAGTAATTTGCCCTTTTATTTTGCTGGCCAAAATGGACAACCTCATACTTAAAAATCACACAACACCAGGTTGTGTGGTATGGTAGGTCATGTGATGTCATGGTAACCTCATACTTATCCACATTAAGCTTCATCTGCCAGATTCTGGCACATTCTCTTAGCCTATTGATATCTGTAAACTCTTCATCTCCTCAACATTGTTTGCTTTCCCATGTATTTTAGTATCATCCGTGAAGTTTTCTCAGTTACATTCTGTCCCTGCAATCAGATCATTTTTATAGATTGTAAATAAATTATATATCGATTGAGTTTCGAGAACTGAACTCTGCGGCACCCCACAATTTGCAGTTCGCCATCCAGAGAAGGATCAGTTTATCCCAACCCTCTGCTTTCTGTCAGTCAGTCAGCCAATTCACGCCCCAGCCTCCACTCTCAACCCTTTGGGATCTAGCCTTCTGGATCAGTCTTTTATACAGTACCTTGTCAAATGCTTTCTGAATATCTAGATGTACCACATCCATCTTGCTGGTTCCATTCTCAAACAAATCTAGGTTTGTTGAGCACGATTTGCCCTTTATGAAACCATGCTGACACTGGTGAATTGAGCTTTGTTTCTCCAAGTGTTCTGTTACGGCCTTCTTTATGATTAACTCCAGCAACTTCCCCACTACAGAGGTCAAACCACTGGTCTGTAGTTTCCCACCATTTGCCCATCTTTTTTGTCTAAGGGTGTCACACTAACATGTTTCCAAACCACTGAAAACTGTCCAGAATCCCAGGAATTTGGGAATATCGTAACTAATGCATCCATTATCTCTGTTGCCACCTCATTTAATACCGTAGGTTGCAGGAAATCAGGCTATGGAGATTTTATCTGTCCTTAATCCCTTCAGTTTACTTAATATCTTCCCCATAGTTACCATAATTTCGCAAAGTTCCTTTGTAGTAACTGCAGTTTTGGGAAGACGTTTTTATCTTCCACTGTGAAAACAGAGATTAAATATTAGTTTAATGCCACTATCATTTTTGAGTTTCCTATTTTTACCTCGCCATTTTATTCCTTCAAAAGGTTAACATTTATTTTCACTATTCTCATAAACTGGGCAGCGATACCATGAGAAGTGAGTGCAACTGATTTTAGGCGTGTACTCTGTATTATGTAATGTTCTCCATTTCCAGTATTTTGGCACACAAGAACCAGACAAGGAACAACATTGGAAGATTTTGCTGTTCCTTGTCTGGTTCTTGCTTTAAAGATGGAAAATGTGGAATGAAGAATGTTAAATCAGCAAGTGTCACTGTGAAGGTATCTCATGAAGGAACCTGTCACAGCTGAGAAATAACTCAATGTGAGCTTGGAGTTGGTCTGCTCCAAAAAAACCTATCATTTGTGCAGTATTAGGATATAAAACAATTGGATCAAAATCCTTTAATTTATTTTGATTGAGGCATTGACCCATTCATCGCAATTAAAATATCAGACAGGGAAGTTTCAGACCAATTCAGTGTGCATTTGTATGCTAATATTGCTCATTCTTTCCTCTTGTTCCCTCCTTTTGACATGAGCAGCATGAATTTCAGAGAATAATCCTTTTCCAAGCTAGACTCTTGAGCTGGACTGAAGGGTCACAGCGTGCGAATTGACTCTCACTTTGCGCAGCACAAATGATATGAGCAAGGTCAATGACTGAAATTGCAAGTAACAGCAAGCCGAACGGCAATCAGCACAGTTGCCAAGATGAGAAATGTGTGGTGAAGAGTAAAGCCACGTGCACAAGTTTAATCCCTTAATGGTTGGATGGTTTAGCTGGCCTGCCACCTCACCTAACCCTCTGCTTGTGGAGTGATTACCCTCAAGCAATACAAAACTGACTGTCTCTCTCTCTCTCTCTGTAATGGAAAGAGATGCCTGTGGCCCTTTGGGAATATGGCACCATTCTTTAACAGAAGAGCAAAAAATGCTGATAAAAATTAAGATTCTCAGTGAATGTAGATTTGATGCATTGATGGACTCTACAATTAGTGGTCATACCTTTTCAGCTCCCTGCACTCCAAATCGAAGAATACCCTCCTCACTTTAAGAGACTCCTTATAATCTACCTATTTGTCAAAGCTCTTGATCACCTGACCAAATGTTTGCTTGCGTGTCTTCGGGGTCAGACTTAGTTTTACATTACTCCTACAAAACATTTGTAATGTTTTATTGTAGTGAAGGCAATTATGTAAGTTTTTGTAGTCATTACATCCTTCACTAGAAACCTGCCATAGTATAAGGCTTCATCAGTCCAGAATCTAACTGCTCAAAGTGATCAGCAACCTGGTATTAATTAACTTCATCCCAAAAAGTTAGACGACTCACTCAGGAAACTCTTGCTCTCTGGATTTGCTTGTCTTCTATGAACTACAATGAATTCACCTTGACCATAAGGGGTGGCATGGTGGCTCAGTGGTTAGCATTGCTACCTCACAGCACAAGGGACCTGGGTTTAATTCCTCAGGCAGCTGCCTGTATGTACATTATCCCTGTGTTTGCAGGGGTTTCCTCCGGGTCCACTGGTTTCCTCTCAAAGTCCAATGATATGCACGCTCAGTGGATTGGCCATGGGAAATTAGCCATAGTGTACAGGGATATACAGGCTTGGTGGATATCCAGGGTAATTGTGGGGTTACAGGGATAGGGTGAGAGGGTGGTTCTGCGTGGGATGCTCTTTGGAGGGTAGGTGTGGACTCGATGGGATTCTGTAATTCAATAAGATTAAGGGTATTGAAATAAACAACTTCATATTTAATTAATCATTACAATGGCAACTAAATAAAGTGAATGCAGAAGTATGTTCCAGTTCTCAGTACGGTATTGTCGGGCCAGATCTTACACTTCAGTTTTTGTTGAATGATCTTTATGAAACCACTCTGGCATATTCCAGTAAGCTGCACAGTACAAGAGCAAGAAAAGTGTTGATTGCATTCAGATATAAAAATGACTTTAATAAAGAATAGATAATCTCCTCAAACCTGTGCCCAAGTCTCTCGTTCAGGCAATGGCCGAGCGGTATTCTCACTAGACAATTAATCCAGAAATTCAGCTAATGTTCTGGTGACCTGGGTTCATATCCTGCACTGGCAGATGGTGGAATTTAAATTCAATGTAAAAAATTAGAATTAACAAGCCACTAATAACCATGAAACCATTGCCAATTGTCTGAAAAACCCATCTGGTTCACTAATGTCCTTCAGGCAAGAAAATCTGCCATCCTCATCTGGTCTGGCTGATGTGTGACTCCAAAACCATCGCATATGGTTGACTCTCAGTTGCCCTCTGAAATTGACGAGCAAGCTATTTAGTTGTATCAGTCGTGATGAAGTCTCAACAAAGAAATGAAACCGGGCGGACCATCTGGCATCGACCTAAGTCACTGGAAATAACAATGGCAGAAATAGCCCTGTTGGCCCTGCAAAATCCCCCTTACACCTTGAGGCGAGTGTCAAAATTGGGAGAGCTATCTCACAGACTGATCAAGCAATAGCCTAGCAGTTATACTAGTGCAATCTTACCTGATAATGTCTTAGACACCATCATCACCATCACTGGATATGATGATATCTTGTCCTAACGGTAGGATAAACCCAGCAGAGGTGACGCACAATGATATACAGTCGGAAGAAAATTGCCCTGGGAGTCCAAACCCCATGAAGTCTCATGGTTTCAAGTTAAGTGTGGGCACGGAAACATCCTGCTGATCACCACATCCTTCAACTGAGAAATCAAAACTCGTCCATGTTGTCCAACAGTTGGAAGAAGCACTGAGGGTGGCAAAGATGCAAAATCTATCCAAATGTGGCTTGACAGCAGTACTACTGATCAATCTGGTTGAGTCCTGAAGGACATAGCTGCCAGACTGAGGGAACCAATAAGAGGGAAAAATATACTTGACCTCATCCTTACCAATCTGCTGGCTGCATGCATTTGTACATGACAGTATCAGTAAGAGTGACCATTGCACAGTTCTTGTGGATATGAACTCTCACCTTCACCTTGTCGTTTTGTGTGGCAGTATCACTGTGCTAAATGGGACAGACTTCAAACAGATCCAGCAACTCAAGATTGGGCATCCATAAGGTGCTTTGGGCGATCAACAGCAGCAGAATTGTACTCCACCACAATCTGCAACCTCATGGCTTGGCATATTGTCCACTAAACCATTACCATCAAATCAAGGAATCAGCCTTGGTTCAATGGAGCGAGCAGGAGGATGTGCCAGCACACGTCATGCCTAAAAGAATGAGGTTCCAATCTTGAGAAGGTACAAAACACAACTACTTGCATGCCAATTAGCGTAAGCAGCAAATGATAGACAGAGCTTAGCAATCCCACAGATCAGATCTCAGCTCTGTAGTCTTGCCAAATACAGTTGTGAATGGTGGTGGATAGTTAAGCACTCACTGGAAGACAAGAATCCATAAATATCCCATCTTCAATGTTGGAAGAGCCCAACACATTAGTGCAAAAGACAATGCTGAAGCATTCAAGCAATCCTCAGCCAGAAGTGCTCAGTAGATAATCCACTTTGGCTTTTTCCAGTCATACCCAGCATCACAGATGTCAGTCTTAATTCACTGCACATATCACAAAATGATGAGAGGCACTGGAACCTTGCAAAGGCTATGGATGTTGACAACATTCTGGTTGCAGGACAGAAGACATGCTGTAGAGCTTGCTGCTTCTCTAGCCAAGCTCTTCCAATGCAGTATACTGCTGGCATTTACCGAACAATGTGGAAAATTGCCTAGGTAAGTGCTGTCCGCAAAAAGTAGGACAAATTCAAGTGGCCAACTGCCACCCTGTCAATGTACTCCTGACTATCACTAAAGTAATAGAAAGTTTCATTGACAGTGCTATCAAGCAGCAGCAGATAAACAACATTCTGCTGACGAATGCTCAGGTTGGGTTCCACCATGGGCACTCAGCTCCTGATCTCATCACAGCTTTGGTTCAAACATGGACAAGAATGCGGAATTTCAGAGGTTAGGCAAGTGTGCAGTTTTCAATCGTGTGTGACATCAAGAAGCCATCACAAAACTCAAATCAATGGGAATCAGAGGCGAACTCTCCACTGCCTCGAGTCATACCTAACACAGGCAGGTGATTGTAGTTGAAGGTCAGTCATCCATGCTCTAGGACATCGCTGCAGGAGTTCCTTAGCCCACTCATCTTTAGCTGCTTCATTAATGACCTTTCCTCCATATGTGATGATTCTGTAGCTTCAAAAGGTGTGTTTTGTCCTAGTTTCTTTTTGGGAGAGATTGGGGGACAGGTGCCGAGCAGTCTATGAGAAGACTAACAACTGGCGAGGCCTTGGAGTTTGTTTTTAAAAGTTGGTACAGTAGAGGCAGCCTGAGGGGGTGTGTTCAAGCTCTCACAGAGCCAGGATTTTAGTTAGTTTTCAGCATTTGTTGCTGGGGTCGCATCAGGCAGTGACTCTCTCCCAGCTGCTACACTCTCTCTCTCAGAATTGACCTTTGATGTTCTTTCCATACTGGATTGGAGAACTGCATGTGAAACAACCTGATTTCTGAATTTGCCTTTTTGCCAAGGCTATGTTTACGGGGTGTTACTATAATGGAACAGTGACATAAGAACATAAGAAATAGGAGCAGGAGTAGACCATCTGGCCCTTCAAGCCTGCTCCACCATTTAATAAGATCATGGTTGATCTTTTCATAGCCTCAGCTTCATTTACCCACCTTCTCACCATAACCCTTAATTTATTTACTGTTCAAAAAGATTAGCGGTCTTAGCTTTAAAAGAGTTTACTAAGGAAGCCTCAATTACTTCACTGGGCAGGAAATTTCATAGATTCACAACCCTCTGGGTGAACAAATGCCTTCTCAATTCCGTCCTAAAAGTGCTCCCCCTAATCTTGAGGCTATGCCTATTGTCCTAGTTTCACCTGCCAGTGGAAGCGTCCTCTCTCCTTTTCTCTTATATATTCCCTTCATAATTTTATATGTTTCTCTCAGATGCCCCTTCATTCTTCCAAATTCCAATGAATATAATCCCAGTCTACTCAGTCTCTCCTCATAAGCCAAACCTCTCAATGCCAGAATCAACACCTCATGAACCTCCTCTGCACTCCCTCTGCCAGGTCATCCTTTCTCAAGCAAGGAGACCAAAACTGCACACAGTACTCCAGTTGTGGCCTCACCAGCACTCTGTCCAGCTGTAACATAACCTCCCTGTTTTGAAACTCAATCCCTTCAGCAACAAATTACATGTTGCACCTGCAGACCAACCTTCTATGATTCATGCACAAGAACACCCAGGTCTCTCTGCACAGCAGCATGCTACAATTTCTTACCATGTGTCAAGCCTTTGCCCACTCAATTAAACTATGCCCCTTTGCAAAGTTTCACAGTCCTCTGCACACTTTGCTCTACCACTCATCTTAGTTTCATCCACAATTTTGACACACTGCACGTGGTCCCAACTCCAAATCATCGAGGTTAATTATCGTTTCATCACTGATCCCTGAGGCACACCACTCGTCATTGATTGCCAACCAAAATAGCATTTATTTATTCCTACTCTTTGCTTCCTGTTGGTTAACCAGTCCTCTATCCATGCGAACATATTGCCCCTAATGCCTTGCATCTTTATCTTGTGCAGCAACCTTTTATGCGGCACCTTGTCGAATGCCTTTTGGAAATCTAGATACACCACATTCACTGGGTCCACGTTGTCCCCTGTGTTTGTAATGTCTTCATATAATTCCAAAACATTAGTTCAGCATGACCTGCCCTTCATGAACCCATGTTCTGTTGCACAACAGGACAGTTTTTGTCTAGGTAGCTTGCTAATTCTTCCTTGATAATAGACTCAAGCATTTTCCCCACTATAGAAGTTAAGTTCACCAATCTATAATTCTCCATCTTTTGTTTGCCTCCTTTTTTAAACCGTGGCATCACATTTGCTGTTTTCCAGTCTGCTGGAACTGCCCCAGACTCCAGCGAATTTTGGAAGATCGCCACAAGTGCATTTGCTATTTCTCCCACCATCTCTTTTAGTACCTGGGATACATTCTATCAGGGCCAGAAGATTTGTCTACCCTTAGCTCCATTAATTTGTCCAACATTACCTCGTTCATGATAATGATTGTTTCCTGGTCCTCACCTTCCTTGGTCTCCTTGTCAATTACTGACATGTTATTCGTGTCCTCCACTGTGAAGACTGACACAAAATAACAATTCAATGCCTCGGCCATTTCCTCATATCCCTTTCTCATCCTGTATGGGGCCAATGTTTATTTTAACCATTCTTTTTCTTTTTATACATTCATAGCAACTTTTGTTATCTGTATTTATGTTCTGAACTAGTCTATTCTCATCATCTTTCTTACTTTTCTTTATAGCTATTTTTGTGGCAGTCTGTTGAACTTTAAAGCTTTCCCAATCTTCTAGTTTCCCGTTGATCTTGGCCACTTTATATGCCTTCTCTTTCAATTTGGTAGCCTCCCTTATTTCCTTTAGACTCTCATGGCAGATTGGAGTCGAAAAGCATAGCGGGTCAGACAGCATCCAAGGAGCAGGAGAATCGACTTTTCAGGCATAACCCCTTCCTCAGGAATGGGGAGTGGGGGAGGAAGGGGTCTGAGAGAGATAAATAGGAGAGGGGTGGGACTGGGGGAATAAGGTAGCTGGGAAGGTGATTTGGTAGGTGGTGGTGATGATGGTGATGGTGATAGGTTGCAGCGGAGGCTGGAGCGGATAGGTCGGAAGGAAAATTGACAGGTAGGGCAGTTCAAGAAGGCTGTGCCAAGTTGGAGGGTTGGATCCAGGATGAGGTGGTGGGGAGGGGAGATGAGGAAACTGATGAAATTGACATTGATGCTGTGTGATTGGAGGGTCCCAAGGCAGAAGGTGAAGTATTGTCCTCGAGGCATCGGATGGCTAGGATTTGGTGGTGGAGGAGGCCCAGGACTTACATGTCCTTGGTGGCATGGGAGGGGGAATTGAAGTGGTCAGCCACAGGGTGGGTAGGGTTGTTTGGTGCGCGTGTCCCAGAGATGCTCTCTGAAACATTCTGCAAGTTAGCGTCCTGTCCCCCCAATGCAGAGGAGACACATCGAGAGCAACGGACACAGTAGATGAGGTGTTTGGATGTACAGGAAAATCTCTGCTGGATGTGGAAGGATCCTTTGGGGCTTTAGATGGAGGTGAGGTGGGAGGTGTGGGCGCAAGTTTTACATCTCTTGCGGTGGAAAGGGAAGGTGCTGGGAGTGGAGGTGGTTTGGTAGGGAGTGTGCACGTAATGAGGGAGTTGTGGAGGGAATGATCTCTGCGGAATGCTGATAACGGTGGGGACGGAAATATATTTCTGGTGGTGAGGTCTGATTGTAGGTGGCAGAAATAGCAGAGGATGATGCGCTTTATCTGAAGGTTAATGGGGTGGAAGGTGAGGACCGGGGGATCCTAACCTTGTTGTGGTTGGGAGTGTGGGGTTCAAGCATAAGTGTGGTATTGGAAAAGCACAGCAGGCCAGATAGCATCCAAAAAACAGGATCTACCCATGCAGATTACCACTTTTCCTGCAGTCCTTCGTTTTCACTGGTACATATGTATGGTGAGCATTTCGAAAAACTGGTTTGAAAGTCCTCCACTGTTCATCAACTGTCCCACCATTGAGTCTTTACTTCCAGTCTACTTTAGCCAACCACTTCCTGGTTCTATTTTAGTCTTCTGTGTTTAAGCACAGGATCCTGGTCTTGGATTTTATCTTCACACTTTCCAAATGTATTCTAAGTCCAGCCATCTTGTGATTGCTTCTTCCAAGAGGATCCCTAACTATGAGATCATTAATTATTCCTGTCTCATTACACAGGACCAGATCTGGGATAGCTTGCTCCCTTGTTGGTTCCATTATGTACTGTTCAAGCAAACTCTTACGGATACATTCCATGGACTCCTCCTGAAGGCTAACCTGACTGACCTGGTTCGACTAATCAACATGTAGATTAAAATCCCCTTCTTCTGAGAATTTCTGATTTCCACCCAAATGGATTCCACCTTCTTCTCCATAGAATTTATATCATCTGTCATCACCGCCCTGAAGTTATCTTTAAATGTCAGAGTTACACCACTTCCCTTACCTTCCTCTCTGTCCTTCTAAATACTCTGATGCCCCTGGATATTTAATTTCCAGTTGTGACCATCGTCCAAGCATGTCTGCATCGTGGCTACTAAATCATATCCCTTCGCAATGATTTGTGCCTTTAACTCATCTACCTTGGTACAAATGCCAAGAGCATTCATGTAAAGTGCCCTTTTGCTAGTTTTTGTACCCTCTTTATGGAATCCTACATCTTCATTGATAATCTCTTCTGAGTTATCCTTTTTACTTCTTTCATTGTCTGCCATGTAGTTAAATTCTCCTGCACACATGCTCACCTGTTGTTTTCCTTTTTATTTACCATCATACTTCCTGTTGTTTTCCCCTTTCCTTCCCCCCCAGTTCACTAGTTAATTAGTAATGGTTGCTGTATCTATTATTCATTAACTTTTTGAATCAAATTGTTATTCCAAGCTCTTTCTTTTGTCTGTATTTAACGATAGTATTTGAATAAGTTGTGTTTTGCTTAATGTTAAGTAGTTGGACCAATCAAATTGCATCTGGAACACAGCACCTGACATTTATTTTTAAAATAAGAAATTATTAGGGTCCAGTTTCCCTTCTTAATATATTCTGAGGGGGATCTAGTGTGGTCCATAACACATCATAAGGTCAGAAGGTCATAACACATCATAAGGTCAGCATCATATGTAACTCCTCAGATACTGAAACAATCCATGTTCAAATACATTAAATTGCAAGTGGCATCCACCTAAACAAATGCCGGTTAATGAATATCTTCAATTAGACACACTTCAACAACCACATTCAATGGTGTTGCCATCACTGACTCCCCCACTGTCACATCATGGGGCTTACCATTGAGCAGAAACTTCACTGGGCTCAGCATATAAATACAAGGGCTACAAGACAAGGTCAGAGGCTTGGACTGGAATATTATATTCCGTTGTATTAAAATACGATGCATAACTTACCTCCTGACACCCCAAAGTTTGTCCACCATCTGCAAGGTACAAGTCAGGAGCATGCCGGAATACTCCCCATCACCCTGATGGGTGCAGTTCCATGAACACTCAAGAAGCTTCACACCCATCGAGGACAAAGTAGTCTGCATGAATGGCACTGCATCCACAAGCATTCAGTCCCTCTACCAACAATGTGCAGTAGCAGTACTGTGTTCTGTTAACAAGATGTACTGCAGAAATTCACCAACGATCCTTAGACAGCACTTTCCAAGCCCACAGCCACTTCCATTGAGAAAGTGCACATGGAGACACTGCACATGATACTGTTGCGAAGTTATGCTTAATTTTTGCAGACTGGAGTTTGAAGGATTGTGGATACCTGGGAGTTTTTTTTCAAAGAGACGTCAGTGAAATGACACGGGAACATTTTAAAACAAGACACACCCCAGGAGGTAACTACTTGTTGACTGGAGATAGCATGCTTTTGTTATTGGGTTCCAATTTCTGCTTTGAATACTGTTTGCAGTAGTTGGGGAGAACCCTGATGGAAGAAAGAATCTTCTCAGCTTTCCTCTTTCTGGAAGGAGCCCTTGTTGTTGGTCCTTTGTCATTGCTTGAATCCTGGTCCAGCTGTTTTTGCATGTAAAGCCTCTAGAAGAGTTCCGTGATATTTCCTGAACAAGTATGTCTGCAGAGGTATCCAGAAACAACCACATGTGTTAAATGACATACATCTTGTGTGCCAGAATATCAAGTTAACAGTCATCTCAAGATCTGCCATTCTGCTTTCAAGAACAAAACCTTTTTTTACCAAAAATGTTTGTTCTCTTGTGAACCTCTGCAGAGAGGAAAATACATTTCTTTTATTTGCTGTGTAGATATGTTTGAATATCGAGAGGGATAAATTATAATATTTTAATGTTACAAACTGTTAAACTGTTTTGCATCTTCATTGAACAAATTTTGCTTCATTACAAATCACTAATTTTAAGTTTATTAAGAAACCTGATTGATGGATTTTTTTCAATCAAAGCTTAAAATGGAGAAAGCGTACTTTTGTCTATTTTGTGAATTGGGTAAAGTAATTACTATTATTTTGTGATGCATGGAGCCATGGAAATAGAGCAAGGTAGTACATTCCTCCCATCTCCATTGTAGCACTATCTCATCAGCCATCCAAGATACCACTCCTCTGAATTAAATAGTCTGGATTAGCTCTGTGTTTCAATTCTAATTCTAGCCATGTCAATTTCACCCTCAAAAATGTCAGGATCTTTTTGTTATCGCATAATTTGGATTGTAGTTTTCTAATGACATTTCAAGGATCATTTTTGTCTGGTGTACATGCCACATCAAAAGGAACCCATGAAGTGGTGCTTTTGGCTTTGTAACGTGCTGCTTCTAGTCAGTAAGTGGCATCTACTGTTTTTCTGAAGTATTTTTCTTGTTAAACTCTTCAAGTGCCTCAGCCACTGAGCCAGTGACAGACTTAACATAACTGAAACTACAATTTCTCAAAAAAATGACAGAATAAAATCTGTTGTTACATCCCGTTGACTCACTCCAGCCTTCAGAATGTCTTTTACAGGTCGCTGATTTTTTTTAATGCAGAGCAGTCCAACAAACTAATGTTGCATAAGCACCATGTGCTTTTATCTTCTTCAAAAGCTTTGCTAGCACAAAGGTTATTTTGGGAGAATCTTTATCCAATTTCACAAATAAGCTCCTCCGGGGATATGCTACTCTCGGGTTTCTCTTTTTGAAGTTGCTTGAATTGACGAGCAACCTGAGGCAGCAGGCCATGCCACTGTGAATACAAGAGGAGCGTGATAAAAGGCAACACATCTTTGTGCAGCTTGCACCCATCTATAGGAAGCTTACCACTTTCTATCATGAGAGAGAACAGAGCTCACAGTTGAAAGTCATGCTCAGTTTAGTAATGATTGGGAAGGCATCTCTGGAATGTGAAATAGGATGTATTCAGACTTCGAAGATGCATTGCTATCCATTCACATATTTCATGAAATTGCATTTATCTCCTTTGCATTCATTGTGAATGCTCAGAAATTGCTGTCAGACCATTTTGCAAATCTACTAATTGTGCCTTCCCAAGTGTGTGTAAATTAATTTTTATTCAGAAAATGGGACTACAGCTAAAAGGATTTGATAATGAGGACAAGATTCACAGATGAAGTTTATATTCCCTCAGATGAGAAGATTCAGTGCTATTTTAATTTAAGTATAGAAAATGTTTAAATTATTTGTTTGGGTGGATGAAGAAAACTATTTTCTATGGAAAGGTGCAGAACAATCTGAGAACAACTTTAATTTAGAACCAGACCACTAAGGGAGGTGTTGCAGAGCTGTTGTTCACAAAGTCGGTGGTCAAAGTTTAGTACACGTTTGAAATCTGAGAATATGAGATTTGATAGACTATCATTGATGAAAACAGGGTAAAAACAATGACTGCAGATGCTGGAAACCAGATTCTGGATGAGAGTGGTGCTGGAAAAGCACTGCAGTTCAGGCAGCATCCGAGGAGCAGGAACATCGACGTTTCGGGCAGAAGCCCTTCATCAGGAATACAGGAATATCATTGGTGACTAAGCCTTTATTGTCAATGCACTAAACTCTAGAAGTCTTTAACTCTCCTTAATACTTGTTCTCCTTCTATAAGATGCTCCTCAAAAACACCCTTCATGATGAACCTTCTGGTCATCTGATCAAATATCTTGGCTTGTGACTCATTTTCAGATTTTGTCTGATAGTTCTCTACTGTGGTACCTTGCGACATTTAACTGCTTTAAAAGTGCAACTTAAATGGGAGGTTTTTTTAATGCTTGTTACCCTCTCTACCCCCTATTTTCATTGTACATGTATGCAAAGGCAGCTTGTGTTCAGGTGGCCAGTAATGGGTGCACTGTATTCTTGTTCCAACTGGTATTACCTTTCAAAAACTGCTCTCTCCTGAAGACATTGGGCACTATTCCTGCTGGAGTTGTAGATCTCTGTACATTCCAGATGGCACCTTTACTTTAAGCATTGCAGAGTCAGGATGAGGTGGGCTGAAAACATGGAACCTATTGCACATAGACAAGCATTTGTTTCTTTCAGCATTGATTACAAAACAAAATGTTGCATTTTCACTTAAGATTGTCCATAACCTCTGATTTGTTGACTTTCTATTCCTGTGTATTGACGAGGAGATTCAGAGACACTTCAGAAGCGTATCATCAGCTGAAATTTTTGTGCATCATAAAATGGTTTGAAGAATTTTTTGTGATCTTTCTGTTAAAAAATTGAAATATTCAGAATTTGAGGAAACAAGTATGTCTAAAGATGTTTTATTTGTTCCACTCCATATATTGCTGACTTGCAGCTTTCTTAAATTTGTTTCTCTGTCATGAAGGTTTTAAATCTTTAATTTCTCAGTTTGCACACCAATCCTTTGCTTTCTTAGAAGCCTTGCTCCAAATGCTCTGAAGTAATACTCTGGTGGCTCTGACATCCATCATTATAATGTGCTACGTGAGCTTAATAATGGCACACTTCAACTTCCGCCTCCCAGATTGTCTTGATCCACTACAATTCGCCCATTGCAATAGATCCATGGCAGATGCCATCTCCCTGGCCCTACACTCATCCCTGGATAACAAAGACACCTATTTGTTGGCTTTAGCTTAGCTTTCAACACCATAATCCCAATCAAACTTGTTTCCAAACTCTGAGATTTGGGTCTTTGCTCCCTGTTGTGCAAATGGATCCTCGACGTCCTGACCCATAGACTGCAATCATTAAGTATAGGTGACAACACCACTTCCACAATAATCCTCAACACAAGTGCCCCACTGTGTACGCACCCTCCTCCTGTACTTTTTACATACTCAGGATCATGTGGCCTAATGCAGCTGTAACTCCATTTACAAATTTGCAACACCATTGGAGTGGGTTGGATTTCAAACAACGAAAAGGCAGAGTACAGCCAAGCAATAGACAGATTAGTGGGATGGCATAAAGATAACAGTCGCTCCCTCACTGTCAGCAAAACAAAACTGGTCATCCACTTCATGAAGCAGATTGGGGGACACGCCGATCTTTATCGGTGGTCCTGAGCTGGAGGTGGTCAAGAGCTTCAAATTTCTCGGAATGAATATCAAGAACAACCTGTCCTGGTCCATGCAAATGGACACTACAGTCAAAAAAGCACACCAATGCCTCTACCTCCTCAGAAGGCATGTCCACAATGACTCTTGCCAATGTTTATAAATGTACCATAGAAGGCATCCTATCCATTTGCATCAAAGCATGGTGTGGCAACTGCTCTGCCCAGGACTGCAAGAAATTACAGACTTCTGAAGGCAGCCGAATTCATCACGAAAACCAGCCTTATTTCCATTGATTTTATCCACACTTGCCACTACCTCAGTAAAGCAGCTGACATATTCAAGGACTCCCTCTCACCCTGATCATACTGTCTTCTATTTTCTTCCATTGGACAGAGGGTACAAAAGTTTGAAAACATGTACTGCCAGGTTCAAGACCAGCTACTTTTCTGCTGTTATCAGACTTGTGAACAGACTTCTCATACATTAGAGTTGATCTTTCTCCGCACCTTCTCTGTCGCTGTAGTATTCTGTATTTTGCTCTGTTATCCTGAAGTACTTATGGAGGGTATGATTTGTCTGTTTACCAAGTAAAACAATACTTTTCACTGTATCTTGGTACATGAGACAACAATAAATCAAATAACAAGGAGAAAGTGAAGACTTCCCTCCAAGGCCCCAAGGAATCCTTCCATATCCGTCACAAATTCACCTGCACCTCCACACACATCATTTACTGTATCCGCTGCACCCGATGTGGCCTCCTATACATTGGGGAGACAAGCCACCTACTTGCCGAACGTTTCAGAGAACACCTCTGGAACACCTGCACCAACCAACCCAACCGCCCCATGGCTGAACACTTTAACTCCTCCCTCCCACTCCGCCAAGGACATGCAGATCCTTGGCCTCTTCCATCGCCAGACCATGGCAACACGACACCTGGAGGAAGAGCGCCTCATCTTCTGCCTAGGAACCCTCCAACCACAAGAGATGAATGCAGATTTCTCCAGCTTCCTCATTTCCCCACCTTATCTCAGTCCTAACCCTCGGACTCAGCCACCGCCTTCTTGACCTGCAATCTTCTTCCTGACCTCTCTGCCCCCACCCCCTCTCCGGCCTATCACCCTCACCTTAACCTCTTTCCACCTATCGCATTCCCAACGCCTGTCCCCCAAGTCCCTCCTCCCTACCTTTTATCTTAGCCCGCTTGGCACATCTTCCTCATTCCTGAAGAAGGGCTTATGCCCGAAACGTCGATTCTCCTGCTCCTTGGATGCTGCCTGACCTGCTGCGCTTTTCCAGCAACACATTTTTCAGCTCTGACCTCCAGCATCTGCAGTCTTCACTTTCTCCTAGAAAGTGAGGACTGCCGATGCTGGAGATCAGAGTCGAGTGTGTGGTGCTGGAAAAGTATAGCAGGTCAGGCAGCATCCGAGGAGCAGGAGAATCAATGTTTCAGATACCTGATGAAAGGCTTATGCCTTTATGATGAAACATCAATTCTACTGTTACTCGGACGCTGGCTGATCTGCTGTCCTTTTCCAGCAAATCAAATAACTATCAAGCACACTGAAGCTGACTGAACGTGATGATCCCATATTCTGATGTACACTCCCATTATAAATGATCCTTGAATTCCCATATTCTGATGCACAGCATATACATAGATGACCTGGTCATGATCCAATTCTTGTTTGTTGGAGCTTGCTGTGTGCAGCTTTTGTGTTTTCGACATTACAACAGTGACATTTGGATCAATACTCTTCAGTCCATTTGATCACAAGAAACCCCAAGGTATGCGCATGACCATATTCTTTTCTCATGCCTGAAATGGTAGCTCAACTCAATTTCTTTTCCCCATAAGCAACCAACTGCCACTGAACTACTGAGAGCCTGAAGGACAACTCCAACTAAGTGATCAGACAACTTTGAAGATGTATCCACTTGCTACTAAAATATGAAGGACCCCTGCAGTTGTGACATCAGGGTTATCTAGCAGTATACAAACCCTTGAATTAATTACTCCTTTATAATTACAGCACAATGTACTTACTATCGAAATTAATATTGTAAGTTGTGATGTATAGTCTGTTGGTTGCAAAATTAAATAGAGGCAGCCTCATCAGCGATCTCATGTGGCTGTAAAAGATACCAGAGCAGGGTGACGAGAAATTAAGATGAGTATGCTGTGGTATCCTGGCCACTCTTTGTCCCTCAATGAATAATTTAGTTATTAGCATCTTGCTGTTTTTGGGAGTTTGCAAGTTGTTTGCTGCATTTTCTGCTGTAAAGTACTTAATTAGATGTAAAGTCCTGAGAACATTCGAGGTACTCGAGAAATATGAGGCATTCTTTCTTCACTGGCTTTCAACTCTGCATTTGGAATGTGTTCCCAAAATGTGCACAGTTTTTGAGTTAGTTTCATATCTACAGGATCTGCAGGTTAATCTTTGGCGGTGAAGAGGTTTTTAAGCACCCATTTTCAAATTGAAGAGTGCATAACAAAGAAATTGTGGTGTTGCACAGATTTAACTCTCAGGTCATGTCACCATTGCAATAAGACTTTTCTGAACAGGGTCAAAATACAAAATTTTGTATTGTCGTCTTAGTTTTTGCGAAGATGGTCAGTGAGAGGAGAAATTGAAAGGAACTATCTTTGCTAATTTGTGCACTGTAGATCACAAGAGTAGAACTGCATAATGTGACTTGTTGCATCCTTCTGTTTTTGCTGAGTAATGTTAAACATTTCCAAGATCTCTCATTTGTTAGTTGCTAACTGACATAGGAAAGACTATTCGTCAAAAAGTATGGTGCTGGAAAAGCACAGCAGGTCAGGTAGCATCCAAGGAGCAGGAAAGTCGAAATTTCAGGCATCAGCCTTCATCAGTAATGTGATGAAGAGCTTATGCCTGGAACGTCGACTCTCCTCCTCGAATGCTGCCTGACCTACTGTGCTTTTCCAGCACCAAACTTTTCGACTCTGACTCTCCAGCATCTGGCATCCTCATTTTCTCCTAATAGAAAGACTTTTCTAAAGTGTTGGTCGGTTTTGTGCTTTGTCTCTTGTTGCATATGCATGCTTGAAAGAGAACACCTTCAAGTTGGTAGCACAACAGGTGAGAAAATCACAAGACCCAAGATTCAGGAATCTGTACTGAAAACAACAAACACTGGAGATCACAGCGGGTCAGATAGCGGTGCTAAGCTTCTCAATTTCCTCAATTACACTTTAGTTCTGCTGATGCGGCATGTCAAAGCTCACAATCAGCACAAAAACAAAAATTGACACAAAATCTCAGCAAGTGTGGCAGCATCTGTGGAGAGAAATCAGAATTAACATTTTGGTTTCAGTCCCCATTTTCAGAACTGATGATGATGAGGAAAGAATTAGATTAGATGACATTCCCCTACAGTGTGGAAGCAGGCCCTTCGGCCCAACCAGTCCACACTGACCCTCCAAAGAGTAACCCGCCAGACTCATTTCCCTCTGACTAATGCACTTAATACTGTGGGCAATGTAGCTTGGCCAATTCACCTGACCTGTACAACTTTGGACTGTGGGAGGAAACCCACGCAGACACAGGGGGGGAATGTGCAAACTCCACACAGACAGTCGTCTGAGGCTGGAATCGAATCTGGGACCCTGGTGCTGTGAGGCAGCAGTGTTAACCACTGAGCCACAGTGCTGTTGGTTTTTATCTGGACGAGAGGGTGGGGAAAAGTGGACAAGGGAAGCGGTCAGTGGAAATCCAGCCCAGAGAGAGAGAAAAACAGTTGAACAGACCAAGGAGTGGTTAAAAATTTGAACACCTGTTAAAAAGAATATATAACCAGGAGATTTAGAGTCTCCTCAGTTTAGGGCACTGACTCTGTGCTGGCTGGTGCTACCGTCAGTGTGTTACTGCTGCTCTTGGTTTCTGCTTTTTTGGGAAAAAAAAGTACAAACGGGGGATAGAGGAGGCGGTGATCTAGTGGTATTATCACTGGACTGTTAATCCAGAGATCCAGATAATGTTCTGGGGACCTGGTACAAATCCTGCCATGGAATATAGAGGAATTTGAATTCAATAAATATCTGGAATTAAGAATCAACTGACAACTATGTGCCGATTAGCGGAAAAACCCATCTGGTTCACTAATGCCTTTCAGAGAAGGAAACTGACATCCTTACCTGGTCTGAGACAAAAAGCAGCAGATGCTGGAATCCAAGGTGGATGGGTAGTGCTGGTGGAGTATAGCAAGCCAGGCAACTTTGGGAATGTTGACTTCACCTCCTGGTGCTGCCTGGCTTGCTGTGTTCCTCCAGCCTCCTGATTGTCATCCTTACCTGGTCTGGCCTACATATGACTCCAGACCCACAACAATATAGTTGACTCTTCACTGCCCTCTGGGCAATTAGGGATGGGCAATAAATGCTGTCTAGCCAATGATGCCCTCATCCCGTGAATGAATAAAGAAAAAACAATATGACCAGGGGATTTAGAACCTCCTCAGTTCATGGGGACTGACTCAGAGCTGACTGGTCACACCCAGTATTCTGTGCACAGGTAAATAGTGGGTGACTTGGTGATGGGATACCGGCTTCAGTGCGTTTCCAAGTAACAGTTTCTTAGTATTGATTGGAGGAATTCAATGACCACTGAAGTCAACTGACTGGCCTACAATTATTTGACCTGTAGCACATTGTTGAATAATGGTACATCATTTGTAGAACTCCGGTCCTCTGGTACCTTGCCTGACTCTCGTCGGAATTGGAAAGTCATCCTCAGTCCATCTGCTTTATCCTATCTGGCATCCTTTATTGGCTTAAGATACACAATCAAGAAAGTGAGTGCCTCCGGTTAAAAAAAGAAAAAAAATGAATAACTGTTAATGGGGACAATTAGTACCTTACAATAGGTAGTATGTGGTAGCAGCCCATCTAATAACAAGGCTTGGTCTGTGCAGTTGGGGGATGCATGGGGAAAGATGCTCAAGCCCAAAAATTGTTGAATTTGAAATTAAATCCAGAAAGCTGGAGGGATCCCAAGTCGACAATCGAAACATTTGTCCTCGGCTTCAGGTTTTCAGCAGTTTATTGTCAGTGCAATGGAGTGCTTCATTGCCAGAGATGCCAGCTTCCGGACAATATCTTGAACCCAAAATATGTTTTCTCCCACAGGTGCGTACGAAGGTATGTGTTGCTGTCATTGATTCATGTCAACTGTAAACATTCGTATGGATCGATTCAAATCGAACGTGCTGAACAATCTTTGTGGATAACAAAGATCAGTTGATGAATTAGTTAATTAGTTGTGGTTTGCGAGACTTTGCTGTTCCCATATTCGTTGGCATGTTTGTGTCCGTAGTTACCGTAACTGAACTTAATTTGTAATTTATGAGCACTCCTGAGGATAACTAAGAATGATATATATATAGATATGCAGAATAACTCTTTATTTTTGGGCTGATTTGTTGATGTCAGAAGCCCCAGAACATGACATTGGGGAGTAAAAGTTATTAATGTTAATCAAAGAATTGTTACGATACAAGAGTTCTGTATGTGCCCAAAAAAAACGAAAAAAAGACAGATGCTGGAAATCTGAAATAAAAACAGAAATTGCTGCAGAAGCTCTACAGGTGTAGCAGCATCTGTGGAGAGGAAGCAGAGTTAATGTTCTCATCACAGATTCAGAGTTGAAAAGTGTGATGCTGGAAGAGTACAGCAGGAGAATCCGAGGAGCAGGAGAATCAACGTTTCGGGCAAAAGCCCTTCATCAGGAATGTGGGGTTGGGGAGGAAGGGGCTGAGAGAGATAAGTAGGAGGAGTTTGGGCTGGGGGAAGTTAGCTGGGAAGGTGATTGGTAGATGCAGGAGAGTGGTGATAGTGATGGTGATAGGTCGGAGCGGAGGGTGGAGTAGGTAGGTGGGAAGGAAGATGGCCAGGTAGGACAGTTCAAGACAGTGGGGCCAAGTTGGAGTATTGTATCTGGAATGAGGTGGGGGAGGGAAGTTGAGGAAACTGGTGAAATTCACATTGATCCCATCTGGTTGGAGGGTCCCAAGGTGGAAGATGAGGCATTCTTCCTCCATGCATCGGATGGCTAGGATTTGGTGGTGGAAGAGGCCCTGGAGCTGCATGCCCTTGGCAGAGTGGGAGGGAGAATTGAAGTGGTCAGCCACAGGGCGGTGTGATTGTTTGGTGCATATGTCCCAGAGATGTTCTCTGAAATATTACACAACTTGGCGTCCTGTCTCCCCACTGTAGAAGTGATCACATCGAGAGCAACGGACACAGTAGATAAGTGTTTTGATGTGCAGGAAAATCTCTGTCGGATGTGGAAGGATCCTTTGGGGCCTTGGATGGAGGTGAGGGTGAGAGGTGTGGGCACAGGTTTTACACCTCTTAGTGGCAGGGGAAGGTGCCAGGAGTGGACAGTGGGTTGGTGGGGCGCATGGACCTAATGAGGGAGTCACAGAGGGAATGGTCTCTGTAGAATGCTGACAGGGGTGGGGAGAGAAATATATCTGTGGTGGTGAGGTCTGACGATAGATGGCAGAAATGGCAGAGGACAATGTGCTGTATCCGGAACCAAAAGAGGAAATGCTGAAAAATCTCAGCAGGCCTGGCAGCATCTGTAAGGAGAGAAAAGAGCTGATGTTTCGAGTCAAACTGACCCTTTGTGAAAGCTTTGACAAAGGGTCACTTAGACTCAAAACGTCAGCTCTTTTCTCTCCTTCCAGATGCTGCCAGACCTGCTGAGATTTTCCAGCATTTTCTCTTTTGGTTTCAGATTCCAGCATCCGCAGTAATTTGCTTTTATTCCATGTGCTGTATCTTGAGATTAGTGGGATGGAAAGTGAGAAAGGAAGATGTATGTGTTGAGTCAGTCGCCGGAAATGGAGATGAAGAGGTCTAAGAAAGGGAGGGAGGTGTCCGAGATGGTCCGCCCTGTATCATCTCGGACACCTCCCTCCCCACCCTGGACTTGTCCATCTCCATTTCTGGCAAGCAACTCAACACGGATATCTACCTCACTGACTCCCACAGCTGAATGAGCTGCACCTCCTTCCACCCCCTTCCTGTAAAAATGCTATCCCTCATTCCCAATTATTCTGACTCCACCATATCTGCTCCCAGGAGGAGCAATTCCACTCTAGAACATCTCAGATGGCCTCTAACTTCAAGGACTGCAATTGCCCCTCCCATGTGCCAACAATACACACCAGCACATCACCTCCACCTTCATTACCTCTGTCCTTGAACCTCACCTCTCCAACCTCAACAAGGATAGAACTCTCCTGGTCCTTACCTTCAACCCCACCAAACTCTAGATACAATGCATCACTGCCATTTCTGCCACCCACAGTCAGACCCCACCACCAGAGATATATTTCCCTCCTCACCCCTATCAGCATTCTGCAGAGACCATTCCTTCTGCCATTCCCTCGTTAGGTCCACCCCCACCACCAACCCACCTTCCACTCCTCGCACCTTCCCTTGCCACTGCAAGAGGTGTAAAGTCTGCGCTCACAACCCCCCACCACCTCACCTCCATCCAACGCCCCAAAGGATCCTTCCACATCCAGCAGAGATTTTCCTGCACATCCAAACACCTCATCTACTGTGTCCATTGCTCTCGATGTGGTCTTCCAATCGAGACTCTTGGGACTCTCCAATCACACGGCATCAATGTAAATTTCACCAGCTTCTTCATCCCTCCTTCCCCCCACCTCATCCCAGATCCAGCCCTCCAACTTGGCACCACCCTCTTGAAATGTATTACCTGTCCATCTTCCTTCCCACCTATCAGCTCCACCCTCCACCCTAACACCATCATAACCTCCCTGCATCGACCAATTACCTTCCCAGCTATCTTCCCTCCAGTCCCACCCCCTTCCTTCTTACCTCTCTCAGCCCTCTTCGTCCCACACCCCACATTCCTGATGAAGGGTTTGTTCCCGAAACGTCGATTCCCCTGCTCCTTAGCTGCTGCCTCTTCTGCTGTGCTTTTCCAGCACCATACATTTCGATTCTGATCTCCAGCATCTGCAATCCTTACTTTCATCTGTTCACAGATGCAGCCTGACTGCTGAGTTTCTCCAGCAGTTCATGTTTTTGTTTGTGTCTGTGCTAGCTCTATAAATTTTATCCAGTCCTCCTCTCCTGGACTTTCCCTGTAGCCCTGCAAATTATTTCTCTTTCGGGGTTTGTCCAATTCCTTTAAGCCTCATAATTAAACCTGTTTTCACCACAGTCAGAAGTATCGAACTTCAATCCTAACCATTCAATGTGTGAAAACATTTTCATCAGTTTTCCATTGCTTTAGACAGTATTTCACGTGTTTTTTTCATCTTGACCCCGACAAAAAGGATACAGTTTTCATGCTGTCCAGACCCTTCATAATGTTGAATATCTCTGTTCAAACTCATCTCAGCTACGACAAGGAGAACAACGCCTGCGTCTCCAGCTGATCAAGTAACTGAAGTTTCTCACCTTGGAACTGACATTGTAAATCCTTTTTGCGTTCTGTGTGATATTGTTACATCCTTCCTAAGTATGAAAATGCAGCAAAGAAACTCTAAAGCTTTCTTTGAAGTGCAGCAGCCTTGGCAGTAATGACTGGAAGGATCTTGCCTCAAGATGTTCAAAAGGGCAACAACATGTCCATCAAACCACATTCTATTTTGATACATAAAGTCTTAATCACAAGACAATGGCAGCAGTGACATGAAGAAAAGGAGGCACATTTCAAATGTCCTACCTTAAGGGATGTCCTCCCAATGTTCCCAAAGATCTGCAGGTTAAGAATTGGCCTCACATGAGTACCCAATACAGAAACATGCAACCCTATCATCTTTGAATCACGGTGCAATCATCTGGTGTGGCGTTCTGATTGTCTTCACAGGTGTCATCATGCATACGAGATTGTAGCAAGGTAAATTTTTCCTCTGAATTCAATGTGCTTGCTCCAAGAGCAGGGTCTTTGTGCTGATCTGGTTGCGTCGCAAGCCACAACGCAAAACTTTCACAAAGCATTGCTAATGCTGTGTTATTGATCGTATGATATTTTTCCCAGCTCCATTTTGACCGCAGACAGTCCAAAGGCTTTACTGCTGTTTGATTGTCATGTCCAACATTTGCAAAAAAAGGAGATACCTTCAAATATGTGGTTGTATGAAAAGCTTCTGTTGTGTTAATGTGTTCTTTGTGACTCTTGTCACTGACATGAAACTGGCAAAACATAACAATGAAATTTGAGTGACAACAGAAACCACCTCATCATATTTCCAGAAATAACATTTAGTCTGTTTATCAAGCATAAGTATTTCAGCTGAAGGGCATATAACAGAGATGTTCGATGTTTTTACACTGTTGAAATGGCTTTTGGCTAATTGTTCACCACATAAAGAGTGTGCAAGGATAGAGAATTCTTCACAGCTGGTCCTGCTCCACTTGTGTACTGAGCTCCAAGTGTGCAGGCTCTTTTTAAAATACACTGTGGGGTTTCCTGGCACCTGACCAGTTGCAACAAATGACTGGCAGGAGAACCCGTCTGTTTTTTTTTGAAATAGTGCATTGGCATTTTTCATACTTATGTCTGACGGAGATTTGAGCACATTGTTCACCATATTATGATACACTTGGGTAGTGCACTGGAAATCAAACCCCACTATTTTTGGAGTTGTGACAATTTTGAAAATTTAACAAAACAATCACACATTCCAATTTGCTTTCGACTAACCGCACCCTGGATAAAAACACACTTTTTCAGGTTTTTTCTGTAACAGTAAAGAAAGCTATTTATTGTAACACTTGTCACTTCAACGGGAACAATAAAGGAACTGGATTTCTAATCTGAGCAACTTGAACTATATAACTTTTAAAATACATACGCATACAAAGAAAAACAGACAGACAAATATTATGAGTCGAGAGGGAAGAAAACAGGAATACAGTTCTGCATCATCAGTCCAAAATCATTTTTAAAAATCTATGTGTTCGCCCCATAGTCCTTTTCCTTTCTTCCTTGCTACCTTGATATTATTTGTAAAGCGATGAATATTCTAATTCACTGTTTTGTTGATTGGACGTGGGGTTTTTGTTGCTCCTGTGAGCTTTTGTATTCTTCCTGCCAGCAACTGTGAATGTAGTTTTCCGAGCTCTCTTGACAGAGTTGGAGAAGGCAGGTTTTTTTTAGAGCATGGGAACAGAGAGAGGGATATTGGTGTTTCTGGCCTCTAGGGTTTTATCTTCTTCTGTTTCACTCACCTCAGAGACTATATTTAACTTCAAGCTGACCAATCAGAGGCTTCTTCCTGTGCTGAAGCCTCCTAAATCTGTAACAAGTGATACAGATTTAATGAATTTAATGAAAAGGCTCTAAATGGCCAGATTTGCACAGGAAACACTCATAGCTGATGCTGTCTTGTCTCGCAGTGTCTCCAGAAGAAACATTGTTACATACGCATCCGTTAGCTACACTTGCTTTTACAAAACTGTAAATAACTCCTACTACATTCTCTCCTTTTCACAGCTATATCCATCTTTCTCATTTTCATTCCATCATCCGAAAATAAGAATGTAACAGGCTCAGTGAGTGGTGCTCTTGTGACTTCAGTCGTAAAGTTATGGGTTCATGTCCCATTCCTGAGAGGTAAGCGCAAAAGTTGAGGCTGATCCTTTCAGTGCAGTACTGATGGAGTGAATACAGTGTCAGACATGCTGTATTTTGGATGAGGCATTAAACAGAGTCCTGATTTTCCCTGTTCTAAAAATAATATACAATTGAAATAAGAAGGCTCACTCATTTTTCTTCTTAACAGATGCTGTCAGACCTGCTAAGTTTCTCCAGCACTTTGACTTTATTATTCACCTTCCTCTCAGATATATCAGAAAAGTTCCATTGGCCTGATTCAGAGAGTAGCAGGCACATTATTACAGATGGGTTGGACAGTTTTTATCCCTGCACTTCAAAAGGGCTCCTTCACTGGTAAAGTACTTGTAACATCACGGTGTTGTGAAAGAGGTTCAAGAAATGCAAGTCTTTAGTTTGTAAAGATGAAGGACTTTGCACTCCTCCAAGAGGGAAGGTGCCAACCACAGAATTTTTGAATCTCTGTTTGAACATGAAATTGCACAGAAACATTGGCATCAAGTCAGAGCCTTTGAGTTATTATGGTCTGGGTAGATTCCCTTCAGCCCTTGGAGACCATACTGGCTCATACTTGACAATCTGCTCAGTTCCCTGTTACCAGTCAAACCCTATAGATGTGCAAATTGATTTTCCTCAGTGCTTCACCAAGTTCTTTTTGATGGACTGGCAAAATCAATTTCCACTACTGTCCTGAGCTGATAAGTAAATGTGATTGCCACAAACTGCATCAAAGAATTATTTTTAATATCACCCTCTTTGCATCTTTCTCCCAAAACCAAATATCTGTGTCCATTGTTTCACTTTGTTTTTATTCATTCAAGGGATGTGGGCCAGCACTTATTGCCCATCTCTAATTGTCCAGGGGGCAGTAAAGAATCAATCATCTTGGTGTGTGTCTGGAATCCCATGTAGGCCAGACTACATAAGGACAGCAGTTTCCTTCCCTAAAGAACATGAGTGAACCAGATGGGGTCTTTCCAACAGTTGACAATAGTTTCAGGGTCATCATGACAATCTTAATTCCGAATTTTAAATTGAATTAAAATTGCACCATCTGCCATGGCAGGATTTCAACCCACACCCCTGATCATTTCCTGGCTTTCTATTATTGGTCTAGCAATAATACCATTCGACCGTTGCTGCTCTATCAGCTCCCTTCTGCTACTGGGAACAGATTTCCTTTGTTTGTCTCATCTAAAAATGCCATCATTATCCTCTGCAACTCTGTCAGGCCTCCTTTGCTACACTTGATTATAAAACACTAATGTACAGGCACTGAGAAACTTCATCAGATAGGCTTGAGATAAGATCCTGAGGTTTTGCCTTCAAACACACTGGTATTGTGATGTGTCAATGTACCTTCAGGTATCTCAAACTTTTGTCCATCATTTATCACCAACAGACATCTTGTGCTGTAGAATTCCATAATATCTGTAGACCGAACAAAGCAGCAGTCCTGGTTACCATTATCTGTATAGAGTCTTACCTTCAAGTGAAGAATCCACATTCTCATTTCACCTCACCTTGTCCTCTGATGAACATTTGTGAGAAGCTAAAGAACTCAACAACTCCTATGTAATTGTCGATTCACAAATGAAAAGTTAACTTGACTCCTCACTGCTGTCACTAAGAGTTGTGTTTTGGGCCCAAATAAGATCCAAGACCCTCAGCACCTAAATTACCACTGTAGTAAAATTAATCTTGGTGCTGTCAAACCTGAATTATCCAATATAAGTTTATAACAGCTTCGTAACAGTTATGTGGTACACTATTCATTTGCTTTCACCAGAGATCTGTATAACAGCAGTAAATGATATCACCAGTTTTCTTTTCAGAAGAAGCTTCATTTGGAACTGAAAACTACAAATAGACATCAAATTAGTCTCATCGATTAAGTAACAGTCTGTGTGTGGTGTACATTCCCTGTGAGTACTTAGTTTCTGTCATGCTTGAGAGGTCATACTTTAGTGGGACTTCAAATCGGCAGTGAACAGCATCATAGGATGTCACGATGTCTTTCTTGGGATGTATAAGATACTTAGAGCTTCAGTCTTTACACTTCACAGACCCATTCTGTGAGGACGTATTAGCACTGACTGAAACAAATGGATGGAGAGTCTTGCGCTGACTGAGCTGTAATGACTAGAGCTCATCCACTTGGTAAAAACAAACCATTCCACAGAAGCTTGTATTTTTTAAATGGAATATCCGGGACCAACTCTGACAATTGTGCAGTGCTGACCTTCTCAGTAAATAAAAAGCCTATATGATCAGAAACAGATTAAATTTGAAAACCATTGCAGGCTGGAGGGGGTGAATTATTTGGCACATTTCCAAAGGTTCAAACTTATGGCATCCATCCATCATTTAACTCTTGTATTATTTCACAAACATAACTGTTGCCTCAGAGTGTTTTATTAAAAATTTATTTGCAGAATGTAAACATTACTGACTGGGCCAGCATTTGTTGCCCATCCTGGTGACCCAGAGAGCATCTAAGAGTCAACCACATTGCTGTTGGTTTGGAGTCACAAGCAGGCTAGACCAGGCAAGAATGATAGATTTCCTTCTTTACTGGACATTGGTTAACCAGGTGTATACATCAATTTGCAGTAGTTTCCCGCTTTTGATTCTAGATTTTATGAAATTCAAATTCCACCATCTCCTATGGTGAAATTTCGACCCATGTCCCCAGAATAATGGCTCAATATTTTAGTTCACTTGTTCACTTCATTATCACTTTGCAACTCCCTTCCTTCAGTGTTATTTAGTTTAATACTCAGTAGTACTAGCCAGTTGATTCCACACCTCACGTTCACACTAGGTATTTCAGGAGTTGAATCTGCAAATTTTTCACACAATTTGCAGAAGAAATTTGAGTGTCTTTCTCCAAAAGGCTATGGATGTTGGTAGTTAATTTGGAGTATTCATTTCAGGGTATCGAGGGATGTAGAGTAAAGGTTGAAAAATGGAGGTGACATACAGATCAATTTTGATCTGATCAATTAGTGATACAGGCTCTAATTCCTCCTGATTCTGTCACAACTTCATTTTTTGCCAACATTTTCTAAGATGGTAGCCTTAGTCAGAGAGCAGTTATTATCAGAAAGTGTTAGAAAATGATTCACGTGGCCACAAGGGCTCAAAGTAGGATCTCATCTTTTACTCAAGGGTGCTTCCCAATTCTAGTGTGAATATGCAGAGTTTGGCTTTGACAATATATTTACTGAGATCACATAGCTCTCTTCTGCTGTGAAATAGTTTCGAAAGGGCAGGCTGAAGGTAACTTTATTCTTGAACTGACCACTTCCTCTCTCAAACGCACCACTAAAACACTGTTTCTTTAAATGCTACTTCAACTAACAAGAGAATTAAGAAAGAAAATAACAGATGAAGTCTTAAGTAGTTTCCTTAGTAGAGATATATTCCTGTTTATGATATTGAAATAATACACTATTCAATCATGGTATAATTCCACAAGCAGCTCGCGGAAGCAATGCAAGCTGGGGTTAGACAACTATTACTACATGAAACACACTTCTAGAAAGTTCAGAAACAAAAGAGAAAACATTTTTTTTACAGGTAAATAGATCTCTTATGCTCTCATCGGTATAAATGATTTTGAGTGTAGAAAAGAGTGGTAATTCTAACACACCAGAACCTTTCCTCAACTCCAAGAACAGCACATGGGGGAATAAAACGTACATACAGTAAAACGAGTAGTGGTTTTATACAACCATTAAATCATTGCAGCCATGTCACCAAATTAGAATCCTGTCCTTCGGCCTTGGCCGTTGGGTGAGGAATGTATGGTGATCCAATTCGGAAGGCTTTGCTTAAGCCTAACTGGTTACTCAAGTCCAATAAGCAGCCCAATGCTGAGGATTCCGGCATACAGCTAGGCTTGAAGAGGCAGTCACTCTTTTTTCTTCTTGAAGGAAGCAAGGTCCCAAAATGCTCACAGCATTGTATCTGTGAAAAGCCAATGCTTTGGGGACCAAGACTTTGTTGGGACAATTCTACCAAAGCAATTACAACCTTGCCCTCTCTCCCTTAAAATTCAATTTGTTGTCTTTTTATTATCTCCTCAGGGGTATCACTTTTCAATGAAATAAGATGGAAATAGGCAATCTTCAAGGGCTCCCTGACGCTCTTATGATGCCAGGGTTGTCACGATGAAAAAGGAAATAGCTACCCAAGCCCCACTGGCACGGACACATGCACTAAATGAGTATCCATTCCTTGGATCTGCGTAGCTGTGTATTTTATCCATCTCTTTAATCTTCTTGTTTACCACAGGAACCTGTGTCTGAAAGAGGAAAGAAATGTTACACCTTTACTTTTCTTCATAAAACTTGCAATTAGGTACAGTTTGCATTTCCTCTCTGTTTTAATCTCACTCTTTTCGCAGTTCATCACATACTCAGTTCTAATCCTTGTTTCAAATCCCATTGTGGCCTCATACCCCCTCCCAATCTCTGTAACTTCCTCCAATCCACCAACTCCCCCAAAGAACCCTCTTTCCCATCCCAATTTCTATCACTGCACCATTTGTGGTTGTCCTTTCAGCTCCCTGCGTCCTAAACTCAGGAATTTTCTTCCTCAGCCTTTTTCAGTCTTTCACCCCCTTTAAGTTCTTCCTTAAAGCTTACCTCTTTGACCAGGCTTTTGGTCACCTGCCTTAGTGTCGTCTTAGAACATAGAAGAATACAGCGCAGTACAGGCCCTTCGACCCTCGATGTTGCGCCGATCCAAGCCCATCTAACCTACACTAGCCCACTATCCTCCATATGCCTATCCAATGCCCGCTTAAATGCCCATAATGAGGGAGAGTCCACCACTGCTACTGGCAGGGCATTCCATGAACTCACGACTCGCTGAGTAAAGAACCTACCCCTAACATCTGTCCTATACCTACCCCCCCTTAATTTAAAGCTATGCCCCCTTGTAATAGCTGACTCCATACATGGAAAAAGATTCTCACTGTCGACCCTATCTAAACCCCTAATCATCTTGTACACCTCTATCAAGTCACCCCTAAACCTTCTTTTCTTCAATGAAAACAACCCCAAGTGCCTCAGCCTTTCCTCATACGATCTTTCTACCATACCAGGCAACATCCTGGTGAACCTCCTCTGCACCTGGTATGGTAGAAAGATCGTATGAGGAAAGGCTGAGGCACTTGGGGTTGTTTTCATTGAAGAAAAGAAGGTTTAGGGGTGACTTGATAGAGGTGTACAAGATGATTAGGGGTTTAGAATGGCGACCAAAACTGCACACAATACTCCAGATGCGGCCGCACCAGAGTCTTATACAACTGTAACATGACCTCAGTACTCCGGAACTCAATTCCTCTACCAATAAAAGCCAGTACGCCATATGCCTTCTTTACCGCACTATTTACCTGGGTGGCAACTTTCAAAGATCTGTGTACATGGACACCAAGATCCCTCTGCTCATCCACACTACCAAGTATCCGACCATTAGCCCAGTACCCCATCTTTTTGTTATTCTTCCCAAAGTGAATCACCTCACACTTAGCTACATTGAACTCCATTTGCCACCTTTCTGCCCAGTTCTGCAGCTTATCTATATCCCGCTGTAACCTGCCACGTCCTTCCTCACTGTCTACAACTCCTCCGACTTTCGTATCATCCGCAAACTTGCTCACCCAACCTTCTAACCCCTCCTCCAGGTCATTTATAAAAATGACAAACAGCAATGGTCCCAAAACAGATCCTTGTGGAACACCGCTAGTGACGGCACTCCAAGATGAACCTTTGCCATCAACTACTACCCTCTGTCTTCTTCCGGCCAGCCAACTCCTAATCCAAACCTCCAACTCACCCTCAATGCCATACCTCCGTATTTTTTGCAGTAGTCTACCATGGGGAACCTTATCAAATGCCTTACTAAAATCCATATACACCACATCTACCGCTTTCCCCTCGTCCACCTCCTTAGTCACCTTCTCAAAGAATTCAATAAGGTTTGTGAGGCACGACCTGCCCTTCACAAAACCATGCTGACTATCCTTGATCACATTATTCCTATCCAGATGTTCATAAATCCTATCCCTTACAATTCTCTCTAAGATTTTGCCCACAACAGAAGTGAGACTCACCGGCCTATAGTGACTAGGGTTATCCCTACTCCCCTTCTTGAACAAGGGAACCACATTTGCTAACCTCCAATCTTCTGACACTACTCCTGTAGACAACGAGGACATAAAAATCAAGGCCAATGGCTCTGCAAACTCCTCCCTTGCTTCCCAGAGAATCCTAGGATAAATGCCATCAGGCCCAGGGGATTTATCTATTTTCACCCTTTCCAGAATTTCCAACACCTCTTCTCTACATACCTCAAAGCCATCCATTCTACTTAATTGTGACTCAGTATTCACATTGACAACAATGTCCTGTTCCTGATTGAATACTGATGAAAAGTATTCATTCAGTGCCTCCCCAATCTCTTCAGCCTCCACACGCAACTTCCCACTACTATCCTTGACTGGACCTATTCCTACCCTAGTCATTCTTTTATTCCTGACATACCTATAGAAAGCCTTAGGGTTTTCCCTAATCCTACCAACTAAGGACCTTTCATGTCCCCTCCTTGCTGCTCTTAACTCTCTCTTCAGGTCCTTCCTGGCTACCTTATAACTCTCAATCGCCCCAATTGAACCTTCACGCCTCATCTTTACATAGGCCGCCCTCTTCCATTTAACAAGGGATTCCAATTCCTTATTAAACCACGGCTCCCTCACACGACCCTTTCCTCCCTGCCTGACGGGTACATACTTATCAAGGACACTCAATAGTTGCTCCTTGAACAAGCTCCACATATCAATTACGCCCTTGCCTTGAAGCTTACTTTTCCAAGCCACACATCCTAAGTCATGCCTCACCGCATCATAATTTCCCTGCCCCCAGCTATAACTCTTGCCCTGTAGTGCACACTTATCCCTCTCCATCACTAGAGTAAAAGTCACCGAATTGTGGTCACTGTCCCCAAAGTGCTCACCTACCTCTAATTCTAACACCTGGCCTGGTTCATTGACAAATTTACATGGTTATGCTTCTGTGAACCATCCTGGAATATTTCACTACATGAAGGATACTGTGGAAATACACCTTATTGCTGTTTTATTTCAACTGAATAGTCTGGGCCACAGCAGTCGCAATCAAACCTGGCAGTTGAAAGGAACTCTGCATTGCTTCTATTGGAAGCTGGGTGGGCAAGGTGCTTTGACTTAATGCTGAAAATGGCTCTTGGGCTGAAAGTAAAGCATTTCATGTCAAACCCTTTGAGACTTATCCTGTTCCAAACAATCTCATTGCACTTTCCTGCTCAAAGGAGAATTTGTCTTGTATAAAGCTCATATCAAATTTGAAATGTACCTCAGGCAGACAGAGAGACTGTTCTTTAGAAGTGTTGAACTTTGGTCCAGTACCCTGCAACAACAAATCAAGATAATCTTCAATGAATTTGTCATGCACAAGCGAAACACAGTTCTGAGACATGCTTTCTCTCTTTTACTATTCCATCCAGTGGTCAGTTGTTGTAAAAAAAAGAACAGGAATAGCCTATTCAATGCATCAAACCTTCTCTACCACTCGTAAGATCATTTCTGATCTCATTTGTGGCTCAAATCCACTTTCTTGGCTAGTGCCAATTATCCTAGACTCAGTTATCAATCAAAGATTTGACAAACCCAGCCCCGAATATTTTCAACACTGACTGAATAAAAATAATTCCAAACATTAACAGCCTATCAATTGCTTTAAAAAAGGGTTTCAGATAACTATATGACACAGTTTAGAATTATTCAGCTTCCTTCGTCCGTGAAGACTTTCTCTCACATTTACATGTACAAAATTGTTTGATTCCCTAAAGAAATTACTGACCTTGAATGCAAACAGGGGAAGACTTTAAAACGAGTGATAAGGTCACACAACTTGCTTTTGATATGTAAATCAAGTTAGTTTCTCAAGTAGGTCAACGTGTTTGTTAAGCTTTTACTTTCTTTTGTCTGAGAACTGTGATCACACAAAAAAATCTATCTACCTGACTACCAGTTGTCTCAAGGGGAAACTAATGAATTCAGACATCATTTATTTCTGTATCCACAGAAAGTCAGAAAGCTGTGATTGAATTTCTACAACAGATTGGAACTTAAAATATGGGCACTTAATGTCAAAACACTACTGAGGGACTGTTGCACTTTCTGAGGTGCCTTGTCATGTGAGATGTCAAGTGAGGTGTTCAACTATGGGAAATTTTTTGCTGATTAGAGTGATATCTGGCACAGAGGAAGGCAGTTGTGCTGCATGGAGGTCAGTCATCTTAGCTCCAGGACATCACTGCGGCAGATCCTTAGGAGACTGTCCTTGGCATAATCATCCTCAATTACTTCATCAATGATTTTCACTCCATCATTAAGGTCAGAAGTGAGGATGTTTGTTGATGATTGCATAATGTTTGGCATGATTCATGTTTCCTCCAATACTGAAGCATTTCACCTTCAGATGCAGCAAGATGTGGGCAATACCCAGGCTTGGATGAACAAGTAGCAGTTAATATTCATGCCACACAAGTGCATTGACCGTCTGCAACAGGAGAGAATGTAACCATTGTCCTTTGATATTTAATGGCAGTCTCCCTCTATTTAATCTCCCTCTATTAACATCCTGGGGGATACCATTGACCAGAAACTGAATTGGACTCACCATATAAATACAGTTGTGTTGAGCAGGTCAGAGGCCAGGAATCCTACAGCAAGTAACTCACTACCTGATTTCCCTAATGCCTGTTCACCATCTATGAGGAACAAGTTAGGAGTGTGACGGAATGCTCCCACTTGCCTGGGTGTGTGTAAGTCTAACAATACTCAAGAAACTCAACCGCATTCAGGACAAAGCAGTCTGCTTGATGGGTACCACATCCATAAACATTCACTCCTTCCATCACCAACACTCAGTAATAGCATTGAGTACCATCTACAAGATTCATTGTAGAAATTCACTAAGGCTCCTGAGGGAACCTCTTCTAACCCCACAACCACTTCCACCTAGAAGGACATGGGTATCAAATATGTGGGAACATCTCCACCAGCAAGTGATCCTCCAAGCCACTCACTTGGACACGTTTCAACGTTCTTTCAGTGCCACCATGCCAGTACACTGGAACTCTCTTTCTAATGGCACTGAAGGTCTACCTTCAGCAAGTGAAATGCAGTTGTTCAAGAAGGCAGCTTACCAGCAGCTCCTCAAAGAGTCAATTAAGATGGTCAATAAATGGTGACCCAGTCAGTTATCCCACATTCCACGACTGAATCATAAAATATGCTTGCTCCCCAAAGCTGGTCACCCAAGATAACAACTTAGAGAGAAGAATACCTATCCCTCAAATAAGATCATCAGAAAGATAGTATCTGGTCTTTATCTCATTATGGTGGCAGCCTGCTATATCTAAATTGGCTGCCATATTTTCTGTATTACAACAGTGATTTTGTTTCAAAAATAAGTTCATTGCCTGTGAATTGTTTTGGGAGATTGTGACGTTATGAAAAATGATACATATAAACAAAAATACTTTTCTCTGGAAACTCAGTTGCGTTACCATGATGTGTTCAATCCAGCACATTGGATCCTCAGGATTAGGAGAAGGAATATTTACTGTCTTTTTTTAGGGGCATCATATTCTGTTCAATGCCAAATCCAAATTCTTCTAATATCTGGCAATCTCAAGGTGCACCTGTAATCAGTTGGAACATCTCCATAGTTCTGATTGGTCCAGTCTCCACGGGTCAGGACCTGGAGAAATAGGATGCCTAACTCAAAATAAGAACACGCTTCATTGAGATATAAGCCTTTGTTGTTGAAACCCTAGCTGATTTTTCATTAATTTTATTTTATTCCATTAGTTTTGGTTTGCAGCTGTGAAACACTAACTGTGGATTAAAGAAGACTTCTGGGTAACAGCGTGTGTTAAAAGGAAAATAGTCCAAACAAGCTTTGGTCTATTTGTGAGGCCACGTCTGAAGTTAATTAAAGATTGACTCTTGATTCGAAGGTTTTGCAGACATTTCATCACCAGGAAAGCTCACTATGTTTTAACAGATAGCAGAAATTGGCGATTAATGAGGTCAATACCTGGGAATTGGTTCCAGCAATTCTGGAAAAGACCTTATGCTCAAACAGATGGCTGATGTTGAATGGTAACTGGGACCTCATGGAGAAGAAGGTCAGTGTGCCAGGGAGACGGTCAGTCTGCCAGGGTGTATTTAAGTTTGACTTGGGTTTTAGTCTGTGTTTTCTGTGGCAAAAGGAATCTGGTAGTTGATGCTACAGCATAGAGATTTGAAAGCTCCCTGTCCAACCTCCCGTGAGTAGTTCTTTGAAGATTGAAGAATATAAAACTCAGTTAGAAGTATGACTGCCCTTACCTGAATGAACTGTAATGGTGACCCTGATCAGTAACTTCAGGAAACAACCAAGAAGTCAACATCTACGGCTGTGGAATAGCGCATTGTGAAAACCAGCTAATTAATCTTGCCAGTTTTATTATTTTCTTTTATTTATTCATCAAATGTGTTTGTCTTTCCTTTGAATGGTACTGAAAACAAAGGTTTATGCGTTTATAGCTTGGACCAATTAGGTTTCAGAACTTGCTGATGAAACTCAGCAGATCTGGCAGCATCTGTGTGGAGAAAACGGAGTTAATATTTCACATCTGCTGACTAAGAGTTACTGGGCTGAAAATGTTAATTTTGCATTCTCCTCACAGATGCTGCCAGATCTGTTAGTTTTGCAGCCGTTTCTCTTTTTGTTTCAGATCTCCAGCATGTGCAGTTCTTTGTTTTATTTTAGTGACCAATTACCTTATTTTTGTTGTTTAATTTTTTTCTATTAAAGTTGCTATATTGTGAAGAAATTGCTCAGTCCTTTGTTTAAGCTACAGACTTGGTGTTGCAAATTGATTATTCACAGAGTCTGGCATTGGTTATTCAAAAGTCTGGTTAGGGACCATTAATTTTGTCAATTTTGAGGGTCTTTGAAGATTATTAATTTTATTGTGTTGTGAATACGGAAGTAGAAAAGCTGATTTGGGTCAGCTGTCCCTCCCCATGTTGTAATGTTATGTATTTGGTAAAGCTTTGGTAAACCTAATCTTACTATGTGAGCAGAACAGTTCATGTTTCAGATGATATAACAGCTGTCTCCAATTAATTCATAATATTCTAACAAAGTGTTATTTTTAAATGTCAGAAGTTTCTTTGCATTTCCATGCAGATGTATTGGCACATAGATGTCTGTAATCTTTGTTACTGTGCAAGTTTCACCTTTGTAAGCTTTATTAATCACTCTGTGAGTAAAAGGATGCAGTCAAGGCTTAGAGTGAAACTTGAACCAACCATCTTCTGACTGAGAAGGAAGAAAGATATCAATATTTGAAGATTTGTGGAAAGAGACAAAAATTAACTGGGTAGGTGTAAGATGAGAGGAAAAAGATGTAAAAGGGACCTGAGGGATGACTTTTTCACGCAGAGGGTGGAGCGTGTAAAGAATGAGCTGTCAGAGGAAGTGGAGGAGGCTGGTACAATTACAACGTTGAAAAGGCATCTGGATGGGTACATGAGTACAAAGGGTTTCAAGCTTTATGGACCAAATACTCGCAAATGGGACAAGATTGATTTGTCACCATGAACGAGTTGGACCGAAGGGCCTGTTTCCGTGCCGTATAACTCTATGACTTGCCTCCTGCCCTGCAGCCATCAATCTGCATTCTGTGCAACACTCGCAACTCATTCCCAGTTCTACCATTGGCATTCAGTTGAATCCAGACATTCTTTATAATCATATTACATTGTCATCAGACCAAGCCTTCAGTACAGTGCACAATTTTGTTCTCTTTATTTAATGAAGAATATACTTGTATGTAATATCATATAGTGAAGGCACACTCAATTCGTGCCTGAGTTGAGAGGTTTACCCTTTGATCAGAGGCTTGAGGTAATCTGGTATATGTTCTCTCAACTTTGAAGAGTGAAAGTTGATCTCATTAAAACTCAGTAGACTTCCTGAGGCTTTTCCCCCAGCTGGGGAAATTGAACATACAGGGGCATAACCCCAAGATAAGTGGACAATAATTTGAGCAAAGCTAAGGACATGTCTCTTCACTTATCAATTTGGGAATGTTTGGAATTCTCTCCCCCACAGGGTATCAATTAGTGTTTATATGTTGGATACATTTAAAATTGGATGGTTGGAAAGGACAGATTTTTTGGTCTCCCAGGAAAATAAGGAATATGGGGAGCATTTGGAAATGTTGAGTTGAACCCCAGAATCAACCACGATCATTCTCATTGGTGGCTTAAAGGAAGAAAGACATAATCTCCTAATGTTCAGAAATTTTTAATTCTTTTGTGTTTTGCTGTAGTTTTGCTGTACTTTGGCTTGATGGATCTCCTGGATTGACGCTTTGACAATGTGTACAAAATACCCTAACTTTGTTTCAAAGAAATCTTCAGTGCTGAAATTACAGTTGATTGTCTGTTGGATTTTGCTCTTCATCAAATTGAGTAGTTACCTTCAAGCACAGATTCAGTATCCATTAGCACCAGCAAAATCATTTGCTTATCAATCAAGTCAAGAGTGGCTTTAAACACACAATGTGTTATCAGAAGGCGCCATCTCATTTTGGACCTACACTCTGAATGGACACCTTCAAAGGAAGAGAATTCAGAAAGCAACTCTTCACCCACAAGAATCATAGGAATAACATTAGAAGATTCAACCTATCAAAGTGCAATCATTGGTGTAATAGCAGAAACATAGAAACTATGAGCAACAGCAACTGTGAGCCTGCTCCTCTTTTCATATGATCTGGCTGATCCTCTGTCTCAGTGCCAAATTCTCACTTTCTCCCATATTCTTAACACTTTTAAAATCAAAAATCTACCCATGTCTTGAAAATATTCAGTGACTCGACTTCTATAGCCTTCTATGTTAGAGTATTCTTAGGTTCACAGATACAAATGATCTACCCTCTGTCTTGAAATAGTTCCCTTGTTTTGGTCTTCACACTGACATTCTCCATGCATCTCATCTGTCCAGTCCTGTTAGAATGTTGTTCACTTCACTCAGATCCCCTCTTATCCTTCTAAGGTCCAGTGAGTACAGCCCCAGTTGGACCAATCTCTCCCCATATGGCATCCTACCATCCTCAGTCTCAGCCTGATGAGCCTCCATTGCCCTTTCTATGTTGGAAGTACATCCTGTCTTAGGTCGCAGTACTCCAGGTGTGATTTTACCAAGGCAATAGTGCAATAGTAGATTCCTCCTTTTGACTTTAGATCCTCTGGCAACGGAGGCCATTATACCATTTTCCTTTGTAATTATTTGTTGCATGTGCCCATCTACTTTCTTAACTGGTGTACAAAGATGCCAAGATCCTTTTGTACATCTACATTTCCTAGTCATCATTGAAATGATACTCTGCCTATCTGGTTTTCACATCAAATAATTTTACATTTAGCCAGATTGTACAGCAGCTGGCATATGTTTACCCATTCATTCAACTTGTCTAAATCACCTGGAAGCCTTCTTGCATTCTCCTCACAATTTCACCAAGTTTTGTGGAATCAGCAAACCAAGCACTGATCTTTGTGATACACAATATATAATGCCTACCACTTGGAAAAATGACCCATAACTTCTCAGTGTTTCCTGTCTGTCAACCATGCCTCACTCCATGCCAACATATTAACCCCTATCTGACTTGCTTTAACTTTGGTCACTGACCTGTTATAAAGGACATTGTCAAAAGTCTTCTGCAGATCCAAAGACACCTCATTCACTGGTTCTCCCTTATCTGGTCTACTAGTTATATTCTCAGAAAATTCAATTTGATTTGTTAAGCATGATTTACTTTTTATCAACGTGTGCTGACTTTGTCCAATCCTGTGAATGCTTTCCAAACCTTCAATTATCAAATCTTTTATTATGCACTCTTCGTATTTTCCACACTACTTATGTCAGACAAGCTGGTCTGTAATTTTGTTTCTTCTCTCCCTTTTTCAATCATTGGGTTTCATCTGTCACCCTCCAACGTGTGAAAACTTTTTCTGAGTCTATGGAATTTTGAAATATGATGCACCAGTGCTTCCATTATTTACAGGCTACTTCCATTTGCCCTCTGGGATGCAGATTTCAGATCCTGGTGATTGGGAAGTTATTTGTGCCCACTTCTGTGAAGACAGAATCAAATCTTCGACCATTTCTTGGTTTCTCATTATAATTTTGGTAGCTTCAGACTGTAAGAGACTTACATTTGCGTCTGCCTTTACTAATCTTCTCCTCTTCACATATTTTGTTAAAACCCACGATGATTATTTTCATCATTTTTGTTTTTTTTAATCAATTTTGAATTGTGAGCAGGAAGTGGTGGGTAGATTTTGGGGCAGCTTGTGGAAAAAAGAAAAGGACAGATCAAACATGTTTTCTATGTTTATGAGGCCTGGGAGCTAATTGAAGGTTGAGCTTGGATTGAAATGTTCTAACAGACACAGTGACATTGGGAAGAGATTTTGTGAAACAGATAGCTGTTATTGAGGTTAAAATGTGACAGTTGGTTCGAGCAAGTGTGGAAGACACCCTGTCTTCAAGCAAATGGCAGTTCTTGAATGGCAATTGAAACTTTGGGAAGAATCAATCAACCTATCAAAGAAAAACCAGAATTATACTTTTTTTTAACTATGGTTTTCAAAGGAGATGGTTCCAGGTTGCTGCTGAGAGAATATGAAGATTTGAACATTCCCTGCTTTGTCTGATGCACAGCTTCTGGAAGCCCAAAGAGTAAAAAACTGAATTCGATGATTGCTGTTTTTACTTAGGTGAACTGAGAGGGTGAGTCTGATCAACATTTCAAAAAAGCAGCCATGAGTTGACATTAATTGCAGTCAAACAATACATTGTGTAAGCAATTTAAATAACGTGACCACATTATCCCTAAATGTGTTTGAATGAAAGGGGACTGAAAATATATGTTTCAAGGTAAAGCACACACATGAATCAAGTTGTCCATTTTTTTCTTTGCTAAAGTTATTGTGTATCATATGAAATCTTTTGTGTAAGTTACAAAACAAGCATCTGAAGTTTAATTATCTTCAAAGGACCGAATTGGTATTAATAAGTCTGGTAAGCAACCATTGGAGTGACGATTTGGGAGTCTTCAATGGATTAATTTTACTGTGTTGCAAATATAGAAGTGGAAAGGCTGATTTGGTTCAGCTATCCGTCTCCTTGGTGCAACAATTTGTAGAAGCTTTTATGGTCAGTTTCTGTGCTCCCTACAATTTTATTCTCATACGTTAGTTTCCTTCACTTGATCAAACTTTTTGCCCTCTTTTGCTTAATTCTGAAATGCTCCCAGTCCTCAGGCTTGCTTCTTTTGTCAATTTTATATGTCTACTCTTTGGATCTAATACTTGCCCTAATTCCTTTGTGTTCCTTTCCATTTTTTTTTTTACTTCTGTGCCAGACAGGAATAAATAGTTCTTGTTGTTCTTGCCCTCTTGTTGAGGGAAAACTGGAAGGAAATCAGTATTGATCAGAAAATAGTGTTGGGGAAATTAAAGAGGTTGAAAGCTAGCATATCACCAGGATCTGAAATCTACTTCCCAGAGGACTAATGGAAATGGTCCTGGAAATATTGGAAGCATTGGTGGATCATAATTCATGCAGCTGTTGTTTAAATATAAACCATTATCTATCCATAATCAAACCCTTCAGTATGATTTCCCAATCCAACCTTGCCACTTCATACCTCATACACTCATAGTTCCCTTTTTTTGCATTCAGGACCTAAGTTTTGGATTCAACTGTTTCACTCTCTAGCTTAATAAAGATTTCTACCATACTATGGTCATTCTTTCCCAAGGACCCCTCACAATAAGATTATTAATTAAACCATCATATACACAATCTAGGAAATCCTCTTCCGCAGTACTGTTGTTAGTTTGATTGTCATATCTTTGTGTGAATGAATGTCACTCATGATTACAGTTGTACTCTGATCACATTCATCTCTGATTTTTTTGTTCATTGCCTTCCTTTAATCTGTACCAGAGTTTCTTACCTACATCCATACAAATTCCACATCATCTGATCCATCATCCTTCTTAACTGTTACTCAATTCCTAGTGAAGAGCTTTTTCCTGCTCCCCGGATGCTGCCTGACCTGCTGTGCTTTTCCAGCACCACTCTAATCTTGATTCTGATCTCCAGCATCTACAGTACTCACTTTTGTCTATTACCCAATGCTACCCAATCTCCTTTCCCTTTTTGTCATTCTTCCTAAATAAAAAACATCCCTGGATATTCAGTTTCCCATCCTTGGTAACCCCAAAGAAATGTCCCTGTAATCACAACTGTATCATAACTATTTGAATCTTTTTGCATTGCAAGTTCATCTATTTTATTGGAATCGCTCACACCAGCAAAACCTTGATACGTTTTTTTCCGTACTTTGTATTTTTTTGTTTTGCAATATGGCCCCATTTGTTTTTTGGCCTTATCATTTTTTGTCTTCCACTTTTGCTTCTTATCTTTCTGTCTTTTGTTTCTATCATTGTTTCTCCATCCTCTCTCTCCCTGCTCAGGTTCCCATTCCCCTGCCATTTTTGTTTAAACCCTCCCGACAGCACAAACAAACACTCATATTATGAGTCTCATAGCATGGAATAAGATCTTTCGGTCCAACCTCCATGCCAACCATAATCCCAAACTAACCTAGTCCCCCATGGCTGCACTTTGTCCATATCCCTCCATGTACTTAACCAAATCCCTTTTTAAATGTTGTACCTGTACCGACATCCACCACTTCCTCTGGAAATTCATTCCACACACGAACCACTCTGTGTGTAAAAACGTTGCCCCTCATGTCTTTTTAAAATCTTTCTCCTTTCACTTTAAAAATATGCCCCCTTGTCTTGAAATCCCCCACCCTAGCTCCAAAGACATTGATCCCAGTCTTGCTCAGATACTACCTGTTCTACCTGTACCAGCCCCCTCTTCTCCAGAACAGGTCCGAATGTCCCCAAAGTCTGAACTGCTCCCTCCTGTAGCATTTCCCCACTGCCAGAGTCATCTGGTATACCCTGTTTTGACTCTCGCTCATATGCGGCACTGGTATAACCCTGAGATTACTACGTTTGATGTCCTTCTTTCTAATTTACATCCTAACTCCCTATATTCTGCATCACTTTTTTTAACATATGGATGTTGCTACAGATATGTACCATGTCCACTGGCAGTTTACCCTCCTCCCCTTCAGCATGCCTTATAGCCTCTCGAAAACATCTTTGACCCTGACACCAGAGAGGTAACATACCATCCTGGAATCTCTTTTGTGGCCGCAGAAACGCATGACTCTTCCCCTTACTATTGAATCACCTTGGTTATAGCCCTGCCATTCCTCTTCCTCCCCTCTTGTGTACCAGAGCCACCCATGTTGCCATGAACTGTCTGTTGAAATGTTGTCAGGTCTAACAGTACCAAAAATAGTTGGCCACAGGGGTCTACCTGCTTTCCACCACTGTGCCTAGTTGTTTCCCATTCCCTTTCTGGTGTTCCAGGCTTCACCTGTGGTGTGACCACTTCACTGAACATCCTGTCCATGACAATGTCAACATCACAGATGCACCAGAGTGAGCCCATCCATCACTGCAGGTCTGAAATGCAGTTAACCAATGTATTCATGCATGTGATGAACAACAATGTTAATATAACCAGGAGAGCCTTTCTTTGGATTGATTTTAATTGAAGGATGGCAGAATGCAAGATCATATCAAATAATAAAAAGCTCAACCCTTGCTTCATCATACAACATTTGAAAGACTGAAGCCAGAATTGGACAATCAGTGAGACAAGGCACATTAGAATAGAGGCTGCAGAGCTGTGGTTTTTGAGGTGTAGAATGGAGATATCTGGGATAAGTGAAGAGGTACAAGTGAAATCTGAGATCAAAAGGACTCTGCTGCCTGATATCTAGCAGGCATTATGGATTTTCCTGGCAATATGGTAAGATCTCACACTTTAGAAAGTCCAACGCTAATGACAAAAGAGATCAACGTAGACAAAACCCAGCCTTTTTTAAAAAGCTTGCAGATGTCTGAATCTACCACTGAGAAAAATGTTCCAAGCCTTTACAGCAAGGTTAAGATAGAAGTCCATGGGTACCAGGTGCCCTCTTCCTGGATGGTGCCTCAAAACAAAGAGATTAAGGGATCAGAATTGGCCAAGAACATGAGGCAGACGTAAACAAACAGTCAGAAACCCATTTTAAAGTTTCCTACAAAAAAGTGCAATCACTAACAGTTCAACAACTCCTCAGCACTGGAGTAGGGTGTCAGCCTGCATAAGGTGCTTAACATGACTTGAATGTACGGCTTTCTGGCACAGAGATGAGAATGCTCCCCAGAGAGCAGATGGCGGGTATCTGTTGCATTTTCAAAGAGGTATCGGTGCTCAGACTTTATAGTGCAGGAATTTTTGGAAATACATCTTTGTATTTAACACAAAATTATCTACACTTCTTGTTAAAAGATGTATATTTGATATCTAGAATTGTATAGTGTTCAGTGAGCTGCCGGTCTGACTTTGAAATACAAATTCGTATTGTTCCCGAAAGGCATTCTTAGCTCAAAACACCGTTTTAATGCCAATTATAAAAGGCACTTTGTGCAGTCCAACTGATCAGATGTTTTCACTCTGGAGACAGTTATGGGATGCAATATTCTACTCTTGGTGTTATTAACACTCTCTCCTGACACAGCATGGTGATTTGACAGGGTGAAAGTGAGGACTGCAGATGTTGGAGATTAGAGTCGAGAGTGTGGTGCTGGAAATGTACAGCAGATCAGGCAGCATCTGAGGAGCAGGAGAATCGACGTTTTGGGCAAAAGCCCTTCATCAGGATTTGACAGTCTGGTTAAGTATACCAGCACTATGCATTAGTTGTTGTCTTTTGCAAATAAATGAAGTGCTGAGCAAAGAATTTCCTCATTAGGACTTGATTGCTTCATTTTCCAACCTCATTGACCTCGTGTTTTCCAGCCTCTCACTCAGTTAAAACCAACCATTGGTGAACCGAGAGCAAAATAACTTTGCAAGTTGGCACAAGACCTCACCATACACTGATTTCACAGCTCTGATTTTATTCTACTGTTCTGTTCTAACATATCGAATTGTCGTCCTTGTGGTTGAATTCTCTTGTGCCCTGTGCGTGTGCACACATACACTTACATACATCACAGCCCTGCTCAGTCCCAATTCTGGAAAACTGATTTGCATCTCTCCACTACTCACAGCTATGTCTTCAGGTGCCTGGGTTTCAAATTCTGGAAATCCCTCCGTAAACTTCCTGCCTGTCAAAATCTCATGTTCTCCTTCTTTAGCTCTCCAAGATTGTTCTGATAACATGTTGCAATCAACATCTTCCAACTCCAAGCAGTTCAAGGTGCTTGGAAACACAATTACCTTTAGATTTCCCTCAAGAGACACATGAAAGGATAAATACTTGATTAAATGCAGTGAGCACTGCTTACATTTATGATATCACAGAGACTTAGTTGAAGAGAAAAGGAGACTTGTAAAGACTGACTATGAGCTAGTTCGCTGTTAATACTGTCATATTCATTTAATTCACATATTCTACAAATACAGAGGAACCTCGATTATCCGGCATTCACTTATCCGAATTTCAGATTATCTGGCAAAATCACAAGGTGCCAATGCTTGACTAAACTATCCTGTCTGGCATTCGATTATCTGGAATTCGATTAACCGAATGAAATACTCCCTGCCCCTGTCCTTCAGATAATCAAGGTTCCTCTGTAGTTGCTGTAATGTAATGATTTTCATATTGTTTACTCCGCAGTACTCTTCTCATTAGACTAGAAAGACTTGTAGTTGGACTTGTCCATATTAGATCACTTTGTGCTTGACATAGCCCAGAGCAATATGCACATGCTCATTCTTTTTTATTCATTCACAGGATGTGGATATCACTGGCTGGGCCAGCATTTATTACTTAACTCTATTTGATCTGAGAAGGTGAAAGTGAGCTGCCTTGTTCCAATCCACATGTTAGACCCATAATGCTGTTAGGAGGGGAGTTCAGGCAGCACATTGCAAACTCAGGACCACTATCATCAAGATGGGCAAACTCAACAATATGTGGGAACGCAGATATCTGCACAGTTAGACTTGGAAATATATTACTGTTGCTTCAGTGTCACTGGGTCAAAATCCTGAACTCCCCTCCAGATGGCTTTGTGGGTCTACCTATAGCAAATGGATTGTAGCAAGTCTTGAAGGCAGCTCACTCTCACCTTCTTAAGGCCAAATAGGGATAGGCAGTAAATACTGGCCCAGCCATTTCTTGATACCACATCGAGTTAATCAAATTGACTGAAGACTGACATCCAATGTAGATCATTCACTCATTTGAATATTGATGGAATTGATCTGAATCGCTTGCTCACAGCACTGTCGTTCATCACATGGACTGCAACAGTTTGTGAAGGCAACTTACCAACATGTTCTCCACAGAAACTTAGTAACATATTCACCACCATAACAGTAAGTGATGGCCGAACAGTAACAGTTGCATTCCAGAAACAAATTGAAACAAAGCCATTACTTAAAAAGTATCTCTCTTTGTCTCCTGAAGTGATGCAGTGTCAAAACGCATTTCATGACACTCCTGTGAAGCTAAATTGACTGTCTTACTGCAGGAAAAGTGTGATATAAATGCACATTATTGTTGATGCTTTGCTCTGTGAATTATGTCATCAGTAAATAGAAATAAATGTGTAAACAGCATGCTTTCTGAAGAAACAACCTGTCACAGGTTCAGATCTGTGAATAAAAATGTGCAAATTGCCCAAGTGTTTGTCCAGGCGAGAAATATTTTTGAGAATTATTTTTGTTTTATTTTGTCTGTTGATATGAATCAGAAAATATTCTTTGATTTCAATGCTACTGCTTGAATGCCAGAAACACATTGCAGTTGAAAAATCTTCTATTTATAGAACCTGTTCACTGAAAAGTTACACCTAGCATCTGTGATAACACCAGTGTTTCCAGATGCAGCAGGGTTAGCAATAATAATCCCAAACTAACAGTTTTGACTTCAGGTTCACAATGACAAGGCTTGACATTGACTTTAAGTAACTTGCTTTTGTGTGGACATCACCAAGAATAAAAAGAGCCAAATTATTCTAGATACCCAACCAGCTCAATGCTGTATAGGTGATGATCAGTACTGAGAAGGCGGCTAATTATTGATGGGTGAGTACTGAGTGCAGCACGTTCAGAAGATCCAAATTGAGGGAGTATTGCACAGTTAGAAGGTCAGTGTAGAGGTCGTGCTATTAGCAATGCCTCATATTTTATATTTTTTTCTGGATTTGAATTTGTAACTTTGTGAATTTCTGGGTTGTTATGTTTGAAGAGGTCAATGAAAGGACATGAGAACGTGAATTCCTTAGCAGTCACATGTCTTGTGATAATTGCTCATTTACTGGAGACCACTGAGCTATGTTTTTGATTGACTGGTTCCAGTTTCTGGTTTGGATATTGAGAGACGGTTGGCAAGAGGCCTGACAAAAGGAAGAATTTTCCCAGCTCAGCTCTACTATTTCTGGAAAGCAACCCTTTTTGTGGATCCATTGTATATATGAATGCTGGGCCAGCTGCTTTTACTTGAGAAGCCTGTGCAAGAGTTTGTGTTTGCAAAGGACTTCAGTGGGAATTCATGGTCAACACCATTAGTCTTTGCATGCCAGAACATCAACTCAACAGTCATCTGAGCCTCTCAAACCTTACTATTTTACCATAAGGAACAAAGGCTTATTGGCTTGAAGTGTTCCTTTTTCAGTGAACCTTTGTTGAGAAAGTCAACTTTTCTGTTTTTCTTTGCCTGATGTGTATTATCGGATCGAGACTAGTATATACTTATCCTTTCATAGTACAAGTTGCATGTTAACAAATTCTACACCTTCACAGAACAAGTTTTAACTTATAATGATTATTTAATAAATATGCTTGGTTGATTCACCTTTTCATTCAATATGGCTGGATGCTGTGAAGTCTAATAGCATCAGGTTGAACCGAGACTTGGAAACCTTCTAGAGTGCCATCTGCCCCTCAACCTCCAGACCCTTCAGGTTATGGAGCAGTTCTGTTTAACCCGTCCAACTTCCAAATCCTTCAGGTATTGAAGCAGTTCTACTGAGCAAGCACTGAGGGTGGCAAGGGTGCAAAATGTACTCTGTATGGAAACTTCAATGTCTGGTACTAAGAGTGACTGAGTAACAAGCTGCTTAAGTCCCAAAGTACACATCTGCCAGATTGGATCTACAGCAGGTCTTGAGAGAATCCACATGAAAGAAAAACCTAGTTGACCTCATCCTCATCATTACCCTGTTATAGTTGCAGAAGTCTGTCATAACATTCGCAGGAGTGACCATTGTATAGTCATTATGGATACAAATTTTCATCATTATGATAAGATAGCCCCCATCAGGACATGTGACACTAGCACCATGTTAAATAAAGTAGACTTCATACTTATATCGCAGATTGTAACAAATCTATCTGGAGCTATTGCCTATCAACAGCAGCAGAACTGACTTTAACAGAATCTGTAACCTCATCATTTGACATACTCCTCATACTATTCTTGCCATCAAGCTGGAAGATCAACCAGGATTCAATGAAGATGACAGGAGGGCAGCAGCAGGTAAACCTGTAAACAAGGTGTCAACCCAGTAAAGTTATAACAGAGGGCTCTTTGCATGCAACTTGTAAGAAGATGGCAATCACATAAGATAATGTGATAAGTGGAGTGAAATGAATCCACAATCATTGAATCAGATCTCAGCTCTGCAAGTGTGATGGTGGTGGACAATTAAATGAAGGGGGAGCCCAGTACCTGAGTGCAAAGTACAATGTTTGCAGCAATGTTCAACCAGAAGAGCTGAGTGGCTGATCCATCTCAGCTTCCTCCAGATCTGATCCCTCACTGGCTTCCGACATCATGGATCATTAAATCAAGAAATAGCTGAAGGAGCTGGATATGACACAGGCTGTGGATCCTGACAACACTGGGCATTGATATTGGAGATTTGTGTTTGAGAATTTGTCATGCCCACAGACAAGCAGTTCCACTACAGCTACAACACAGGCACCAAACCAGCAATGTGGAAAATGACCAAAGAATATGCTGTGAAGTGCTTCTGTGATCTTTTCTCCAGCATTTATAGTGGTTTGTATACCACTATGAATGCCGGAAAAAAGATCACAGAAGCGCTTCACAGGAGGCTCTCAAGCACTGAGGATGTCACCTAGACAGGGGACGAAACATCTGCAACACAAATTCCCAGCTCGGCGAACACAACCACAACATCTGTGGAAATAGAAATAGAGATTGCATTTTGAGTTTGGCCAGACTGCTTCAGAACTCAAGAAGAAGAACTCAAAGAAAAGAATTATGCAGGCCCAAAATATAACGGTTTTTCCATCACAGATGCTGTCAGACCTGTTGAGTTTTCCAGCATTTGCTTTAGTTCATTTTAACTAAAAACTTCAACTCAACTTCTTCAATTCTCTGAGCCCTTTGATTGGTTTGATTGTTTGCCTGATGATGATTATAGACAAATCTTACATCTACAATTATCATTAAATTATCTGTGAATAATTGACAAGCACCTATGGAGCATAATTCAGTTGGTTCGCGAAGTCCCCAGCACAAGACATGAACATGAGTATAGGCTTCTTCAGATGATTGCCTTATTTCTAAACTATGAATACAAGAAAATATAATATTTCTAAGTTATTTTATATGTTCAGTCAGTTGCCAGAAGAACCAGCACATGATTTATCAGCCAGTTATGTAAAAGCTATGTTTGCACCCAGAACTATTGCCATCAGAGATCATAGGACGGCACTGGGAACTGGCACGTCTAAAAATGGGATTCTTCTGCCGCTTTATGTGACTTCCTTTCTCCTATCCACGAAGCCCAGCCTGATGCTCATGTAGATGTTTACAGCCCCTGGCAGTCTATCAGTGCTTTATGTGTCGAGAGTGTGGTGTTGGAAAAGCGCAGCAGATCAGGCAGCATCCAAGAAGCAGGAGAATTGACATTTCGGGCATAAGCCCTTCATCACAATCTCTGTCAATGCTTTATTTAAAGTTCATCTTTAAATTATGAGATTGCACAATGAGTGCAGGCAACTCTTATGTTGCCTTTAATACACAGGGATTGGAGTACAGAAATGGAGAAATGGTGTTAGAATTGTACAGGGCCTTATGAAACTACATGAAGAATACTGTGTACAGTTTTCATCTCTATGTTTACAGTCATAGAGATGTATAGCACGTGAACAGACCCTCTTGTACAATTCGTCCACACCAACCTGTTATCCTAAATTAACCTAGTTCCATTTGCCAGCAATTGACCCATATCCCTCTAATCCCTTCTTATTCATATATCCATCCAAAGGCCTTTTAAATGTTGTAATTTTTCCAGCCTCTACCACTTCCTGTGGCAGCACATTCCATAAAAGCATCACCCTTTGAGTGATAAAGTTGTTCCTTAGGTCTCTTTTAAGTCTCTCCCCTCTCACCCTAAACCTATCCCCTCTAGTTCTGGACTCCCCTATCCAGGGAAAACATCTTGTCTGTTTAACCTATCTGTGCCCTCATGATTTTATAAACCTTTGTAAGGTCACCCCTCAGCCTCTGAGACACCAGGGAAAACAGCCCCAGCCTAATCAGCCTCCCCCTAAAGCACAAACCCTCCAACCATGGCATCAGCCTTGTATATGTTTTTTGAACCCTTTCACATTTTACAACATCCTTCCTATGAGGGAGACCAGAATTGCATGCAATATTCCACAAGTGGCCTAACCAATGTCCTGTACAGCCGCAACATGACCTCCCACCTCCTGTACTCAATGCACTGACCAATAAAGGCAAGCATACCAAGTGCCTTCTTCACTGTCCTATCTACCTGTGACTCCAGTTTCAAGGAACTATGAACCTGTTCTCTTTGTTCAGCAACACTTTTCAGGACCTTTCCGTTAAGTGTATAAGTCCTGCTCTGATTTGCTTTTCCAAAGTGCAGGGCCTCACATTTATTTCAGTGAAACCCCATCTGCCACTCCTCATCTGATCGAGATCCCATTGTACTCTAAGGTAGCCTTCTTCGCTGTCCACTGCACCTCGCATTCTGGTGTCATCAGCAAACTTACTAACTACCCTCCTGTTTTGACATCCAAATTATATAAAAGCAGTGGACCCAGCACCAATCCTTGTGGCACACCACTGGTCACAGTTGTCCAGTCTGAATAACAACCCTCCACCACCACTCTCTATCTTCTACCTTTGAGCCAGTTCTATATCCAAATGGCGAGTTCTCCCTGTATTCCGTGCAATTTAACTTGGCTAACCAGTCTATCATGAGGAGCATTGTCGAATGCCTTACTAAAGTCCATATAGATCACGTCCATCACTCTACCCTCATCACTCCTCTTTGTTCCATCTTCAAAAAACTCAATCAAGTCAGTGAGACATGATTTCCTATGCACAAAGCCATGTTGACACTGCCTAATCAGTTCTTGCCTATCCAAATACATGTACATCCTTTCCTTCAGGATTCTCTCCAACAACGTGGTCATCACTAATGTCAGGCTCACCATTCTACAGTTCCCTGGCTTTTCCTTATCATCTTTCTTAAATAGTATCACCACATTAGCCAACCTCCAGTCTTCCAGCACCTCACCTGTGATATCGATGATACACGTGTCTCAGCAAGAGGTCCAGCAATCATTTTCCTAGCTTCCCACAGCGTTCTCGGGTATACCTGATCAGGTCCAAGGGATTTATCCACCTTTATGCATTTCAAGACATCCAGCACTTATTCCGTTTTAAAGATGCCACCGTCTATTTCCCCACATTATTTATCTTCCATGACCTTTTCCACAGTAAACATTGATGCAAAATACTCATTTAGTATCTCCCCCATCTCCTGCAGTTCCACCCGTAGGCTGCCTTGCTGATCTTTGAGGGGCCCTATTCTCTTCCAAGTTACCCTTTTGTCCTGAATGTCCCCTTGGATTCTCCCTAACCCTATTTGCCAAAGCTATCTCATGTCCCCTTTTTGCCCTCCTGATTTCCCTCTTCAATGTACTCCGACTGCCTTTTCACTCGTCTAAGGATTCATTCGATCTCTGCTGTCTATACCCGACGGATGCTTCTTTCTTTTCCTTGCTCAAAACCCCAGCCTTGCCTTTCATCCAAACAGGAAGGTACTGTCTCTGGGCTCAGTTTATCTAATTTTTAAAGACTTCCCATTTTCCAGTCATCCCTTTACCTGTGAACATCCAGCCCCAATCAACCTTTGAAAGTTCTTACCTCATACTGTCAAAATTGGCTTTTCTCCAATTTAGAACTTTAATTTTGAGATCCGGTCTCACCTTTTCCACTGCATTAAAACTTATAAAATTATGGTGTTCGGCCCTAAAGTGCACCCCCACTGACACCTCAGTCACTTTCCTGTTTTCTTTCCCAAGAGTAGGTCAAGTTTTACACTTTCTCTGGCAGATACATCCATATGTTAAATGAGAAAATGTTCCTGTACAAGCTTAAATTCCTTTCCATTTAAACCCTTAACACTATGGCAGTCTCAGTCTATGTTTGGAAAGTTAAAAAACCCCCGACCATAACCACCTCATTATTCTTGCACATTACTAAGATCTCCTTAGAAACCTGTTTCTCAATTTCCTGCTGACTGCTGGGTGGGGTCAAGAATACAATTCCAATCAAATGATTATCCCTTTCTTATTTCTCAGTTCCACGCAAATAACTTCCCTGGATGTATTCCCAGGAATATCTTCCCTAACTACAGCCATAATGTTATCCCTTATCACTCCTCCTCCATTCTTGCTCCCTTTTCTGTCCTTCCTATGGCACTCATATCCTGTAACATTAAGCTGCCATCCCTGTGCTATATTTCTGTAATTGCAATGATATCCCAGTCCATGTTCCTTACCATGCCCTGGGTTCATCTGTCTTCCGTTACACCTCTTGCATTAAAGTAAATTCAGTTTAATTTATCAGTTCCACCTTGTTCTCTGCTTTTTCCTGCCTGCCCTGACAGTTTGACTTGTTGCTATCCTAACTGTACCTATCTCAGAACTGCTAAAATTTATAGACTCCCTACAGCGCGGAAGTATGCCATTCGGCGCATTGAATCTATAATGTCCCTATGAAAAGCATCCCAACCAGACCAACCCCACCCTCATCCAATTATGAAACCTTGCATTTCACATGGCTAATTCACCTAACCTGCACATCTTTTGACTGTGGGAGTAAACCAAAACAGCCAGAGGAAAAGTGCATAGACACAGGGAGAATGTGCAGACTCCACACAGATAGCCGCCTGAGGGTGGAATCAAATCTAGGTCCCAGGCACTGTGGGGCAGCAGTGCGAATGACTGAGCCATCATGCTGCCCTCACTTCCCAAACCAGGAATGGAACCGAGATCACAGAGGTTAGAGCGCTGAATCTTAACCACCAGACCACCAGGGAAGTGGAGAATGTAGGCATTAATCCTACTACCTCTCACATGCTACGTGTGAGCTCTATCAATTGAGCTAATTCCGTGATGCTAATGCTCCATGGGTATGGGGGTTGTCCAATCATGATATTTTGAATAAATTGGGTCCATATTCTCTGGAATTTGGAAGAAATGGAGGCAATATTACCAAAATGTCAATAATTCTGAAATTATTTTGACAGGGTCGAGGGTAAGAGGTTATTTCTGCTGTGATGGAATCTAAAACACGAGGTTTGAGGGGAGGGGCGTGCTTAGTACATGATCAGGCGAAGGAGTCAATTATGTAAGCCTGAGAAGTTTAAAAAAAACTTTACAAAAAGGCTTGAGAGATTTTGGAATCCTTGACTTAGACACTTATGTATACACTACTACTTTATGTATACATTTATTGTGTACACGTCAGGCTTTTTTTAAATCTATCAGGGAAACAGGGATATGGGAGTGTGTGGGAAAGTGTAATTGAAGCTGAAGTTCAGCCACCATTGTACTGAATGGAGGAGCAGATTTGACAAGCAGTATGGTCTACTTCTGCACACAAGCTAAGGACAAGCTGATTCCACCATATTGCATTCTGATTCAACAATGCCTTTCAAAAGAACTTAGGATATGTAATTTGAAGGAAACATTTTTTGTAAGGTTGTGGGAGTAGTCGGGGTGTGAGACTGATTGACTCACTCTTTGAAAGAACCAGTACCAGGATTATGGCCAAATAGTCTCCTGTATTATTCCATGATTCTGTTAATCTTTCTTCATATAGCTTAGTCAAAAATTCTGAATTTGACTCCCTGACAGCTCCCAAGGAGCATCCTCACCACAAGATTAAAGGTGGCACCTTCTGAAGGGCAGTTAGGGATGGGCAATAATACAGAGGAACCTCGATTATCCGAATACCAATTTTCCGAAAATCGGGTTATCTGAAGGAGATCTCGAGGTCCTGATGGAAACATTACATCAAAGACGTTTTTCCAACAGCGATCGCGCCTTTTGTTTACAGTGATTAAACAGACACCGTCTCCAAATGACTGTCTGCCCACCCTCTCTCTCTCTCCCCACACTTTTCCTGGAGTTCTACACAGGAGTGAACTGTAAACCTTCCTTCCCCCGATAATCTCTCCACCATTGTCCTGTACAGAGCAAAGGTGCAACCTGTCAAAAGGTTGCGGTAAAAAGATCTGTGGCTGTGGCTGTGTGTGTGCGCACTATTTGGAGACTTACCCCATAAAGGCAACTGCAGCAGTCTTGTTGGCGCCCAGTCCAGGGGCGGGTGTGTACGGGGTTGGGGCGGGCGGGGGAAAGTGTTGCATGGGATTGGGGGTGGGGGGTGTTGGGAGCGGGGGGGGTGGTGTTGCGGGGGGTGGGAGGCACAGTTGGAGGTCGGGTGGGCAGGCGAGGGGTAGTGTTGCATGGAGTTGGTGGCGGGGGGACGGTGTTGGACAGGGTTGGGCGTGGGGGCGGTGTTGCACGAGGTTGGGGATGGGGGTCAGTGTTGCACGGGGTAGGGGGTGGGGTTTTGTTGGGGGCAGGGCCTTGCGCACTGTTTGCTGTTGCAGTCTTCTGAACGAGGAGCAGATTTAAAAAACTCCGAGCCCCAGAGGAAAGGCATTTAATCGATTATCTGCCCATCACGTTCGGATAATCGAGGTTCCCCTGTATATGTCCTTGATAGGTATTCCAGATACAACCTTCGCAAGAAACCTAGAGATGCCGAGAGGCAATACCAGAGTACGTTAGAGACCCAAACTAACCACACGGATACCTGCCGTCTGTGGCAAGTCATACACGACATAAGGGGCTACAAATTGAATCAGAACAGAATCGCAGACAAAAAATTCATCTCTTCCAGAATCACTTAATGCTTCTTATGCTTGATTTGAGGAAAAGGCCATTGAAATGATATCACCTGCCCCAACAGCCCCAGATGCACCTGGTCCCTCAGTCACCACTGCAGACATCAGATAGGCCTTCCTGAGAGTGAACCCAGCGAAAGCAACTGGCCCGGATGGAGTCCCCAGCAGTGCACTCAGATCCTACGCAGATCAGCTGACTATTCACTGACATTTTTAACCTCACCTTGCTACAGTCTGAAGTCCCCATCTGCTTCAACAAGAGCATCATCATCCCAGTACCAAAGAAAACATGTGCACTGTGCCTCGATGGCTTCCACCCAGTGACTCTGACCCCCATCATTCTGAAGTGTTTCAAGAGGTTAGTCATGGCTAACATCCACTCGAGCCTCCCAACCTGCCCCGATCACTTGCAATTTGCCTACCGGCTCAACAGGTCCATGGCAGACACCATTTCCCTCGTCGTACACTTGTCCCTGCAGCATCTGGATAATAAGGATACCTATGTCAGGCTTCTACTTATGAACTACAGCTACGCTTTCAACACGACAATCCTAACCAAACTAATCGTCAGACTCCGAAACCTTGGTCTCTGCTCCTCCCTCTGCAATTGGATCTTTGACTTCCTGAACCACAGACTGCAATCAGGGAAATTAAACAACACCTCCTCCCCAACAATCCTCAACATCAGCACTGTGCAAGGGTGCATACTCAACTGCCTCACTGTATTCCTTGTACACTCATGACTGTGTTGCCAAGTTCTGTCAGAACTCCATTGACAAATTCGCTGATGGCACCACCGTTGTAGACCAGAAACCAAACAATGTCAAGATAGATTGCTTGGTGATGTCATACAAAGATTTCACCCAATGTCAATAAAACTGAAGAGCTGATCATTGACTTTAGAAAGCAAGAAGGAAGACAAGCCCCTCTCTACAGCAATGGAGCCGAGATGGAGATGGTTGAGCACATCAAATTCGGAGGAGTAATGATCACCAATAATCTGGCCAAGACCACCCACATTGATGGGATAGTCAAGAAGGCACAACAATGTATCTCCTTCCTCAGGAGGCTAAGGAAATTCAGCATGCCCAAAAAGACCCTCACAAACTTTTACAGATGCACCATGGAAAGCATACCCCGTATGCATCACGGCCTGGTATGGCAACTGGTTTCCCTAGAACCATAAGAAACTCCAGAAAGTTGTGAGTATAGCCCAGACTATCATGCAACCCATCCTTGCATCCACTGACTCCATCTGTACTTGTTGCTGCAGAAAGGCAGTCAACATCATCAAAGAACCACCCCCCCCGATATAATTTCTTCCAACTCTGCCGTCAGGCAAAAGATACAACAGCTTAAGCACACATACCAACAAGTTCAAGAACAGCTTCTTACCAGCTGTTATTTGACTTCTAAATGAACCTTTCAAATTTCAAATCTAATATTGATCTTGCTTTTTGCACACTTTCATAGCAGCCGTAACTTTGTATTCCTCGCTCTGTTCAAACACCCAATGACCTTTGGGTCTTTGTCTGTTATCATCTGCCTGTATTGCATGCAAAACAAAACTTTTCACTATATTTCTGACATGTGTTAATAATGATTCAAATCAAATCAAATTAAATATCCTTGACAGTAATAGCCACCTTGCAAGAAGGAATAAAGCCATTCTTTCTGTCCAATCAGTTGAACTTTGCAGAGCTAAACAGTTGAGCAGCAGGAAACCTTAATGTAAACTAGAGTGCATTGGAGCTAATTGCAAAAGCCCCTTTGCTGTCTCCTGTCTCAAACCTGCATGGACGTTGCCTCTTTGGCACATTTAATGATCCTTCCTTTACTCTCAGTGCTAGTACAGGGGTTCTCGCTGTGCTTCTTTACATATTTGTCAGATGATGCTGTACCTGCAAGTCAGAACACATGGTGAGAATGTTAGCATCATCGGCCGTGGTAATCTCCTTGATGTGATCAGAAGGCTGAGCACTCTCGATCGTATTCTCTGTCTTCAGCAGTGATGTGGCTCGAGTGGGGAAGCTGGGTTTCCACATATTCACATCTGTCCCATTGCCAAAAGCTTGCATTGCATTTCCTGCAGAAAAAAGGCATTTTTAAAAAAAAAAAATCATTCACTAGTCTAGTCAACTTATTTCATGAATATGAATCTGATAAAGTTGCACTAAACTGCAGTGGTCCATTATCTGATGGAAGGCGTTTTTGTGATTCATGAATCTAAATCTTGATTTTGTATGGCATTCTTCATGTAGTAATGTGTTGTGAGGTACCTTATAGGAGTGTAACTTGTTAGAGTGCAATACTGGGCAAAACGGAGATTATGCAACCGGTCATGACAAGTCTGGCTAAACAGAGAAGTCTAAATGAGTGTCATAATGAAGGAATGTATTGATTAGAGTAAGATGGAGTAAGTTCTAGAACTTGGGGTCCTGACAGCTGAAGCACAGCTACCAATCATGGAGCAAAGGAAATTAAGGCTCTGTTCTCAGAGAATGGAATGCATTGCAAAAGGAAGTGGTGGAGACTGATACAATTACAATATTTAAAAGGGATCTGGATGGGTATATAAATAGGAAGGGTTTAGAAAGCGAGAGGCCAAATGCTGGCAACTGCAACTCGATTAATTTTGGATATCTGGTCAGCATGGACCAATTGGACTGAATGGTCTGTTTCTGTGCTGTCCACCTGTATGATTCTATGATTTCAGTTATAGAGCTGGAGAATATTACATACAGCGAGGCCCCGAACAGATTTTGAAACAAGAATAATTATTTTATAGGACGGCATGGTGGCCCAGTAGTTAGCCCTGCTGCCTCACAGCACCAGGGACCTGGGTTTGATTCCTGCCTTGGGCGACTGTATGGAGTTTGCACATTCTCCCAGTGTCTCTCTGGGTTTCTTCCGGGTGCTCCAGTTTCCTTCCATAGTCCAAAGATGTGCAGGTCAGGTGAGTTAGTCATGCTAACTTGCCCATAGTGTTAGTTGCATTAGTCAAAGGTAAATACAGGGTAGGGGAATGGGTCTGGGTAGGTTACTCTTTGGTGGGTCGGTGTGGACTTGTTGGGCTGAAGGGCCTGTTTCCACACTGTAGGGAATCTAATCAAAAAGTCAGATGTTGTTGGATGAGGAGCAAATGTGCACTGTGTTAGGATTTCAGCCAGCAAACCTTTCAATGAGTCAAAGGCTCCAAGTATTGCAGATGAAAATACTTTGTGAAGGACTTCTGTTCACACTTGGTTATGTAGTCTGGTGTACTCCAAAGAGCAAAGAATCAATGATAAATACCCAAACAGTCATTTGGCCACAGTTCAAGCATTGTCTTGATTACCCAGTTATACAAGCAATATTAAGGCCATTACGTTTGAAGGCTGTTGCGTTTTGACAAAGACACTGAGAAAAATATTCCACTTTCAATTTTAAAGGACCTAGTAGAGCTTAATGTTGCTCAGATGTTCTCCTGGACCAGCCCACCAGTATTTGTGTTGAGTAAAGTGGTAGGAAAACTTGCACAGCAAATAGGACTCTTCCACAAATAGAGCAGAATCGTTTTGGGCCTTTGTTATTGTGCATTTAGTAAAGTGGGCTTGGTTTTACATTAGGGGAGAAAGTGAGGACTGCAGATGCTGGAGATCAGAGCTGAAAATGTGTTGCTGGAAAAGCGCAGCAGGTCAGGCAGCATCCAAGGAGCAGGAGAATCGACGTTTTGGGCATGAGAAGGGCTCATGCCCGAAACGTCGATTCTCCTGCTCCTTGGATGCTGCCTGACCTGCTGCGCTTTTCCAGCAACACATTTTCAGCCTTGGTTTTACATTAGTCAATAAAGAAGGTTCCTGCCTGAAAAGTTGACTCTCCTGCTCCTCAGAAGCTGCCTGATCTACTGTGCTTTTCCAGCTCCATACTTTATCAACTGTGACATTGCAGCATCTGCAGTCCTCACTATCTCCTTGGTTTTACATGACACAACTTAATGTATTTACTGAGGGAATGATTTTTCCTGTGCAGAGGGAATTTTTGCCTGGTATATCACTGTTTGGAAGGTAGAACTCACCACAAGTTTTAGATTAGATTAGATTACTTACAGTGTGGAAACAGGCCCTTCGGCCCAACAAGTCCACACCGACCTGCCGAAGCGCAACCCACCATTCCCCTACATTTATCCCCCTACCTAACACTACGGGCAATTTAGCATGGCCAATTCACCTGACTTGCACATCTTTGGACTGTGTGAGGAAACTGGAGCACCCGGAGGAAACCCACAGAGACAGGGGGAGAATGTGCAAACTCCACACAGTCAGTCGCCTGAGTCGGGAATTGAACCCGGGTCTCTGGCGCTGTGAGGCAGCAGTGCTAACCACTGTGCCATTGTGCCGCCCATAAATTGTAGTTATGGTAAATATTATTGATCTATTTCAAGTAAATCTCCACAGTAGATGAAAAGTTAAAGAGAAGGATGTGTTTTTTTTGTTTTTATTCACTCACAGGGTGTGGACATTGCTGGCTAGGCCAGTAATTATTGCCAGCCTCTACTTACCCTTGAGAAGGTGATAGTAAGCTCTCTTTTTGACCCACTATAGACCATACACTGAGGGTTAACCCACAGTCCTCATGTTGATAGGTTTGGGAGAAGAAGGCTAACAGGTGGCTCACATGGAACTGAAGTACTGGCTTGGACCAGATGGGCTAAAAGGCCTGTTTCAGGGTCTGTAAAGTTGATGGGAAGCTTTTGGGAGACAGTGGTATAATGCTAATGTCCCTAGGGAGATACCCATGGGGACATGAATTCAATTTTCACTGGCAGCCGTTGAAATTTTAAAATTAGTATAAAATCTGGAATTAAAATCTAATCTCAGTGATGGCAACCGTGAAGAAATCAGCAGTGATTGTTAGAATCCATTTATTTCATTCATGTTTTTCAGACAAGGAAATCTGCTGTCTTTGCATAGTTTGGCTGGTGTGTGTTTTCAGACCCACAGCTATTATGTAACTCCTAACTGTCCTTGCAAGCCATTCAGTTCATAGGAATTTCAAGACCTGCACTGAAGTCTGGCTTTGCTATTGACATCCGCATCTCAGGAAATAAAGGAATGAAAAACATTAGGGATTCGTGAAAACATGAAGAGCTTGGCTGCCAGCCTCCATTTGCTCCTTTGCTGTTGCCATTAAGAGAATACAAGCACAAGTTGTATCCTGAAACAGACAGCAAAGTCCTGGCCACTCTTTCCCATTCGAGTTTGAAACCTGTAACAATTTACTCATGTACATAAAAAAGAAAGAGCCTGCACTTATATGACATTTCTTTTGAAATTAATTTTAATTTAACCCATGAAATGCTTTTGAAGTGTATTCTCTGTTGTATTGTAAGGAAACCTAGCAGCCAAGTTATAAAGATCCTGTGAAAAGCAATGTGAGCTTGAGAGGGGAATCTGATTTTCTGTGATGTTGATTGAGAAACAGATATTGGTCAGGACACCATGGAGAACTCACTTGCTCTTCTTCAAAGATGCCATGAGATCCATCAGGTGACAATAGGTTTGTCACAGCAAATAATCAAAGTTTCAGCTCTATGTTGTCCAAACCGCGAGACTTTGAACGATGATCAAAGATCACTGTCTGCTTACAACATTTTCTTTTTGCTATTTATCAGTTAAGAGATAAATGCCTTAGGCACTGCCAATAGGTTCTTTAGTATTCCTTGGGCCTGAGGGACATATGGAGCTTGCAGCTGAAAATATATCTCAATACAAGTACAGGAAAGGAAACATGTTACTCAAGCTCTGTGCATTACTGTACTTACTGAGGCAGGTGTTTGCTTTGAAATAGTTCAAAAACTTGTCGCATTCTTCCTTCTGGTTTCCACTACCACTGCATGTGCACCATGGGGCCACCACAACGTCAGTTGCATCAATGTAATTCGGGGTCATGTCACTTCCTGTTGAAGAAAAGATGCAGATTAAACTCAGCTGATTGAAACCTGTCACTGAATGCTTTTGAAAGGATAACTTAGCATTTTCATGAAGCTTCTGAACATCTTGAGGTACTTCACAACAAATCAAGATTGTTTTTCACTGAAACCAAAAAATGCTAGAAATCACAGCTGGTCAGGCAGCATCCATGGAGAGAGAGAGCAATCTAAAATTTCAAGTCGAGATTAGTCTTCATCAGAGCTGAAGTGGAATATGCAGCACTTCCAGGTTTAAGTTCCATTCCATGGCTTTAGTACACAAATTCAGGCTGACGCTCTAGTGCAATGCTGAAATAGCAATGTTGGAGGTGCTGTCTTTCAAACAGGAAGTTGAACCAAGCAATTGATAAGGTAAAAACAAGGGCTGCAGATGCTGGAAACCAGAGTCTAGATTAGAGTGGTGCTGGAAAAGCACAGCAGGTCAAGCAGCATCCAAGGAGCAGGAGAATCGACGTTTCGGGCAAAAGCCCTTCATCGGGATATCTTTGTGGCATCATTAAATACAGGTTAGGTGCTGGAGGACTGGAAGGTTGCTCATGTTGTCCCCCGTGCAAAAAGGGTAGTAGGATATTCCAGGTAACCATAGACCAGTGAGCCTGATGTCGGTGGTGGGAAAGTTGCTGGAGAGGGTACTGAAGGATAGAATCTATTTATATTTAGAAAAGAATGAGCTTATCAGTGATAAGCAACATGGTTTTGTGCGGGGGAGATTGTGCCTTACCAACTTAATAGAGTTCTTTGAGGAAGTGATCAAGTTTATAGATGAAGGAAGGGTTGTTGATGTCAAATACATGGACTTTAGCAAGGTGTTTGATAAGATTCCCCATGGTAGACTGATGGAGAAAGTAAAATCATATGGTGTGCAGGGTTTTCTAGCTAGGTGGATAAACAACTGGTTGAGCAACAGGAGACAGAGAGAAGTAGTTGAAGGGAGTTTTTCGAAATGGAGTGATGTTCCACAGAGGTCAGTGTTGGGGGCCACTGTCGTTTGTGATATACATTAATGATCTGGAAGAGGGCACTGTTGGTATGATCAGCAAGTTTTCAGATGACACAAAGATTGGTGAGTAGCAGAAAGCACAAGGGACTGTCAGAGAATACATGAGGTTATCGATAGACTGGAGAGTTGGGCGGTAAAGTGGCAGATGGCTTTCAATCCAGACAAATGTGAGGTGATGCATTTAGGCAAGTCTAATTCTAGAACGAATTATACAATGAATGGAAGAGCCTTGGGAAAAGTTGATGGGCAGAGAGATCTGGGAGTGCAGGTCCATTGTATCCTGAAGGTTGCTGCACAGGTGGATAGAGTGGTCAAGAAGGCATACAGTATGCTTGCCTTCATTGGACGGGGTATTGAGTGTTAGAGCTGGAAAGTCATGTTAAAATTATACAACACATTGGTTTGGCCGCATTTAGAATACTGTGTACAGCTCTGGTCGCCACATTACCAAAAGGATGTGGACGCTTTGGAGAGGGTGCAGAGAAGGTTTACGAGGATGTTGCCTGGTATGGAAGGTGCTTGCTATGAAGAGAGGTTGAGCAGGTTAGGTTTGTTTTCATTCGAAAAAAGGAGATTGGGGGGGGGGACCAGATTGAGGTTTACAAAATCATGTATAGACAGGGTGGATAGAGACAAGCTTTTTCCCAGGATTCAATAACGTGAGGTCACGGTTTCAAGGTGGGAGATGGAAAGTTTAAGGGGATACATACAGCAAGTACTTCACACAGAGGGTGGTAGGTGTCTGGAACGCGTTGCCAGCAGAGATGGTAGAGGCAGGCATGGTAGATTCATTTAAGATGCGTCTGGACAGATGCATGAGTAGGTGGGGAGCAGAGGGATAGAGATGCTTAGGAATTGGGCGACAGGGTTAGACAGTAGATTTGGATCGGCTCAGGCTTGAAGGGCCGAAGAGCCTGCTCCTGGGCTGTAAATTTTCTTTGTTCTTTGTATCATCAGAACAGATTATCTGATTATTATTACATTGTGAGTGAGAGTCACTTGCACATAGTTTATGGTTGTGCTTTCTATATTGCATACAACAGTGACTACATTGCAAAAGTGCTACATTGGCTGAAAGTCAAATTGGGATGTTGGTAGTCATATGAATGGTTATGTAAATGCAAGTAACTTGTTTGTCGTGTTGACATTCTTGCCCACTAATCTGTTTTCCTTCCTGTCTCCGATATTCTTCATTCATCATCATCTCTAACGAAGTCTCAGATTAGTCCTTGAACTATCTGATGGATGATACACATATGAAGAGTGAACTTGCATTTGTATATCACCCTTTATATTCTCTGGATGCCCAAGAGCATTATTTTTTAATTATTTTGTTCAAATGTAGACATTGAAACAGAGGAAATGTGGCAGCCAATTTTCACTCAGCAAACTCTCCTTAACAGCAATAGACAATAGACAATAGGTGCAGCAGTAGGCCATTCTGCCCTTCGAGCCTGCACCACCATTCAATGTGATCATGACTGATCTTCCTTAATCAGTATCCTGTTCCTGCCTTATCTCCATAGCCCTTGATTCTACTATCCTTGAGAGCTCTATCCAACTCTTTCTTAAATGAATCCAGAGACTGGGCCTCCACTCCCCTCTGGGGCAGAGCATTCCACACAGCCACCACTCTCTGGGTGAAGAAGTTTCTCCTCATCTCTGTCCTAAATAGTCTACCCTGTATTTTTAAGTTGTGTCCTCTGCACTCACCCATCAGTGCAAACATGTTTCCTGCCTCCAGAGTGTCCAATCCTTTAATAATCTTATATGTCTCAATCAGGTTCCCTCTCAGTCTTCTAAACTCAAGGGTATACAAGCCCAGTTGCTCCAGTCTTTCAGCATAAGGTAGTCCTGCCATTCCAGGAATTGACCTCGTGAACCTACGCTGCACTCCCTCAATAGCCAGAATGTCTTTCCTCAAATTTGGAGACCAGAACTGCACACAATATTGCAGTCTCACCAGGGCCCTGTACAGCTGCAGAAGAACCTCTTTGCTTCTATACTCAATTCCTCTTGTTATGAAGGCCAGCATGCTATTAGCTTTCTTCACTACCTGCTGTACCTGCATGCTTGCCTTCATTGACTGGTGTGCAAGAACACCCAGATCTCTTTGTACTGCCTCTTTACCTAAATTGATTCCATTTAGGTAGTAATCGGCCTTCCTGTTCATGCCACCAAAGTGGATAACCGTACATTTATCCATATTAAACTGCATCTGCCATGCATCTGACCACTCACCTAACATGTCCAGGTCACCCTCTTTGTTTCCTGTTAGCCAACCAACTTTCAATCCAAGTTAGTACTTTGCCCCCAATACTATGCGCCCTAATTTTGCTCACTAACCTCCTATGTGGGACTTTATCAAAAGCTTTCTGAAAGTCCAGGTACACTACATCTACTGGATCTCCCTTGTCCATCTTCAGAGTTGCATCCTCAAAAAATTCCAGAAGATTAGTCAAGCATGATTTCCCCTTCATAAATCCATGCTGACTCTGACCTATCCTGTTACTACTATCCAGATGTGTCGTAATTTTATCCTTTATAATAGACTCCAGCATCTTTCCCACCACTGAAGTCAGACTAACTGGTCTATAATTTCCTGTTTTCTCTCTCCCACCGTTCTTAAAAGTGGTACAACATTAGCCACCCTCCAATCCGCAGGAACTGATCCCGAGTCTATCGAACTCTGGAAAATAATCACCAACGGATCCACGATTTCTCGAGCCACTTCCTTCAGTACCCTGGGATGTAGACCATCAGGCCCCGGGGACTTATCAACCTTCAGACCTAACAGTCTCTCCAACACCAATTCCTGGCAAATATAAATTCCCTTAAGTTCAGGTCCTTCAGCCACTGTTACCTCAGGGAGATTGCTTGTGTCTTCCCCAGTGAACACAGATCTGAAGTACCAATTCAATTCTTCTGCCATTTCTTTGATTCCCGTAATATATTCCCCTGTTTCTGACTTCAAGGGCCCAATTTTAGTCTTAACCATTTTTTTGCCTTTCACATACCTAAAAAAACTTTTACTATCCTCCTTTATATTTTTGGCCAGTTTACCTTCGTACCTCATTTTTTCTCTGCGTATTTCCTTCGTAGTAATCCTCTGTTGTTCTTTAAAAACTTCCCAGTCCTCCGTTTTCCCACTTATCTTTGCTATGTTATACTTTTTCTCTTTTAACTTTATATGTTTCTTAACTTCCCTCGTCAGCCACGGCCACCCATGCCTCCTCCGAGGATCCTAGGATCATGAGATCATGACCAGGTCTACTGTTTTATACTGTTAACTGGTGGATAAGTATTGGTCACACTACCAATAATAACTTCCTTGTTCTTCTGGAATCTTTTATGTCCGCGCAAGACAGCATAAGTGGCATGAATACAACAACTCAAGCAAAGTCAGCATCTCCAACAGTATGGCACTCCCTTCACTACTGCTTTGGGAGTGCCAGCCAGAAAAATAGGCTCTGAAGTAGAATTTGAAGTCATTGACCCCTCCCTCAGAGGCTGCTTAATCTCTTTCACCCAAGGACTCAACGTTTCCTGTTCATATCCCTCTGCAGTGCTGCACTGCATCATGTAAGCTGCAGTGTAGCACTGAATACACACACTGTTAACCTTCAGTTCTAAGGGGGGGAGCAGTCATGTTCTTACATTTATCAAGAATCATCTGTGACAATATTGAATAGTGAAACAAGCGTACTCCTGCTACTGCTTTCTCTGTTCCTGTGTTTTTATTATTGCAGTTGGTGTGCATGAGGGGAAGCAGCCTCAGTGTTATTTGCAGATGTATCATGGAGCAGCTTAGAATGCATGGATCTATTTCAGTGGGTTCACCCTTCCACATTAAAATAGCAGGTGGAAAAGAACAAAATGCAACTTTCCTTTAAAAATTGGAAACATTACAGGAAATGAATCTGTTTTTCTCCAGTATGTTACTATAAATTTGTCACAATGAAAGTCAACCTTGTCTTGTTTTTAACTATTCTTTCACAGAATATTTATGTCTCTGCCGAGACCAGCATTAATTGTCTCCAGAAGAAAGCAGATGTTGAGCCACCTTCTTGAATACTGACTCCCTGGAGTGTAGATACACTGAGCGTTGTGAGGAAGCACATTCCAGATTTTGACCGAGCAGCAGGTTACAACCACAATATAGTTCCACTTGAAGTTAGTACTCAGGTTCAGAAGGAGCTTGCAGATGGTTTTATTTCCAGTGATCTCTGCCCTCATCCTTCTGAATGATCATATTACGTGTTTGGAAGGCACTGCTAAAGGAATCCTGCTCATTTCCTGAACTGCATCTTGTTGGCTCACTCTGTAGTCACTCTGTGGTGGAAAGATTGACTGTTGAAGATGATGGATGGATTGCAGATCAAGTAGGCTGCTTTTACACAGATTATGTGGCGTTTCTTGCATGTTGTTACAGCTGCATTCAGGCAAATGAACAGTGTCCTATCACACCTATGACTCACTTTGTGGAGTCGGGCATTGAGTTTCTTGCCACAGAATTTCCAGCTTCTGACCTTTTCTACATTAGACAGGAATCCAGAACAAGTAGAAATGGCAGCCATGTTGTTCAAAATAAACTTATATCGATGAGGAGTAAGCGTAGTGATTGTATTTTGAAGTCTTATTGTAGTGTTTCCCTCCTTCCCTCTCTTCTAGCCAAAAAAATAGTGGAGGCGTAGAGAGAAGTCCTATTGCAAAATCTGTTGATATCAGTGTAAGAAGTAAGGCTCGAGAGGCTTTGAAGAGCAGTGACACAGTAAAAAATACAGGTAAGCTCAGTTAAAGTCTTTTTTAACTTTCCCATTTAGTTTTACAGTAGTTGAGATGGCAGTAAGGGCAGTTGCATATTCCTCCTGCAGGACGTGGGAGCTCATGGAGACTTCCATCATCCCTGATGACCTGCAGCTGCAGGTCCCTGACCTGGAAGACCGTCTTAGGGAGCTGGAGCTGGATGCATTCAGGATCATCCAAGATGCTGAGCGCTTCAGGGGGTGGCATGGTGCCTTAGTGGTTAGCACTGCCGCCTCACAGCACCAGAGTCCCAGGTTCGATGCCAGCCTCGGGTGACTATCTGTGTGGAGTTTGTTCATTCTCCCTGTGACTGCGTGGGTTTCCTCCCACAGTCCAAAGATGTGTAGGTTAGATGAATTGGCTGTGCTAAATTGCCCATATAGTTCAGGGACGTGTAGATTAGGTACATTAGTCAGGGGTAAATATAGAGTAGGGGGAATGGGTGTAAGTGGGTGTCTCTTCGGAAGGTCGGTGTAGATTTTTTTGGGCCGAAGGAACTGTTTTCAAATTGTTGTGATTCTAGATCAGAGTAGCTGAGTGACCACCAGGAAAGGTAAAGGGAGTAGACAGAGTGTGCAGGGATCTGGTGTGGCCATTCCCCTCAAAAACAATTATACCATTCAGGAGAAAGCAGCAGTAGCCAGGTTGGTGGCACTATGACTGGCTCTGGGGCATAGTAGGATTATAGAGATCTGAAAAAAATTCAAAACCAGGACCTCATGGGTGATCATCTCTGGATTGTTTCCAGTGTCACGTGCTAGTGAGGGTAAGAAGAGGAGGATGTGGCAGATGACTGCATGACTAAAGAATTGGTGCAGGGAGGAAGGTCTTCAGGTTTTGAGATCATTGGGATCTTTACTGAGAAGATTAGGGTGAATCCAAAGAGGTACTTTGAGTATATTAAAGGCAAAAAAGACTGGAGAGAGAATAGGGCTCCACAAGACCAAAGTGGACATGTGTATGTAGAACCGCAGAAGATAGGTGAGGTTCTCAAAAAATATATCTTCTTTGTGTTTACCATGGAGAAAGAGAAGACGACTTGGGAACTTGGGGAAGTTAGCAATGATATCTTGGGGATTGTCCATCTCACAATAGAGGTGGTGTTGGATGTATTAGAATGTATGAAGGTAGATAACTCTCCTAATCCTGACTAGACATACCCAAGAACATTACAAGAGGCTAGAGAAAAAATTGCAAGGGCCCTGGCTGATATTTTTGCATCATCGTTAGCCATGGGTGAGGTCGGAAGATTGGAGGATAGCGACTGTTGTGCCATTATTCAAGAAGGACTGCAAAGAAAAGCCTGGGAACTAAATCCTGGGTGGCACGGTGGCTCAGTGGTTAGCAATGCAGCCTCAGAGTGCCAGGAACCCGGGTTCGATTCCAGCCGCAGGTGACAATGTGCAATAGTCAGAGGGGAGGTGGGTTGCTCTTTGGAGGGTCGGTGTGGACTTGTTGGGCTGAAGGGCTTGTTTTCACACTGTGGGGAATCTAATCTAACCTAAAGGCCAGCGCAGCAGGTCAGGCAGCATCCAGGGAACAGGAGAATCGACGTTTCGGGCATAAGCCCTTATGCCCGAAACGTCGATTCTCCTGTTCCCTGGATGCTGCCTGACCTGCTGCGCTGTTCCAGCAACACATTTTCAGCTCTGATCTCCAGCATCTGCAGACCTCACTTTCTCCTCCTAACCTAAATGCCAGTCAGCTTAACATCTGTGGTAGGTAAGTTACTTGAGAAAACTGTGAGGGATAAGTTATATATGCAATTGGAAAAACAGGGTTTCATGCCTCAAACATTTGGTAGAGTTTTTTGATGAAGTGGCCAGGAACATTGATGAGGGCAGGGTGGTAGACTTAACCTGTATGGATTTCAGTAAGGCCTTTGATAAGGTTCCACATGGTAGGCTGCTCTATAAGGTTAGATCGCCTGGAATCCAAGGGGAGCTGGCAAATTGGATACACCATTGGCTTAACAGTAGGAAACAGAGGGTAATCGTGAAAGGATGCTTCTCAGACTGGAGGCCTGTTACTAGTGGAGTGCCTAAGGGTTCGGTCCTGGGTCCAATACTGTTTGTTATCTATATCAGTGATTCAGATGGGAATGTACAAAGCATGGTTAGTAAGTTCACAGATAACACTAAAATAGGCAGTGTTGTGGACAGTGAGGAAGGTTATCAGAAATGGCAGCAGGACCTCAGCCTGCTGGGGAAGTGGGCTGAGAGATGACAAATGGGGTTTAATATAGATAAGTGTGAGGTCTTGCATTTTGGAAAGTGAAATCAAGGTAGGAGTTTCATGGTGAATAGTCGGGCCTAAATGAGTGTAGTGGAACAGAGGGACTTTGGAGTTCAGGTTCAAAGTTCTCTGAACGTGGAGTCACAGGTAGACAGGGCAGTGAAGAAGGCTTTTGGCACACTGGGCTTCATCAGTCAGGGCATCAAGTATGGAAATTGGGAAGTTATGTTGCAGCTATACAGGACATTAGTGAGGTCATACTTGGAATATTGTGTTCAGTTTGGTCACCTTGTTATGGGAAGGATGTTATTAAATTGGAAGGAGTGCAGAAGATATTTGCAAGGATGTTGCTTGGACTCAATGGTCTGAGTTATAGAGAGAGCTTGGACAAGCTCAGCCTTTTTTCTTTAGAGTGCAGGAGACTGAGTGGGCAGACCTTATAGAGGTGTATAAGATCATAAGAGGCATGGATAGGGTGAATGCACTCAGTCTTTTTCCCAGGGTTGGGGAATTGAAGACTAGAGGGCATCATTTTAAGGTTAGAAGGGAAATAATAAAAGGGAACCTGAAGGGTGACTTTTTTAACAGAGGATGGTATGCATATGGAATGAATGCTGGCGTAAGTGGTTGAGGCGGGTGCATTAACAACATTTGAAATGCATTTGGACAAATACATGGATAGGAGAGGATGAGAAGGATATGGGCCAAGTACAGGGAAATGGGGTTAGCATGAATGGACATTTTGGTTGGCATGGACCAGTTTGGGCCAAAGGGCCTGCCTCTATGCTGCAGGACTCTATGACTCTGCTATGCACAAATAGATGAAGAAAGGATCACATCACAAGGAAAATTAATGCAAATCTTTTACACACTCGAACTTCAAAGGAAAAAGAAACAACCTCCAGTCGATTAGTCGGAGTCCCAACTCACCAATGAGTCCCGAATAGGAGAGTAAGCAAGCTGCGTAGTTCTCACGAAAACAGCCACTCAGTGATTGCGCAGAGGGTTGACAATTCGTCAGGAAATCTGCGAGTCGAGACCTGCAGGATTAAGCAAAGAAAACGTTTGCTAATCTATTAATTAGAAGGTTGGTATGAGTTGATATTGATAACTCACCACTTCAATCGCTGAGGAAACTGAGTAGGCACTGAGAGGACTGAGCAAAGTATCAAGGTGCTCATGGTGAATAACAATGTAGGAATTAGGAGCAGCATTGGGCTCTGACCCCTGAAGCTTGCTCTATCAATTGATTAGATCATAGTTGATCAGCTGTGTTTCAGTTTCCACATTCCCATCTATCTCACTCACCTTTGAATCCCTTGCCAAACAAGAATCTATCTGTCTATGCCCTAAAATATTCACTCACCTCAAGTTCACTGCGTTCTCAGACAAGAATTTCAAAGCTGCACAGCACACAGAGAAAAAAATATGTTCTCTTTGTACACAAAGACAATGCCTAATTTTTTAACAGTGGCCCATTGCTCTTGACTTACCCACTTTGCTCCATAGATCCTATTAACTTCAATTCTGACTTCCGGTGGCAATAGTTCCGCCTCTCCAAACTTGCCTCATGAAACAACACACTCATTCCTAGTGCCATTCTAATAAACCTCCTCTGACTGTGTCAAATACATTTATATACTCCCTTAAATAAAGAGACCAAAACTGCGCAGTTTTCAAGATGTTGTCTCAGTACTGGTATGTACAACCGAAGCACAATATGTTTACTTGTATTTTCACTTCCTCTTGTAAAAAAGATTAGAATTCCATTATATTTTGCAATTAAGGAGGCAAATGCAGCTGGTACCAGCGACCAAACCTTCTATGAGTCATTTACAAGTACGCCTAGATCGCTGTGCACCTCAGAATTCTGCAGTCATTGTCCTTTCAGTAATATTCTGCTTTTTTATTCTTCCTTCCAAAGTGAACAACTGCATGTTTTCCCACATTATACTCCCTCTGACAGACTTTTGCCCATTCAATTACCTTTGTGAATTGTCTATGTTCTCCTTGTTTCTCTTCAAATGACATTTTAATCTTTGCATCCTCTGCAAATTTAGTTACCATGCCTTTTGCTCCCCTCATCGAAGTCAGTGATCCAAATAGGTAAAATCTGAGGCCCTTACACAAAGTCCTGTGGTGTAGCTTTACGTGTATTTGATAATCTGTGATTATACCACTTTAAGGTCACAGAAAACAGTACTTTGACATTTGTAGGAGTGTGCTGATATTCTGAGGGAGGCTGCCCTAAACATTGATTTTCACAATAGATGCATCCTCCTGAAGTAACAGGACTGTCACCAAAAGTAGCAACTTTATTCTTCCATAAACATGCGAACAAAAGTGGCTATGTTCTCAGAATATCTTGAGATTGTGAGAGCCAGTGTTTAATTATAAGACCCTTCTTTGCTTAATCAGAGAAAACGTTTTAATATAAAACAGAGAATTGTGGGAACTGGAGATCTGAAACAAAAATACAACTTGCTGGCAAATCTCAGCAGGTCTGACAGCATCACAACTCACGATGAAGAGTCACCAGACCCAAAATGTTAACTCTGCTTATTGAAAATTCATCTTTAAGGAATGATGGCATCACTGGCAAGCCAGCATTTATTACCCATCCCGAACTGTTAAAAGTCAGCCACATTATTGTGGGTCTAAAGTTACATGGAGAATAAACCAGTTCAAGTCTTGATGACAACTGGTGCATCATCACCATAAGGTTCTGAATTCCAGACTGTCAGTGAATTCAAATTCCACCATCCACCATGGCGTGATTTGAACATAGGTCCCGAGGGCAGAACCTGGGTCTCCACACTGTTTAGTGATAATACCACTAGGCCGTCACTTCCCCAAATGAGTGGTACGAAAATTACTGACTGGGTATTTTTCCTGATTTCTGTTTCTATTGAAGCACAAATGGGGGTAGAGATAATGAGAAGATAAAAAGGTTGCTACATCAAATGGAAAATGAATTGTCCAAGTCAGCAATTACAAATAAAATGAGAGATGAAATATGTCTAAGCCTTTTTGTAGAAGCGGCTATTTTACTCATTTTCTCTTGGGAATGTATTTCTGACAATCTTATGCTGTCTCCTTTTCAACTCCCTGATATTGAAATCTTAAAGCTTGATCCAGCTGTGGTCGTGCGCAGCACTCCCCCCTGGAACGATATAGGAACTCTGCGGAAATCTCTGTTCAAAAACACCATGCCCCAACCTCATGTTAAAAACATACAACCTCCTGTGAACTAACCATCTAACAATGCCAACACAGGGTCACGTATTAACAAGTTCCATTATATAAGATATTGCGGACACTTGACAGAGTAGATTCTGAAAGAAAGTTGTTCCTTATCTGCAAGTCCAAATAGCAAAGCTTATGAAGCATTTAGGCAGACATATGAATAGGCAGATAATAGAGGGGGAGGGACCAGAAGCAGGCAGATGAGATTGCTTTAGAATAACATCATGATCGGCACAGACATGGGGGGCCAAGGGCCTGGAACCTTTGTGTACTTTTCAAAGTTCGATAATGAGGCGACACTACTTAAAAACTAAGAGTTGCCCATTTGAGACTGAGATGAGGAGAAATGTTTTTCTCTCAGAGAATCATTAGTTTTTGGAACTCTCCTCTGCAGATAGCATTGGAAATCAGGTCATTGTGTATATTCATTGCAGGGTTCTGCAGATTTTTGATTGATGAGGGAATTAAGGTGGGCAGTAAGATGAATTAACAGCAACTGTGAGATCAGCCATATTCTTTTCAAATGACAGAAGCTCAGAAGGCCAAAAGACCCACTGCTGCTCCTAATTCTTATGACCTCGTCTTTGGCATTTCAGAATTAAGAATATGATGTTGAACCTTTTCCTTTTGACGATTGTCAAAGTAAAGTTAATAGAAGCCGCATTATTTGGTAATGGAATCATGGTAGGCTGCTGTACTGCACTGGTGAAACACCCATATTTCAGATGTTGCATGGATGTAAAAGGTCCCACTATAACTATTTGGTGGATAAGCAGGGGTATTCCTCCCATCCTGGTCACTATTCCACTTTCAACCAACAGAATTGAAAAATACATTGTCTGATTGTTTTGTCATTGCTGTTTGTGGTATCCTGCTGTGCACAGACTTTGTTACTGCATCTCTGACATCACTGTGGCAAATGCACTTCAAAGTTACTTCATCCACTTTTGGTGTCTTGAGGTCGTGACTGGTTTTTTTTTGCATTGTTATCTTTGAGGCATCTCTTCCAGCCAATTAGAAGATTACAGAGGAACCTCGATTATCTGAATACCAATTATCCGAAATTCGGATGATCCGAAGGAGGTCGCGAGGTCCCAATAGAAACATTACATCAAAGATGTGTTTCCAACAGTGATCGTCTCTTTTGTTTACAGTGATTAAATAGGCACCGTCTCCAAATGATTGACCTCCCGCCCTCTCTCTCTCCCCACACTTTCCCTGGATTTATACAAAGGGGTGTACCCTAAACCCCCAATGTTGATGTCCAGTCCAGCTGCCCTGGAGAGGGGGTGGGGGGTGCACAGGGGCGGGGGGAGGTGTTGGATGGTTAGAGACGGTGTTGGATGGGGTTGAGGGGCAGGCAGGGGGAGGTGTTGGACAGGGGCACTTTTGGGGTTGGGGGGGGGCTTGCGCGCTGTGTGCTTCTGCAGTCTCCTGAACGGGGAGCAGACTTTAAAAACTCAGAGTCCCAGAGGAAAGACATTTAATCGATTAACCGAATAATTGATTATCCAACCGAAATAGTGCCCACCCATCTCGTTCGGAAAATCGAGGTTCCCCTGTATATTGGCATGATCATATGAACTCCGAGCAGTGATGATTTGGAGGAGCCGGTGTTAAAAGTTAAAAATTTCACAACACCATGTTATAGTCCAACAGGTTTATTTGGAAGCTCTAGCTTTAGGAGTGCTGTTCTTATACCCAAAACCACCTGAGGAAGGAGCAGCGCTCCGAAAGCTAATGCTTCCAAATAAACTTGTTGGACAAGAACCTGGTGTTGTATGATTTTAACTCAGATCAGTGAGTTTCTGTTCTGAGCAAGTGAAATTGGATTCATTTCAACTGATCATTCTGAAAGCTGCAAGTACACTGTCAAAGTCCATTTGGCTCACTGATTTTTAAAAATGCTAACCTGCCACCCCTCCCACCTGGAACTAGTTTGTGACTCCAATCCTCAAGTTATCAAGGAATGGACTACTAATGGTAGCCTTGTTAGTAACACACACCACATGAATCTGTTTTTTAAGACTTTGTAGTTTATTGTTGATGTCCTGTCAGCTGGCATTGCAGTCATTGAAGATGGAGGCATCACAGCAAAAAATGCAGCTCAGTTACCATTGCTCACAATCTGAGACAAATTATTATTTGTTAAAATTACTGAAAGGCTTTTATCATAATTTTAATATTGCCAGTGGATTTTCCGAACAGCTTGTGGTAAATCAGCTCTTCACTCAGACTTCGCTTCAATAACCTGGTTATTTTATCCCACTGTGTATTTTCTCCATGTTAGCAAAAATGTTTGCAGCATAAACACTGGAGTTCAAAAGAGAGGTTATTTATAGATCAGCAAAAAACTGACATGAATAATACTAGAAAAGCTTCTCTGGCTAAAATGAATGCGTTATCTGGAAGAGCAACCTGCAGGTGCTTACTCTGTAGGAAAAGCACTGAATTGTACTTTGAGAGAACTGAAGAAACTGTTGCACTCATAAAGAAATGTTGCCTTCGATCTTGCTGTGTAGTTTTCCTCTGTTGCAGATTTGTTTATTGTTAAACGCATAACATTGAGCATACAAAACTCATTTAATGTTGGGATATCTAACTACAGGGTTGATTATGAACAAAACAACCTTAATTTATCAAATAGCTGAACGTTGAAATGCATTCAACAGGAAGCCATCAACTGCCACCTCTCCTTTCACTTCTCATTTAGACCATCAAGTAGCTTCCTGCAAACTGTATACTTGTTTAGTTCCAAATGCCAATCTAAACTGCTTTCTTAAGAGAGGGTAAGAGTGCACAAATTGACACAACCAAAATCTCTAATGGATGATGGCACATAGCTTTTTCATATTTACAAATAAAGGAAAATCCCTTCCTTTCACTTTGCTGCCTGACCGTATAACCCAAACTACGTTATTGATCAAAAATCAACCTGACTCAGTCTCTCTGAGGAAAAGAATTCCAATGATTAATGATCCTCTGAGAGAAGAAGTTCCTCATCGGCCAGACCCCTACTTTTAAATTTGTGCCTCCTAGTTTGAAACTTTGTTATCATCCAAGTTGATATTACTACTGGTTTACAGAATGAAATCTGGCTTGGACATTTTTTATAATTTAACAATGTGATCATTTACAAAGCAAAGGCCTCAGATTTTCTTTAAAAATGATCTTCTGAGTTTCTCCTGCAATTTCTTCAGAAATAGTTTCAGAATTCCAGCAATCGTGGTTCTGTTTTATTCTGTTTGGTTTGTTGATTTCTGCTTTGCATTGTCCTGACATGCCAGATGGAAATTTAACCCATCACAGAGTTCAAATCAAGCTCCAACATTAAATCTGCCAAGGTTCTGAGATCTATCATGTATGGCGTCAATTTCGCCTTTCCTTTACACTGGTATCAACACTCATCTTTCATTGTTTCTGCCTACATGCCAATCTCTTTCAACTCATTCACTGTGAGTCTCTCAACACAAGCTAATGATCTACCACATTATCAGCCCAGTCATCCTCACCCGCACTCCACACCCTTGCCTACTTAAATACTACATTATGCAATCTTACAACTGGGGTCACTGTTTCACCAAATGCTGGGCACTTTTCAGCATTCTGGGCGCAATACCAGCCACTTCTTCTGCTTAGCCTATTAGCAGAATTGACAGGGAATGACATCGAGCTGAGGTGTTATCAGGGGGTGTTGATTAGCTGCTGGGCGTTTTTTTTTCATGTGTTCTGATTTCTTCTTGATTGTCAAAACATTCAAGGTCTTGACATTAGACCCCAACTTTCATTACCAGATGGAAAAGTCTGATGGTACTGTGCTCAGCTGTGGGCACTGCAGCGCAGAAATCATGTATTTTCCCTCCTTTGTCAGCATTCCAGCATCACTCCCATGCAGAAGGAGACCCTTTGGCCCATTGTGTTTGTACTGAGATTGCAGAGACATTAGATGGCTTTTTTAGAAGTTTATAGCATTATGAAGGGTTTGATAGGGTGAATAGTGAAAGTCTTTTCCCCAGGGTGGAGGTGTCTAAAACTAGAGGTCATTGGTTTAAGGTGAGAGGGGAAAAAGTTTAAAGGAACCTAAGGGGTACCCTTTGTATGGAGAGGGTGGTGTATGTATGGAATAAGCTGCCAGAGAAGTGGTCGAGGTTGCTGCAATTAAAAGGGCATCTGAATGGGTACATGAATAGAAAGGATTTAGAGGGATATGGGCCAAATGCTGGCAAATGGGACTAGATAAATTTTGGATTTCTGGTCAACATGGACAAGTTGGACCAAAGGATCTGTTTCTGTGCTATACAGCCCTGTGACTCTCATAAAACATTAGTGTATTACACGAAAGTGAATGAAATAAAACAAGCCAAGACAGCAAAAGATTTTTAATACATTTTGAAAGATCTTTAGACATACAGTTGAGCAGTTTCAAGATTGGAGTGATGCTGGAAAAGCACAGTAGGTCAGGCAGCATCCAAGGAGCAGGAAAATCAATGTTTCGTGAAGGGCTTTTTACAGCACCATTCTAATCTTGTCAGTAATCTCCAGCATCTGCAGTATCCACCTCCACCTAGTTAAGCAGTTTCATCTATTCCCTAACACCATCGCTTTATTGTGATCCAAATGTGGAGAATTTACCTGTCCAGATCAAATCTTTTGGTTTCAGAAAAGCTCAATAGGTGATAATAGGGTTGAAGATGGGATGGGATCTAAATAAATGTGTTTATTGATGGAATGCCATGCCTCGTTAGAATACCATGCCTCTAAGAATTCTCATGCATGTCTTTGTTGCGCCTCTCTGAGGATGTGTGTGTTGTCCCAGTCAAAGTGATGTCTTTCTTTGTCTGTGTGAACGGAAACTAGTGATAGTAAGTTGTGTCTTTTTGTGGCTAGATGGTGTTCATGTATCCTGGTGGCAAGTTTCCTGCTAGTTTGTCCGATGTAGTGATTTTTACAACTGGCCACAAGACACCACCACTAGTTTCCATATATACAGACAAAAAAGGACACCACTTTGACTGGGACAACACACACATCCTAGGTCAGGCGCAACAAAGATATGCATGAGTATTCTTGGAGGAATGGCATTCTAATGAGAACTCCATCAATAAGCACATCGATTTAGATCCCATCTACTTTCCCTTGATAAAAAAAAGAACCAGAAATGACATTACCCACGTTAAGAAACCAAGACCTATAAAGAGAGAGGCTGGACATACCACCAGCGCTTCACCAGAGACTCTCACTGATGATATTATCTAGTTTGGTGATGAAAAATCTGACTACAAATCTTCAAGCTCAGCGAGCTGACTTACATACTTATCATCAACCTGAGCTACAGATCTTCTCAAACATTGCTATTCTAAATTCTGTTTTATTTTGTAGTGTTTAAATAAATTCTGTTTTACCTAAAGCGGAGTTGTTTGACCAGCTGCATCACACCTGGAATTTTCAATTGATGTTCTGCTTTTAAAGTAAAAAAAAATTAGGGTCTAGGTTACCTTCTTGAAACATTTTTAAGGGGGTCTGGCCTGGTCCACAATGAATGGTATGACAGAGGTCGTCAAACTGGAAGAATGGAATGGAGACTTTACAGGAAGCAGGGTGTGAGGATGTCCAGTCATTCTTCCATGTCCTTGAGGGTTCCATTGCTGACAACTGCCACAAGTTGACATTCACGAGTGTGGAGCTCGTTAAAATGGTTAAAAATATTTTGGATATGGAATTTTTGCCTTTGGTTATTGATTTTTGTTGTTATTTATTTTTTGGCATGGATAGGTGAATTTGTGATTCGTGATTTCACAGATATAGAGGATTTACTGTATAGTTAATGTAACCACTCAGAATTTTGCTGGACACACTAAGCATTTGTGGAGAGAACAACAAGTTGACATTTTGAGTCCAGTGACTTATTTGCAGTTAGTTTCTCTCTCCACAGTTGATGCACGACCGACTCACTTTTCACAGCACTTTCTGTTTTTTGTTTCAGATCTCCAGCATCTGCAGTATTTTGCTTTCATTCCCCTTCAGAACCTTACATGTTTCAACAGGATCACCTCTTCTTCTGTTAAGTCCAGTAAGTATAGACTCAATCTCTTCAATCCTGGCTTATAATAAAACCCCTTCATTCCAGGAACTAGCTGAGTGAGTCTCCTCTCCTTCTAACTATCTCCCTTAACTTAAGGTAGGGTAACAAATCCACACACAGTATTGGGGGTGCATTCTCAACACCCTGTACTTTTGCAATAGGTCATCTTCATCTCTGCTGCAATAAAGGCAACAAAGACATGACTGAACTGTATGAATTTGAGAAGTAAATAACCTACAGATGAGCTTGTGTAAATAGCAAAATTTAGCCTCCACTGTACAAGTAGTGATTTATCACAAATCAGCAAAAATGAGACTTCAGTCAAGAGACGAAAATGTGTACAAATTCAATATGAGAATCTGCAGAGAAGAGACAATCATCTTCTTCCTTTAATGACTTTTCATTTTATGGCCATTGAAAGTAATTTTCCCAATTATATTCTGGTATTGCATCAGTCTTTGAGTTACTCTAATTTGAAGAATATCATTTGAAGCTGAGAGAACAGTATGAAACAGAAATCAAAAATTCTTTGATGCCAGCACTTTCATCTTCGTAGTCAAATTGTTTTAACACAAGAAAGTCAGCTCACAGTGAACGAGAACAGCAGGATTTCATGGGATTTATCATCACTTTCATTAAACACTCTTTCATCAGAAGATCATTTCACAAAGATAAAATTGTGTAAATGAGAGCAGATTATTGACCTGCATGTAATGGTGTTTTCATAACATTTCAATTTTAAAATACAAGCTTAGCTTTGTTGTTGCTTGACGATTTACATTGTCTTTGCACCTAATCCTTTAACCTTGATAGTGATGTTCATCACAGAACGAGGGTTGGAAAGGAAGATGGACACTTAGATTGGTAGAGTTGAAGGTGTAAAACAGCAAAAAAAAATCTGATGTGAGGTAGCCACCACAGGTTTCTGACTGATGATATGAAACTCATGGAATGCATTCGAATTGGAACTTATTCAGTGGTATTTGTACATCATGCTGTGTATAACCGAATGATTCATTCATTATTTGCTTCAGTTAATTCAAATCCCATTTGTATTTTTTGAGGCGTGCAGGTCAGCAGAAGTAATTCAACTGGGCGAATAGAAGAAAATGCCTAGAGTGACTTCTTAATCCATCATGCTGACAAAAGAAAACTGACCTTGTTTTCTCGAAATGATCTCTCAGACCATCAGATCATAAGATATCACAGCAGAAAAATGGTCATTCAGTACATCGAATCTATTGCACTTTTCACTGAGATCATAACTAATCTGATAATCCTCAATTTGACTTTCCTGACTTTTCCCCATAACCCTTGATTCTATTACTCATTAAAAATCTGTCTATTTCAGCCTTGAATACACTTAATGTGACAGTATCAAAAGCCCTTGTGCAATGAAGAATTCCACAGATTTGCAACTTGCTGAGAGAAGAAATTCCTCCTCAACTCTGGCTTAAATTTGTGACCCTTTCTCCTTAGAGTATACCCCCTAATCCTCATTTCTCTCAAGGAAAAACAACCTTTCTGCATCTATTCTGTCAAGACTTCTTATGCATCATGTAAGTTTCAGTAAGGTTGCCTCTCATTCTTATTTAGTCCAGCAATTACAGGCGCAATCTCGTCAGTCTCTCCTCATAAGGCATTATCTCCATACCTAGTATCAGCCTCATGAACCTTCTTTGATCTGCCCTCAATGCCAGTATGTCTTTCCATAAATAAGTGGCCCAAAGCTGTTCACAGTGTTCCTGCTGTGATTTGACTAGTGTTGTACTGTTTGAGCAAAACCTCCTCACTTTCATACTCTGTTCCCTTGGAAATAAAGATATGCATTCCCTTTGCCTTCCCTGTTATCTGCTGAGCTTAGATGCTAGCTTTTTGTGATTCATTGATGAGGACCTGTGCATGTCTCTGTTCTGGAGCTTTCACCAGGCTCTTTCTATCTAAATCATATTCAGCTCTTCGATTCTTTCTGCCAAAATACATATCATCATATTTCTCCACATTATATTCTATCTGCCATGTTTTTGCTCACTCACTTAACCTGCCTCTATCCCTCTGAAGACTCATTGCATCATTCTCACTGCTTGCCTTCTCATGTATTTTTGTGTTACCTGCAAACTTGGTTAAAGTTCATTTGCTTTCCACATCCAAGTCATGATTGAATGCTGTAAATAATTGCACTGATCCTGAAGGTACACCACAAATTATGGGTTCCCAACCTGAAAGTGCCCCCATTATCCCAATTCTCTGTCTTCAATTCATTAGCCAATCCTCCATCCTAATGTACCACTTCTAATGTCATGGACTCTCTCTTATTAAACAGCCCGCATGTGGTACCTTATCAAGAGTCTTCTAAAAGTCCATATGTATGATACGCATTGCTTTTCCTTTATTTTTCCTGTCTGTTATCTCCTCAAAGAATTCTTGTAAACTTGTTAGGTATGACTTCCCTCAATGCTGATTCTGCTTAATTGTATGCATTTCCAGATGCTCTGCTGTTGCATCCTTAATAATAGAAGCTACATTTTTCCCAATGACAGTAATAGAAATTATACTCAGAGCTAATTGACCTGTAGTTCCCTGTATTTCTTCTCCTTCCCTTTTGAAGTAAAAGTGTTCCATTAGCAGCTTTCCAATCCTCTGCAGAATTTCTACAATCTAAAGGTCCATGAAAGATCATTATCAATACAGATTTTCATTTTCCAAATTGCAAAAGTAAAGTTGTGGCCTATTTTTGTTCCTTTGCCAATTTCTGTTTTTAGAGATGATGACGTTTAAGTTATGAAGAACTGGCTGTTCCTTTGATCTGGAACAAGATAGACACCACTTTGTTACATTCAACCAACCATTCATTGGGCACTTTGCACTCTGACTCCTGAGTTCTGGTTGCAAAGAATCAGGGCAAATAACCAAGTATTGCACGGAAGGATATCTGGTTGAACGCACCTATAATAGCATTCAAGAGGCTCAATATCATTCAAGATGAGCAGCCAATTTACTGACATCCAAACTAACTCTTTAAATGTTCACTTAGCACCATTACCATTGCGCAGTGACAGCAGTATGGACGATTTTAAGATGCAATGCAGAACTCACAGACTCTCTTGACAGCATCTTTCAAACTCATGGTCTCTACTGGCCAAAAAGGCAAGGACAGCATATGTAAATTCCTGTCCAAGCTGCCTACCATCTTGACTTAGAAATATTTCACCACTCCTTCTCGGTAAGTGGGTCATATTCCTGGAACTCTCTTCTTCCCATTACAGTGGACATACCACATCGTCTGCAGCAGCTCAAGAAAATGGCTCACCACTGCATTTTCCTTGTTAATTAGGGAGGCAGAAAATACAATAACTGCTTTGCCAGTGACATTCATGTTACATAAATTCAGAAAAACAGACCAAAACGCTGACTGCCACTGTCAAAGGTCCTCCAGTGGCTAATGGTAACCAGACTGAAGGCTCCATAATCTCATCAGGTTAGAATACAATAAGAGAAAAGGTAAGAACATAGGAAATAAGTGAAAAGTTAGCCCAGTGTGTAACTTATAAATGTAAAGTGAGGAACCTCAATACAGATGATGGTGTCAAGTATTTCACAAAGAATAATCAACTTCAGCTCTTTAGATCTCGACTAGTTTAAATTATTGTGTTACACAATGTGAACAAGTTGGTGTTGAAAGCATTGTCACGAGCACTGGTTCGAAAAATAAGTTTTTCTAACGATTGCATGAGCATTTTGTATTGATATCAAATTATTCTTCCATCAATGACTACATTCAGTATCACAGTATGGACACTGATATTTTCTGAGAATTTCTTTTGTACTGACTGCTGTCATCAACTGTCCCTCAAAATGCAGTTGATGTCTGACTGACTTCATGATCTTTGTGTCCTCAGGTAATTCATCTCCTGTTTTATCAGTGAGCTTCCTACCATCAAAAGGGGCTGTTCACTGATTAGACACAATGTCCAGCACCATTCACGTCTGCTCAAATACTCAGGAAGACATTGATGATATTCAGGCTTGGGCTGACAAGTAGCAATTACCATTGTGCCAGGCAATGACCCAACAAGGAAGAAACTAACTATTGCCCTTTGATATTCACTGATATTACCATTGCTGAATCTTGTACTATTGATGTCCTGGAGGTTACTGTTCATTCAGTTGGCTGGCCAGCTGATTTACAATGTAACCTGATGCAAAGAGCACAGATTAAATTCTCACACTAGCTAAAGTGACTGCAAACATATCATTATTTCTCAACCTTGCCCCTCACATGAGGTTTGTAGATTCTCAGGTTAACCCGAGCAGCTTTATGGTCCTCTCGAACTGTAGTGATTTTTCCTTTATCTGAGGTTCCCATTGATGAAAAACTGAACTAGTTTAGTCATGTGAATACTGTGGCTGCAGAAGCAAGTCAGAGGCAAGTACACCTGCAGCAAGTAAATCATCTGACTCCCCAAACCCAGTACACTATCTTGAAGCTGGAAATCAAGAGTGTTATGAAGGTGTCAGGGGGGTACTGTACCCTTAAGAAACTTAAAAGCTCACAGAACTACCTGACAGCACTAAGTATTCTGAACAAGATACAACGTAAACTTTTCATCCAGCAGCTAGTGTAGCTGGTTGCCTGGAGTCAAAAAAAAAACAAATTTGAATTTGGCCAATCAGTTTAAATTATATCCCGAAAAATACCAAACTCCAATCAAGTTTGATTTTGGAATATTGACAGTAATAAAAGCCAATGACACCATCTGATGCTTTGGGGTATAAGACTGGGGAAAATTTAACATTTGAGGGAGAACTGCCAAGCCACCAACACACGCAGACTGCCCGGAGAATAGCTCACTTAAAGGTACCTTTATCCATCAATGACTTGTGAAACAGAATTCACTAAGAAGAAGAAAAGAAGACAGAGGAAGATACAAAGAAAAGATTTGACAGCTGGCTGGTTTCAAAATATGAATTTTTGGTAAATCTTAATCAGGGGTTTTATCAGACTAGTATTGTAGAAGAGAAAGTAAAAGAGAGAAAGGAGTGGTAAATAGTTGTGAGTTAATCATTCTCTGTTATACTTTATTTATTCTCTAATTACTTTAATTATTTAATTACTTTAATTAATCTCTGTTATATTTTAAGAAATAAAGTTGTTAATTTTTATTTTAAATCGTGACCTTTCGGATTGTTCTTGGCCTCCCAAACTTTCACAGATTACTGCATGAGATAAATCTTTTCTGTGTTACTGGGTTAAATTAAGCAGGGGTGTTTACTCTGTGTTATAAGAAGAGTATGATGAGATATTTCCCTCTTGCCTGGATGAGTGCAGCTCCAATAACACTAAAGTGGTCAACTCTATCCAGGGCAGAGCAGCCTGTGAGTTGATACCATCTACTGAAATACTAACTCGCTTCACATTGATACACAACAGCAGCAGTACGCACCATTTACAAGATGTCATATGTTCACTGGTGGTCCTTTGGCAGCTCTTTCCAAACCCACCACCACCACTGTCGAGAAGAATAAGAATAGCATATACAAGGAACAGCACCATATCCTCCTGGAAGTCATTCAACACCATGACTTGGAAATACATCACTGTCCTTTCACTGTCATTGGGTTAGACTTCCAGAACTCCCCAATAGCATTGTTGGTGTATATCCATCAAAGAGACTACAGCAATTGAAGAAGACATCCCACCTTCTCAAGACAACTGGGGATCAGCAATAAATGCTGACCCAGCCAACGATACCCACATCTCCGAAATTAATAAAATAAACTAGTTCTGATGCTTGTTTATTTGAGTTCTGCTCTCCTTCCACTTTTGTTGCTTCTCAGCAAACTTTATACAATCAGTTTCTGACTGCATTGTGGCCTCCATGGTGGTTGATACACTTTTCCCACAAATTGATATCAGTTTGTTTCCTTTTCAATGAGGCATTCATCTTTGCATTCCTCAGAGGATGTTAGTTCTGGAAACCTTCCACCTCAAACATGCAATGTTGGCATCAAGCATCCCCATTGTACAGTTGGTATAGTTTAATAGTTGGTCCAGTTCAATGCCACAGTCCAAGTATAGCACATTCTGCTGAACCCCAACCATATTCAAAACATTCCTTCTTGCCTTCCCATTTCCTCCATCTGTCTTGCTTTTACCTTGATGTGGAGTGTCAGCATTGGACTGGGGTGGACAAAGTTAAAAATAACATAATAGCAAATTATAGTCCAACAGGTTTAATTGAAAATATTAGCTTTCGGAGCACTGCTCCTTCGTTCGGTAGCTAGTGTCAGACTAGCTACCTGACGAAGGAGCAGCGCTCCGAAAGCATGTACTTCCAAATAAACCTATTGGACTATAACCTATTATGTGATTTTTAAGTTTGCTTTTACCTTTGAGTGAGAGTGCACAAGGGTGAGCAATCCAAACTACAGCAACATGTCCACAAGAAACTCAATTAACAATGTCCAAATGTTTATAGTTTGTGAAAAGAGAAATCTTTACCCCAAAAATCTTGACTTGATCCCAGAAATAAATGTTCACCCATCTCTGCTGAACAGATAAAGACCTTAATTTACAGCTACAACAGATGGAAGGTCTAGCAACCCTGTTTCAGGTACCAGGCATACTTTTGCAACGTTAGGATGCGGTTCCTTCTCTCAAGGAAGTTTTTTGAACTTCGCACTTCTTCAATAATGAGAAAACTGAGATTTGCCCAAGGGGTGTGCAGAGACGCTTCACAAGACTGATATTAGGAATGGCAGGACTGTTCTATCAGGACAGATTAGTTCGACTGGGCTTGTGTTCACCACAGTTTGTAAGAATGAGAGAGGATCTGATTGAAATGTCTAAAATGATAACGGTTGAGATGCAGGGATGATGCTTTCCTGGTAAAGGAGTCCAGATAAGGCTCAGTATGCAGATCAGACTGAGCAGAGGAATATTTCTTCATTCAGAGGGCAGTCAATCTATGTAGTTCACTCCACAGAGTGCTGTGGAGGCTGGGTCACTGAGTGTATTCAAGAAAGCGATGGATAATTTTTTTTGTATGTTAAATGGCACCAAGTGGTATGGAGAGGAAATGAGAATATGACATTGGGATGGAGGGTCAGCTATGATCTTACTGAATGACTTACGCCTGTTCCTTGTTTCAATATTTTCATGACTCTGACCTTCACTAACATCCTCAATGAGTGACAGGGAGGATGTGGTCTATATTGTGTTTTTCCTAAAACGAGTTCATGAGGCCATGTTGTTTCATCAAAATTCTCACGCATAGTATTTTAAAAGGCAAATTTTGATGATCTACCACAAATCTAATTCAGGTGGTTTTGGCATCTGCATCAAAGTACTGCGCTGTCATCTGCTCTCAACAGGCTGTGTGAGAAAACCTCCTGAGTCACATGAAAGCCAAGGTTTCCATGTTCACTGACCTGCATTGGCTGCAAAAAGACAACACCTCATTTTAATTTCTCATCCTTTCTTTCACATTCTTCCATGGTCTTACCCCTCCCGATCTCAGTAACCTCTTGCAGTCCCACATTTTCCAGTGTCCCTGAACCCTGAATTTTATGCATCCCAAATTTTAATTTCTGCAGTATTGGCAGCTGTGTCTTCATTTGCCTGGGGCGTCACCTCAAGAATTCCTTCCAAAAACTATTCCCATTTTAGCAGAAAACTATCTTAAAAATCTCCCTCTTCACTTGCTTTTGATCACATGTCCCAATATCTCCCTTAATGACTCTGTGATAATTACCCCTGTGAAGCTTGATGGGATGTTTTCGATATTAAAGATGCCATAGAAATGCAAGTTGATGTTGTTCAATGAAGGCTGGAAAATCTCTGAGTAGAAAGTGTCAATTTTCCAGTTGACTAGGATGATTTGTGTTGAACACTATATTGTCTCATTCATGATACAGCTACAAGCACTGAAAAGAGAAAGCTGAACAGTCTTGATCTCAGACCCCATTGCTGTCAGCTGCTGAGTCACTTTGCCACCATCCTTCTGAGACTTTGTGGCAGACAAAATAAACAAAATGAACCCTACTTTACAAAGTTAGAACAGTGGGACAATTGACTATATACATAGTCGATATAATGCAAACACACAACTTAAGTTCGAACATCCAGAACTAGTATGGGCCAAATATGGACAGCGTAGAAGTTTCTCAAGTGGTTAAGTAGCTCCCTGAAAATAGCCATACAAGTAGGTAGGGTGTTAAAGAAGACGTTTGGCATACTTGCCTTTATTGATCAGGGAATTGAGTACTCGAGTCAGGATGTCATGTTGCAGCTGTATGTTCAATTCTCGTCGCCACATTGCAGGAAGGATGTGGAGTCTTTGAAAAGAATGCAGAAGAGGTTTAGCAGGATGCCTGGATTAGAGGGTATGAACGATAAGAAGAAACTAGACAAGTTTGGGTTGTTTTCTCTGGAGCAGCAGAGGCTGAGGGGAGACTTGATAGAAATCGATAAAATGATGAGTTGACAGTTAGAATCTTTTTTTCAAGAATTGAAATGTCTGAAACTAGAGGGCATGCATTTAAGGTGAGAGGGCGAAAGTTCAAAGCAGATGTGAGGGGCAAGTTTTTTTACACAGAGAGATAAGAATGTGGAATGTGCTGCCACCATGGGTGGTGGTGGAGATCGATATGATAGAGGCCTTTAACAGACTTTTAAATAATCACATGAATATGCATGAAATGGGCAGGCAGAAGGGAGGAGTTTAATTTGGCATCATGTTTGGCACAACATTGTTCCTCTGTTCTGTCTCATGAAATATAGAAAATTGCAAGTGTAGTCAAGACAAAATCCCCAAATTTTTCAACAATATTTCAGACATGAGCAACATTGGGGGTCATCAAATCTTATTAAAACTCTTCTTCTTTAAGAGACATTCCACCTCTTCATTTTCAAAGATTGAGCTTTGAAATTTCCTTACAAACTGCTCCATCATGGACTGCCTCAATGAGAATGCATGCCATGTCTCTTCCTTAGACACTGGGCTTCACTGGATTCGAGAGCTGCACGTCAGCACTTAATCATTGATGACACTGAAGAAAGGGATTATGTTTCCAAGTCAGGATGATATGTAGCTTTGTGGGGAACTTGCATCTGCTGTCCTTGACCTTATGGGAGATGGGGGTCATGGGTTTGGGGGATGCTGGTGAAGGTACCTGGCTGAGTTGCTGCAGCAAATTTTGGAATGGCTTGCTCTGGCTGTTACATTATATGCAAAAATCATAGAGTCCCTACAGTAAAGATAAAGGCCATTTGGTCCATCAAATCTACACCAACCTTCAAGAGCATCCCCCAGACTCTCGTGCCCCACTTACATCCCCATAAACCCATTATCAAACCCAATGAATTTAGTGGTTTGGATCAGAAATTGGTGAGCTGAAAGGAGACAGAGGGTAGTGGTTGATGTGAAATATTCGTCCTAGAGTTTAGTTACTAGTGTGGTACCGCAAGTGTCTGTTTTGGGTCCATTGTTCTTTGTCATTTTTATAAATGACTTGGATGAGGACATAGAAGGTTGGGTTAGTAAATTTGCAGATGACACTAAGATCGGTAAAGTTGTGGATAGTGGTGAAGAGCTGGGTTGGGAAGTGGCAAATTTAGATTAGATTAGATTACTTACAGTGTGGAAACAGGCCCTTCAGCCCAACAAGTCCACACCGACCCGCCGAAGCGCAACCCACCCAGACCCATTCCCCTACCCCTAACACTACGGGCAATTTAGCATGGCCAATTCACCTAACCTGCACGTTTTTGGACTGTGGGAGGAAACCGGAGCACCCGGAGGAAACCCACGCAGACACGGGGAGAATGTGCAAACTCCACACAGTCAGTCACCTGAGGCTGGAAAATGGAGTTTAATACAGAAAAGTATGAGGTGATTCACTTTGGAAGGAGTAACAGGAATGCAGAGTACTGGGCTAAGGGTAAGATTCTTGGCAGTGTAGATGAGCAGAGAGATCTCGGTGTCCAAGTACCTAGATCCTTGAAAGTTGCCACCCAGCTCAATCGGGTTGTAAAGAAGGCAAACAGTGTGTTAGCTTGTATTGGTCAAGGGATTGAGTTTCAGAACTATGAGATCGTGCTGCATCTGTACAAAACTCTGGTATGACCACATTTAGAGTATTGTGTATAGTTCTGTCACCACATTATAGGAAGGATGTGGGAAGGGAAGCTTTGGAAAGGGTTCAGAGAAGATTTACTAGGATGTTGCCTGGTATGGAGGGAGGGTCTTATGAGGAAAGGCTGAGGGACTTGAGGCTGTTTTCATTCAAGAGAAGACAGTTGAGAGGTGACTTAATTGAGACATATAAGATAATCGGAGGGTTAGGTAGGTTGGACAGTGACAGCCTTTTTCCTTGGATAGTGATGGTGAGCACAAAGGGACAGAGCTTTAAAATGAAGGGTGATAGATTTAGGACAGATGTCAGAAGTAGTTTCTTTACTCAGAGTAGTAGGGGCATGGAACACTCCCTGCAACAGTGGTAGACTCGCCAACTTTAAGGGCATTTAAATGGTCATTGGATAGGCATATGGGCAAGAATGGAATAGTGTAGGTTAGATGGGCCTCAGATTGGTTCCACAGGTCAGTCCACCTGTGGACTGACTATAGCCCAGGAACAGGCCCTTCAGCCCTTCAAGCCTGAGCCGATCCAAATCTACTGTCTAAACCTGTCGGTCAATTCCTAAGCATTTGTATCCCTCTGCTCCCCACCTACTCATGCATCTGTCCAGATGCATCTTAAATGAATCTCCCGTGCCTGCCTCTACCACCTCTGCTGGCAATGCGTTCTAAATGCCCACCACCCTGTGTGTGAAGTATTTGCCGCGTGTATCCCCCCTTAAACTTTCCACATCTCACCTTGAAAGCATGACCTCTGGTTATTGAATCCTTCACCCTGGGAAAAAGCTCGTCTCTATCCACCCTGTCTATATCCTTCATAATTTTGTAAACCTCAATCAGGTCCCCCCTCAATCTCCTTTTTTCCAGTGAAAATAAACCTAACCTACTCAACCTCTCTTCATAGCTAGCACCTTCCATACCAGGCAACATCCTCGTAAAACCTTCTCTGCACCCTCTCCAAAGCGTCCACATCCTTTGGGTAATGTGGTGACCAGAACTTACACAATATTCTAAATGCAGACGAACCAATGTCTTGTACAATTTTAACATGACTTTCCAGCTCTTATACTCAATACCCGTTCCAATGAAGGCAAGCATACCATATTCTTGACTACTCTATCCAACTGTGCAGCAACCTTCAGGGTACAATGGACCTGCACTCCCAGATCTCTCTGCCCATCAACTTTTCCCAAGGCTCTTCCGTTCATTGTATAATTCACTCTAGAATTAGACTTGCCAAAATGCATCACCTCACATTTGTCTGGATTGAAAGCCATCTGCCACTTTACCGCCCAACTCTCCAGTCTATCTATATTCTCCTGTATTCTCTGACAGTGCCTTATGCTTTCTGCTACTCCACTAATCTTTTTGTCATCTGCAAACTTGCTGATCATACCAACAGTGCCCTCTTCTAGATCATTAATGTATATTACAAGCAACAGTGGCCCCCAACACTGACCTTTGTGGAACACCACTGGTCACCTTTCTCCATTTCGAGAAACTCCCTTCAACTACTATTCTCTGTCTCCTGTTGCTCAACTAGTTCTTTATCCACCTAGCTAGAACACCCTGCACACCATGTGACTTCACTTTCTCCATTAGTCTACAATGGGGAACCTTATCAAACACTTTACTAAAGTCCATGTATATGACCTCAACAGCCTTCTTTCATCTAACAACTTGGTCACTTTCTCAAAGAACTCTACTAAGTTGGTAAGGCACAATCTCCCCTGCACAAAACCATGTTGCCTATCACTGATAAGCTCATTCTTTTCTAACTATAAATAGATCCTATCTCTTAGTACCCTCTCCAGCAACTTCCCCACCACTGACGTCAGGCCCACTGGTCTAAAGTTACCCAGAATATCCCTACTACCCTTCTTGTACAGGGGCACAACATAAGCTACCCTCCAGTTCTCCGGCACGTCACCTGTATTTAAGGATGCCACAAAGAAATCTGTCATGGCCCCAGCTATTTCCGCTCTCGCCTCCTTCAGCAACCTGGGATGGATCCCATCCGGTCCTGGGGATTTGTCCACCTTAATAACCTCTAGCATACCCAACACATCTTCCCTACTTATGCCAATGTGATCCAGACTAATCAAACTTCTATCTCTAATCTCAAGATTCATCATGTTCCTCTCCTCAGTGAACACTGATGCAAAGTAATCATTCAGAATCTCACCCATTCTCTCAGGTTCGGCACACAGCCTTCCTTCATTTTCTTTTAGTGGACTAATCCTTTCTCTAGTTACCCGCTTGCTTCTTACATAAGGATAAAATGTTTTGGGATTCTCCTTAATTCTGCTTGCTAAAGCTATTTCATGACCCCTTTCCGCCCGCTTGATTCCTTGTTTAAGACTTGTCCTACTCTTCCGATATTCCTCCAGGGCCCATACTGTTCTTTTAGATTAGATTACATTACAGTATGGAAACAGGCCCTTCGGCCCAACAAGTCCACACCGACCCGCCGAAGCGAAACCCACCCATACCCCTACATTTACCCCTTACCTAACACTACGGGCAATTTAGCATGGCCAATTCACCTGACCCTGCACATCTTTTTGGACTGTGGGAGGAAACCGGAGCACCCGGAGGAAACCCACGCAGACACGGGGAGAACGTGCAAACTCCACACAGTCAGTCGCCTGAGGCGGGAATTGAACCCGGGTCTCAGGCGCTGTGAGGCAGCAGTGCTAACCACTGTGCCACCGTGCTGCCTTTTCCTCTTGGCTAGTCGTACAATTTCTGCTGTCATCCACAGTTCACGAATCTTGCCCTTCCTATCCTTTGCCTTCAACGGGACATGCCTATCCTGCACTACCGTTAACCTATCTTTGAAAGCCTCCCACATCTCAAATATGAACTTCCCTTCAAATAGCTGTGTCCAATCCACATTTCCCAGCTCCTGCCTAATTTTGACATAATTGACTTTGGCCCAGTATAGTACTCTTCCCTGAGGACCACTCTCTTCTTTATCTACGAGTATTCTAAAACTTACAGAATTGTGGTCACTGTTCCCAAAGAAATCCCCCACCACAATTTCTACCACTTGTCCTGGCTCGTTCCCCAGTACCAGGTCCAATATGGCCCCTTCCCTCGTAAGACTATTGACATACTGCTCTAGAAAACTCTCCTGGATGCTTCGTACACATTCTACCCCATCTAGACCTTTGACGCTAAGTGTATCCCAGTCAATGTTGGGAAAATTAAAATCTCCCATCACCACTCCCCTATTGCCTCTATACCTATTCATAATCTGTTTACCTATTTGTTCTTCTACCTCACGCTCACTGTTGGGAGGTCTGTAAATCAGCCCCAACAATGTAACTGCACCTTTCTTATTTCTCATCTCCACCCATAATGCCTCACCACCCAAGACTGCCACAGTGTCCTCCTTTAGCACAGCCGTGATATCATCCCTGACCAGCAATGCAACTCCACCCCCACTTTTACTTCCCTCACTGTCCTGTCTGAAGCATCTATATCCTGGAACATTTAGTTGCCAATCATCATACCCTTCCTTCAAGTCTCTGTGACGGCAATAATGTCATACTCCCAGGCACCAATCCAACCCCTAAGTTCATCTGCCTTACACTCTATACTCCTTGCATTAAAGTAGATGCATTCAGGCCACCAGTTCTTTTGCGCTTACCTGCTCTCTGCCTATTCTTCCCTTTATTAATGTTATCTTCATAATTCTTACAGTCTACAGTCTCCACCTCGCTGCCTATTTGTTTTCTCTTCTGGTTCCCAGTCCCCTGCCATATTAGTTTAATGTTCTACGTTCGATGTAACCCTGCATTTACCATGGCTAATCCACCTCGCCTGCACATCCCTAGACTCTACAGGCAATTTTAGCCTGGCCAGTCCACCCATCCAAAAAAAAATTAGGAAAATCCCTTATGCATTTATTAAGGTCAGAGCCTAAATCATTCAGACAGGCATCGAGATTCTTGAAAGTTTGAAAGCATCACTGTCTCTCAGGGATTAGAGTAGTTGATAAGGTCTTCTTAAATTATATTTCAAAGAATTAGACGAGTTAATGAACTAAGGAATTGGCTAATCAATAGATTTGACAATGATTGACTTTACAGTGCCAAGAACACACACCAATTTGCAATGCCCAATGGCTAATTCTGTCCCAGTTATCCATTAACTGATAAGTAGAATCATGAATGGGAATTTTCTCTAAGTCAGTTTGGTTCCACTGATGCAACATCCTTGGAAATTTGGTCAAAAATCCACAGTTGTGTGCAAAGTTGCAGCAGTCAAACAAGACAAGCTGGGAGGACAAAGTTAAAAATCAGGTGGTTGATCAGGCGATGAAGGAGCAGCGCTCCGAAAGCTAGTGCTTCCAAATAAACCTGTTGGACTGTAATCTGTTGTTGTGTGATTTTTAACTTCGTACACCCCAGTCCAACACTGGCTCTTCCAAATCAAAGCTGGGAGGAGGCTATGATCGATGCAAAGTGTCAAGAGGCAATTCTCGCAAACCACTGTACAGGTTGAAATTATTTATTTGATTTTTGAGTCATCTCGTAACAAGAGAAATAACTCTCCTGCGAAATAGGGTGTAGGTTTTCTCGCTGAGCTGTACGTTTGATATCCATATGTTTCATTACCTGGCTAGGTAACATCATCAGTGGCGACCTCCGAGTGTTGTCTCCTGCTTCCTGTTTATATCTTTCTTCTGAATGGGGTTCCTGGGGTTTGTGGTGATGTCCCCAGGAACCCCATCCAGGAGAAAGATATAAATAGAAAGCAGGAGACAACAGCTTCGCTTCACTTGGAGGTCGCCACTGATGATGGTAACGAAACGTCTGGATATCAAACCTACAGCTCAGCGAGCAAACCTACACCCTAAATCTCAACCTGACCTACAAACCTTCACAAACCTTGCATCTCCTGAGAAAAGTCTGCATTTGATCCCCTTCATGTGATATCAAGAAATGACTGGAAGCACTGGATTCTCCAAAGATGATAGGCCCTGCAACAGTACTAAAAGCTTGAACTCGAGAACCTGCTGCGCCCCAAGACAAACCGTTCCAATATTGCAACAACATTGGTATCTCCCGAAGAAAATGGAAAATTGCCCAGCTATGTCCCATCCACAAAAAGTCGTACAAATCCAAAGTAGTCAATCATCATGCCATCAGTCTACCCTCGATCATCAGTAAAGTGGTTGAAAGGTGTTACCAAGGAGCACTTGCTAAGCAATAACCTGCTCACTGATGCTTAGTTTGGGTTCCACAAGATTCACTTTGTGTTTAAAACTTGGAAAAACGAGCTGAATTCCAGAGGTTTAGTGAGAGTGACTGTCCTTGACATCAAGGTTGCACTTAAAACACTATAGAATCAAGGAACCCCAGCAAAAAACAAGGCAATGCTGCTGGTTAGAAACACAAAGGATCATGGTTGTGGTCATTCGAGTTCAGTCATCTCTGCTACAGGACATCCCTGCAGGAATTCTTTGCGGTATTATCCGAGGCCCAACCATCTTCAGCTGCTTCCTCAATGACCATCCCTCTACCATAAGGTCTGAATTGGGATGTTCACCAGTGTTCCATTCATGGCTTCTCAGATACTGAAGCAATTCATTTCCAAATAACATCCAGGTTTGGTCTGACATTTATGACAAATAAGTGCCAGACAATGACCTTTTTCACCAAGACAGACTCAAGCCATTTCCCATTTAATAGCATTACCATGACTGAATGCCCCCCACCATGAACATCCTGGGGAGACTGAACTGGGCTTGCTATCTAAGTAGGAGGAGAAAGTGAGGACTGCAGCTGCTGGAGATCAGAGCTGAAAATGTGTTGCTGGAAAAGCGCAGCAGGTCAGGCAGCATCCAAGGAACAGGAGAATTGGCGTTTCGGGCATAAGCCCGAAGAAGGGCTTATGCCAGAAACGTCGATTCTCCTGTTCCTTGGATGCTGCCTGACCTGCTGCGCTTTTCCAGCAACACATTTTCATCAGTTGCTATCTAAGTACTGTAGCTGCAAAAGTAGATCAAAGGCTCTGAAACCTGCAGTGAAAAACTACGCTCCTGCACAGAAGGAATTCTGTGCACCACCTATAAGGTGCAGTTCAGGAAGGTGATGGAATACTTCGCAGTTGCTCCATCTGGGACAAGAAGTTTAGCACCATCTGGGACAAAACATCCTACTTGGTTGGCACTGCATCACCAAACATTCACTTGCTCCACTACTAATGCTCAGTAGAAGCAGTGTGTACTGTTCCAAGCGACACTCCAGAAATTCAACTCAGATTCTCAGACAGCACCTTCCAGACCCATCATCATGACCATCTGGAAAGACAAACACAGCAGATATGTGGAAAAAACCACTACCTGCAAGAAGGGAATTTCAAAGCACAAAGCTCATGATGTCCACACCCACAAATGTTTTTTAAATCATCAGATCATGTGTGGAAATGGCAATGCAGAAAAATACAGAATTTCTCTATCATTGCCAGTGAAGAGAGACGACAGTTGTTTGTTTTGTCAATCACATTGTGTCGTATTTTCTTTGTTTAAACATTTTCTTGGATAGGCTGAATAGCCTACTTCTATCATGCAAAGCTAGCCATGTTCAGTCTTTAGCACAGCTCCAGCTTCATGAAGTTGATAAGCGCAGAAATTTAGAACTGAATGACCATTGCAGTACTAAGGGAGCACTGCACTGTTGGGGATGCAGTCTTTGAGAAGCAGTGTGAAATCGGGGTTCCACCTGCCTGCCTTAGTACATGTAAAAAATTCCACACAACGCAGAGGAGTTATTCCCAGAGTCCTGGCCAATATTTACCTCTCGGTCAGTAACACAGAAGCATGTTATGAAGTGTTATGACACAGAGGCAAACCTTTTCTATTAATTAAACTAAATACCCAGAAAAACTCACCTTGCCTCTTAATCTGTTAAAATATGAGTGACAGAGAACTCCCAAATTCCACCATTTAAAGAAAATAACATCAATTTATTTTCTGATTCTAAAAGTGAACATTAAACAAAAACTATTCACAACTCTGAGCCCCCTTTCTCTTAACTGCTTACTATCTGCCTCCAACTCTATACCAATATGCTATATCAATAAGGTACTTATTAAAATTGCATCAGCTTAATTTCAAAACCATACAGCCGCTGTCTTGTTCTGTGTCTTCACTTTTCCAGCTGAGGATTTTCCTGGGTTGTCTTCTTTCTTTTAACTGCGAGTGTGTTTCACATGAAAAGGTACCTTTGATAGAGAGTCTTATAATTTCTCTGAGAGTAAGATGTTAGCTGTGCATGAATTTCTCTCTCTACGGCACTTGCTCTCTGACCAGGTGACATTTCTGGGAGCTCTCTCTGTGCAAATTGGCTGTGCTTTTTCTGATACTGCAAAAGTAACGCATTTTTTTCAAAATGGACTGCATTGACTGTGAAGCACTTGAATGTTTCTGAAAAGTATAATAGGAATGAAAGTATTTCCTTTTGAAATGCAGTATTATCGTATGCTTGTTTTGTCTCATGAAGAATGTTTGAGAGCAGCAACATGGCATTCAGCTGGACTCAACTGGTTGAGTTTCACAACTCAACCTTTTAGTCACAATCCACACACGCACCTAACCAATAAGATATTTTAATTGAAGCAAAAGAAACTGAATTCTTTGGACAATAGACCTCTCACTTGATAAATTATATTAATTAAAGCCAGTTCTCTTATTTTTACAATCTGAGGTAACACTTAGCAACTCAGTGCTCTCACACTTTGCATTCCCATTGAAGGTTGTTCAATGATAAAACAAATGTTTTACCAAGTAGAGGATATTAACTAATCTTGTGTCATTACTGTTCTTCATTACTGACTCACTCAGTTTCACTTCACTTTTGTTTTTCTTGAATCAAAAAGGTTTCAAGACAGAGGGAATTCACTCCATGAATATCTGTTGCTGATAACTCCAGTCATCTTTCACATTTTAACTCTTGTCAACTTTGTTACAAGTTTCTCAGTCATTGGAAAATTTGCCTGAACAAACCACTGTCTGAACAGGATTAAGTTACTCGTTTGTTGACTGTCTGAAGCCTATCAATAATTTCAGCAAGGGAATGACTGTTTGCCCTTCCCTGGTTGTTTATTACATTTTTATTGCAGCTTTTTAAAAGAAAAATCATTTTGGCAGTTTACAAACACTTAAGTTCTATGAGATATTCAATACTCAGAGAGGTTAGATATCTGAGCCATTTCTTTTAAGTGGTTGGCTTCAGGTGTTTTTATTGTTACAATTCACTGTTGTTTCAACTTGTTTCCTTTGAACGTTTGCCCTGCTTTTTGTGTGTCTAACATGGGAGCAATTCAAGCAGTGAATCTCTCAAGGCCCTTATGCCAAAGGTGCATCAGGCATTATCACCATTTTTGGATTTCTAAAATGATGAATTCTGGTTTCAGTTCTGTCAAGGTAACTTTCGAAAAGATCAGAAAGTCATTTGGAACAGTGACCAAAGAACATCATTTCCAAAAAAGCATTAATTCAGTTAAGTCCATTGCAGAATCATTTAACAGTGAGAATCATATTAACAGTTCATATGTTTATACTGTTGAGATTGTGACAGAAAACAGACTGTGACCACTAGTGTTGTTTTGACTTCAGTCTGAAGAATCAGGAGCACATTTCAGGACAATAATTAGCACTCGAGCACACGGGTTTTAGTTTGTAATGTCTTCAAGCTACAAGAGTTTGTTTAGAAGTTTGAACTAAATGGAGGTTTATCAGAAATGAATTGAAATTCAGGTCAACTGAATTGGAAAGAAGTCATAAAACTGTTTCAGCTGACCCAGATGGAGATCTGAAAAGTATCATTTAAATAAGAATTTAAAGAGTTGAGATAGGGGTGATATTTCTCTGAGTTTGAGTATCTATGCCAGGTTGAAGCTTTGTTTTGCTGATTGTGTTACAGTCTCTCTAAACAGTCTTCTTAATATAGCTTTGCTTATAAAATTAAACTTATGATTTATCAAGCCAGGTTTCACACTGGGATCTGACTTGTCCTGTATTAGTGTCAACAGTGATCATGACACACTTCAACCAAACTCGCTACCACAGCCACATTTGCTTCCTCAGTGCCTGCCTCCGTAACCAACTCATCCCACACGGACTCTGGACCACCTTTAAACCAGCAGAGTTCGGACCCAAACAGGACAAACAGTACAGACTACAGATTCAAAAACACCAGCAACAGTTCTCCTTCAAGATCCTCCGCTCCACACTTGCAGCAATGCGCCAGCACCAAACCTCTCTACAGTCAGCCCTGCCTCAGCTGAGGTCAACACTCTCTCAGAACTGCAAAGGACCCATTCTGTACTACATCCTCAGGAGAATCCATACTCTCAACAAACAGTATTTCAATTCCATCTCAAACATCAAAAACTGTAAGTACAACAAACTTTTATCTACCTACCTCCATAACCAGCGCTCCTCAAACATTCCAGAAGATTCCCCTGGCCTCGGAATCTACTCAGACGCCATTATCCATGCTGCTGATGCAGCTGCCACCCCCACGCTGATTGATGATGTCACATCCACCCCCATCATGGCCACTCCCACAACCACTTCCACCCCTCACAATTCCTCGTGCATCACACGTGACATCACTTCTGTCCTTCACATCATCGCTGATGCCACATGCTCAGTGATTTCCGCCACCCCTACTGCCGTGGTCACCACCACTTCCGCCCCCACCAGCGCCATTCACCTGCATTCTGCTAACATGGCCCCCACAGACCCCACTGTTACTATCCCCACCCCCCAGAACCCCGAGGGGAACACTACCCCTACTCATGACTTCACCCTCATTCCCCCCACCATCACACCCACTCCAGTTACAGGTTCCGCCCCCACTCCCAGCTCTACACCCACACCAGATCCCAGCTCCCAGCCCTGCCGAGTTTTCACCATCCCCCCAGACCTCCCCCTCACTGAGGACGAACAATCAGTCCTCAGCAAAGGACTCACCTTCATCCCCCTCCGTCCACGCATCAATGAATTTAATACACACCGTGACGTCGCCTCCGCCTCCGAGCTTACTTTCACAATCAGGACTCCCGCCCACCTTCCGAGGACCCCTGCACCCACCTCCAACACACTGCATCCACCTGGACACCCCGCGCTGGCCTATTACCTGCCCTTGACCTCTTCATTTCCAACTGCCGCCGGGACATTAACCGCCTCAACCTGTCTACCTCCCTCCCCCACTCCAACCTCTCACCCTCACAACACGCAGCCCTCCAATCCCTCTGCTCCAATCCCAACCTCACTATCAGTCCAGCAGATAAAGGGGGCGCAGTGGTAGTCTGGCGCACTGACCTCTACACCGCTGAAGCCAAACGCCAACTCGAGGACACCTCTTCCTACTGTCCCCTCGACCATGACCCCACCCCCCATCACCAAACCATCATCTCCCAGACCATACTGAACCTCATCACCTCAGGAGATCTCCCACCCACAGCTTCCAACCTCATAGTCTCGGAACCCCGCACTGCCCGGTTCTACCTCCTTCCCAAGATCCACAAGCCTGACCACCCTGGCCGACCCATTGTCTCAGCATGCTCCTGTCCCACTGAACTCATCTCTACCTACCTCGACACTGTCCTATTCCCCCCTAGTCCAGGAGCTCCCCACATACGTTCGAGACACCACCCATGCCCTCCACCTCCTCCAAGACTTCCGTTTCCCCGGCCCCCAACGCCTCATCTTCACCATGGATATCCAATCCCTCTACACCTCGATCCACCATGACCAGGGCCTCTATGCCCTCCGTTTTTTCCTCTCCAGACGTCCCCAACAGTACCCTTCCACCGACACTCTCATTCGTTTGGCCGAACTAGTCCTCACCCTTAACAATTTCTCCTTTGAATCTTCCCACTTCCTCCAGCCAAAGGGGTAGCCATGGGCACACGTATGGGCCCCAGCTATGCCTGTCTCTTTGTTGGCTACGTAGAGCAGTTGATCTTCCGTAATTACACCAGCACCACTCCCCACCTCTTCCTCCGCTACATTGATGACTGCATTGGCGCCACCTCGTGCTCCCGTGAGGAGGTTGAGCAATTCATCAACTTCACCAACACATTCCACCCTGACCTTAAATTTACCTGGACCATCTCTGACACCTCCCTCCCCTTCCTGGACCTCTCCATCTCCATTAATGACGACCGACTTGACATTGACATTTTTTACAAACCCACCGACTCCCGCAGCTACCTGGATTACACCTCTTCCCACCCTACCTCTTGCAAAAATGCCATCCCGTATTCCCAATTCCTCCGCCTTCACCGGATCTGCTCCCAGGAGGGCCAGTTCCGCCACAGAACACACCAGATGGCCTCCTTCTTTAGAGACAGCAATTTCCCTTCCCACGTGGTTAAAGATGCCCTCCAACGCATCTCGTCTACATCCCACACCTCCGCCCTCAGACCCCACCCCTCCAATCGTAACAAGGACCGAACGCCCCTGGTGCTCACCTTCCACCCTACCAACCTTCGCATAAACCAAATCATCCACTGACATTTCCGCCACCTCCAAACAGACCCCACCACCAGGAATATATTTCCCTCCCCACCCCTCTCCGCCTTCCGCAAAGACCGTTCCCTCTGTGACTACCTGGTCAGGTCCACGCCCCCCTACAACCCACCCTCTCATCCTGGCACTTTCCCCTGCCACCGCACCTGCGCCCACACCTCCTCCCTCACCTCTATCCAAGGCCCTAAAGGAGCCTTCCACATCCATCAATGTTTTACTTGCACATCCACTAATATCATTTATTGTATCCGTTGCTCCCGATGCAGTCTCCTCTACATTGGGGAGACTGGGCGCCTCCTAGCAGAGCGCTTTAGGGAACATCTCCGGGACACCCGCACCAATCAACCACACCGCCCCGTGGCCCAACATTTCAACTCCCCCTCCCACTCTGCCGAAGACATGGAGGTCCTGGGCCTCCTTCACCGCTGCTCCCTCACCACCAGACGCCTGGAGGAAGAACGCCTGGGCAGCACGGTGGCACAGTGGTTAGTACTGCTGCCTCACAGCGCCAGAGATCCGGGTTCAATTCCCGCCTCAGGCGACTGACTGTGTGGAGTTTGCACGTTCTCCCCGTGTCTGCGTGGGTTTCCTCTGGGTGCTCCGGTTTCCTCCCACAGTCCAAAGATGTGCGGGTCAGGTGAATTGGCCATGCTAGATTGCCCGTAGTGTTAGGTGAAGGGTTAAATGTAGGGGAATGGGTCTGGGTGGGTTGCGCTTCGGCGGGGCGGTGCAGACTTGTTGGGCCGAAGGGCCTGTTTCCACACTGTAAGTAATCTAATCTAATCTAAACGCCTCATCTTCCGCCTCGGAACACTTCAACCCCAGGGCATCAATGTGGACTTCAACAGTTTCCTCATTTCCCCTTCCCCCACCTCACCCTAATTCCAAACTTCCAGCTCAGCACTGTCCCCATGACTTGTCCGGACTTGTCCTACCTGCCTATCTCCTTTTCCACCTATCCACTCCACCCTCTCCTCCCTGACCTATCACCTTCATCCCCTCCCCCACTAACCCATTGTACTCAAGCTACTTTCTCCCCACCCCCACCCTCCTCTAGCTTATCTCTCCACACTCCAGGCTCACTGCCTTTATTCCTGATGAAGGGCTTTTGCCCGAAACGTCAATTTCGAAGCTCCTTGGATGCTGCCTGAACTGCTGTGCTCTTCCAGCACCACTAATCCAGAATCTGGTTTCCAGCATCTGCAGTCATTGTTTTTACCATCATGACACACTTGCCTTTTCAATTATTTGAAATCTTAAGCAATGTTAAACGAGTTTGGCTTGACCTTTCCACATTTTGTTTGAATCAACTCGGACTGCAAACTGAAGATATCTTTGAACTAAAGTGAATATTAACAGACTTGTAGAAGGATTTGAGAGAACAAATCTCACCTCTTCTGCCAGTAAGGTCTCATGTGAATTCTATTGGCCAACTTCCCAAACAGAACAGCTTGGAGTGAGCAGGGTATACTGAAAATATCGTATGACCCTGAAACTATCATTCAAGTTCGTAATATTCCAACAAAAGCATCATTTCAAGTTAGACTTCATCAACCTCTCCTGTCTTTCAACAGTTCAGCCTTCCTTTAAGAATCCTCAAATCCTATCTCTGACCAAGCTTATGACCACTATCCCAGTATCTATTGTTTCATAATCGAAACAAAACTTGTTCAATGAAATGCAAAAACTGGTCAACATACATGGTCAGTAAATATCAGAATAAATAATTAGCCCCTTTAATATGCCCAAAACATATCCATAAATATGTCCATGCACACTCACATGCATTCTTCATGAAACACAGGGAAGAAAATAATTATCTGCAGAGAAAGGTTTTCTGGCAGAAAAAGAAACACCTTAATGAAAGGCTTATTTTTGAAGCAAAAGGAAAAAGCACAGGATGCTCCACACTGTCTTGATCTGATGTTCTAGCATGTGTGATCAAGTACCAATCATGGATAGTTGACTCTGAAGTCTTGCAGGCATAGCTTGTTCAGGAAAGATTATCTTGATCTGTTTGTCAGTCACGCTTTCATCCTGAACAAAACAAGAGTCATAGAGTCATACCTCACAGAAACAGGTCCTTTGGCCAAACTCATCCAAATTGACTAGATTTCTTAAACAGAACTTTTCCCATTTGCTTGGATTTGTACCTGTCCAAGTATCCTTTAAATGTTATGATGGTACCCACCTCTGCCACTTCCTCTAGGAGATTGCTGCATATATGCACCACCCTCTGTGTGAAAAGATTGCTCCTCAGATCCCTCTCAGGTTAAACCTGTGCCTTCTTGTTTTGGACACACCTACCCTGGGGAAAAGTCCTTGGCTGTTCAACTTATCTACACCCTCATGATTTTATAAACCTCTATAATGTCAGCCCCAGCCTCCTGCTCCCCAACGAAAAAGTCCCAGCCTCTCCATCCTCTTCTAATCACTCAAACCCGCCAATCTCAATAATATCTTTGTCAATCTTTTCTGCACTTTTTCCAATTACTACCATGCTTCTGATAGCAGGGCAACCTGAGTAGTCCAAATGTAGCCTTACAAATATCTTGTACAGTTGCAACATGATGACCAAACGCCTGTATCTCAGTGCTTTGACCGATGAAGGCAAATATGCCGAATAGCCTTCTTGACCACCCTGTCTACTTGTGACACTATTTTAAAGGAATTATGTACCTGCGCCCCTTGGTCTCTCTCTCTGTTCAACAACACTCACTGGGGCCCTATCATTAACTGTGCAAGTTCCTTCCTGGTTTGTCTGACCAAAGTGAAACACCTTGGACTTATCTGTAATAAACTCTGCCTGCTGTTCCGAAGCCCACTGACCCAGTTCATTAAGATCCCATTGTACTCTGAGATAACCTTCTTCAATGTCCACTATACCACCACTTTTAGTGTCACCTTCAAACTTGCTAACTGTGCCTCCAATATTTCCATCCAAATTGTTTGTATAAATTACAACAGAGGATCCAGCACTGATCATTGCTGCACACCACTGGTCACAGGCATCTGAACAACAAACATCTACTGTCTAGTCAGTTGTATATCCAATTATGTAGCTCTCTGTGGATCCCATATGATCCCTTACGAATAAGTCTATTATGTGAAACCTTGTCGAAGGCCTTGCTAAAGCCCTTGTTTACCAATCTGCCTTCGTCTATCTCCTCGGTCACCTGTTCAACAAACTCAACCAAGTTTTTGAGACATGACTTCCCACACACAATGGTTTTCCAAATACATGTCGATCCTGTCTCTTAGAACCCTCTCCCAACAACTTATGTTTATTGTCCAGACCAGACCCTCTCAAAATATTTTAGAAAAGTAGTCTAGACCCTAACTTTTTCTTATTTTAAATGTAGCTGCGAAGTGTGTGTTCCAGATGTGAGGCAGTGGTCAGACTAAAAGAGATTAAGCAAAATACAATTTATTTCACCACGATAGTTAATATACAAACAAAAGAAACAGGAATTTAGAATAACTTAACTGCTGGAAAACATTAACAAATACTGATGGTGTGTGGCTAGAATGAGCTGCCAGAGGAAGTGGTGGAGGCTGGTACATCTGCAACATTTAAAAGGCATCTGGATGAGAACATGAACAGGAAGGTTTTAGAAGGATATGGACTAACTGCTGACAAATGGGACTAGATTAATTTAGGATATTTGGTCAGCAAGGACGAGTTGGACCGAAGGGTCTGTTTTCATGCTGTACATCTCTTTGACTCTAACAGATATAGTACCAATTACTAATTATCTGTTTCAATTTTGTAACATCCCATAAACACACATCTTGGGAGAAAGGTGAATTCAAACACAGATTCTTGCATGCAGTTCTCCAATCCAGGAGGAAACAACATCAAGAGAAAATTCAGAGAAAGTAGCAGCTGTGAATCATTTTTCCTGAAGCTTCCATCTCTTCTGGGACCCCAAGCAGCTTCTGACTGCTGCAGCTAACAAAAACTAGAAAGCCTGGTCTGTGAGAGCTGGCCCCTCCCCTTCCATTGTTACAACTTTGAAAAAAAATCCTCATTGCCTCCTAAATTGTTTACTTGGGCTGTCTCCAGTAGTCAGTTTGGCACCTTTGCCTTTATAATCGCTGTTTTAAAAAATCAGAACAAAATAACTTTTTTAAAGTGACAGCATCATCACATTACCCACCACTGACATGAGGCTCACCCATCTGCAGTTCCCTGGCTTTTCTTTGCAGCATTTCTGAAATAATGGCTCAATATTACTGGTCTCCAGTCTTCTGACACCTCACTCTTGACAGTCGATGATATAAATATCACTGATAGGAGCCTGGCAATTTCTTCCCTCGCTTTCCTAAAACATCCTCGGATGCACTTGATCAGGTCCTGGGGATTTATATGTATTAAGATCTCCAGCACCTCCTCTTCTGTAATGCAGATTCTTTTCAATACATGACTATTTATTTCCAAGTTGCCTAGTTTTGGCTTTTGTGACACCGAAAGGACTGTACCAATTTAAAGTCAAGCCATTTGGTATGAAAAATGCACCAGCAACATGTCAACAGCTGACCAATAAAGTTATTTCTAGATTACTCATTTGTGTGGTGTGCATCAACAACCTGGTGACTTTTATTCACATATGCAGCATCTGTCAGAATTTTTTGATCAACTTGGAAGGTGGGCTTAGTGATAAACTTGGCTGAGAATAAATTCGCAAAAATCCAAGTCACCTTCCTGGGTCATGTTTTACGACATGGACAGATGGCCCCGTAGAATGGGAAAACACAGGTTATCGGGGAGTTTCCCATCCTATCGATGAACAGTGCACGTTTCCTGGTTTTGATCGAAAGTTTGTACCAAATTTAGTAGTGTGGTTGCTCCACTGACTGACATATTGAAGAAGTGCAGAAAATCTCACTGTACAGAAGACTGTCAGAAGGCATTTAGAGAGCTTGAAAGCTGTGTTTACCATTACCTCAGTGTGAGCCACATCTTGTTACACAAAGCCATTCAAGATGGCTATTAGTATGAGTGACGTGAATGTTGGTGCTGTATTCCTACAAGAAGACAATGAGAAATTACAAAGACCTATTCTGGATTTTCTTCCAGAAACCTGAATGATCATCAACAGAAATATTCCACGATTGAAAAGGAAATCTTGAGCTTTGTGTTAGTGTTATAACATTTCAACATTTATCTTGTCAGTAATGTGTCTGAGACAATTATTAATACTAATCATCAGCCCTTAAAATTGTTGGAGAAATGGGTGGACTTCCTCTGGCAGCTCATTCATAAAAAAGTTGTCCCTTAGGTCCCTATTATATCTTTCCCCTCTCACCTTGAACCTATGTCCTCTAATTCTGGACACCCTCCGCCCCACGGAAAAGACTTTGTCTGTTTGTCCTATCCATCCCCTCATGATTTCATAAACCCCTATATGGTCACCCCTCAGCCTCTGCCACTCCAGGCAAAATAGCCCCTGCTTATTCAGCCTCTGTGGCTCAAACCTTCCAACCCTAGCAAATTCCTTGTAAATCTTTCTGAAACCTTTCAAGCTTCACAACACCCATTCTTTTGCAGGGAAACCAGAACTCAATGTAGTATTCCAAAAATGTCCAAATCAATATTCTGCACAGCCAAAACATGACCCCCCCAACTCCTATACTCAATGCACTGACCAATAATGGCAAACGCACCAAACACCTTTTTCACTATCCTGTCTCCCTGCAACTTCACTTTCAAGGAACTAGGAACCTGCATTCAAAGATCTATTTGTTTCGCAACAGTCCCCAGCATCTTTTCATTAAGTGTGTAAGTCCTGCCCTGATTTGCCATTCCAAAATGCATCACCTCACATTTATCTAAATTAAACTCTATTTGCTACTCCTTTGCCCATCTGATCAATATCTCGTATTTGAAAGTTATACCTGTGGCAGGATGAAAAAACATAGCTGCTGATGCATTGTTGAACTTTGGTGGTCGGATAAAACGGACTGAAATAGACCATAGGAGTGAATCTTTGCATGTTTAGTGTCAATGTACTGTATCTGTTTTGTGTATCAATAGCCTAAGACTAAGGATTTTTAAAAATGAAGGCATCTTTGTATATTGATGATTCATGTTTTTTTGGGGAGAGCTGTGACGATGCTAATGCTTTAAGAGAGGTTTTAAGGCAGAGAAGCGAGCAGTCTACCAGAACCACTAGAGTAAACAGCTTGGGTTTTTTTTAAGTTGGAACAATAGAAGCAGTCTGAATGGGTGTGGTCAAACTTGACACTTAACCAGGATCTTTAGTTCAGCTTTCAGCAATTGCTGTTTGGGTCTTGAACAAGTGGAAGCTGTTTTTTTCCCTCTCTTGGTTACAGCCAAAAGGTGGTGGTTCTCTGCCTTCTCCGGGAGTTACGTATGAGACGATCTGTGTTCTGAATTTGTCTTTGGCCAACTGTGTGTTTATCAGATGTTTCTATCTTGAAACAGTAAATTAGTGATAGTTACTGTTTCTATTATTCTGTTATTATTTACAGCAGAGTTAAGTTATTCCATTTCCTTCTTTCGTTTGTTCTGTTTTAACTGTAGTGGATGAATAAAGTATGGTTTTCTTCAAAACCATTAGTTTGACCAATCAAATTGCATCTGGAACACTAAACCTTACACTTACCTTTAAAATAAAGAAAAAGTTAAGATTGAGAAAATCTTATTATTTTGAGGGGGTTTTATCAGGTCCATAACACACTAACAGGAACATTCTGTCCCTGATTGACATTATTTTGCTTTTTAAAGCATCCTACTTGCCAGACATCCCTTTATCTGCAAACAGCCTCCACCAATAAACTTTTGGAAGTTCCGGCCTCACCCCATCAAAATGGGCTTTGTCCCAATTTCAAACTTTAACTTGTCGTCCAGCCTATCCTTTTGTGTAACTATTTTAAAACTAATGGAATTGTGTTCACTTTAGTTTTCAAAAATATGAGAGATCATCTGTAGCTTGTTCTTTGCTCACTTTCCTCCAAATTTGGTTGTCAGGTGTTCCTCCAGCTGAACCAAATAAATAAGGATCTCTTTTGGAATTCATCAGGCCGCTTAAGATGTGGCTGTGTCCATGCCTGTGAGACAAGAGGCCTCTGTTCAAGTCCTGCCTTCTCCAAAAGTGTGTAAGAACCTATTTCGACAGGCTGATTAATTTGGGGGCCCTCTTATGGTACAGTGGTTGCATCCCTACCCCTGAATCAAGAGACCCAGCTTCAAGTCCCACCTGCTCCAGATGTGAATAATAACATCTCTGAACAGTCTCGTTGGAAAATATAAAAATTGGAAAATTTAAACAGGCCATTCTGGGCTCTTGTGGTGGAGCGGTAGTGTTCTTGCCTTTGAGATCGAACTCGAAATTCACATTTCTTAGCAAATCGATAAGGAAATATCTTCAGCCGGTCACCGTTCAGAACAGGCCCAGGAGGGGCAAAGCAAGAAGTTATCCTGACTTGTGTGATTACAGGAAGCCTTGTTAAAAAAAATCCAATGCCCACAGTAATTTAGATCTGCAACCACTGTTCAATGGAAAGCATGTTCAAGGTATGATTCATTCTTGTAAATCCTGAAGCCAACTAGATTAATTATTGCTGAAAATCTGGAGACTTGAAGATGATTCTATCTTTGCTGCTCTGTGTTTGAGTGACCAGCATGAATACACAATGTCCTTTTCACACACCACCAGTACTTGGCGATATGACAGACATGTACTTGACAGACAAAACCAGTTTTTCTCACAGTAATCTGTTACTCATGCCTCAGACAGAAGTTTGTAGTTTCAGCACCACTTGATTTTATACAAAAAGGTTGACTGTGTAGACAGAGATGCTACCTTTCACAGGAGACATTCGATCAAAGACCTTTCTACTCTCTCAGGAATGATCTCAATCTACTGTTTTGAAAAAGAGTACTGTCTCAGGCTAATACTTATCCCTCAATTGGTTGTCATATATTGTACTATCCCATTATTGTCACAGGGAGAACACTTTCTTTCTGAGTAAAAATTATTGATTAGTTACAAATGTTGCAAATAAGGACATTATCTTTACAATGCGCATTAAATGCAGTAGAAATTACATTCAGATAATGCAAAAAAATATACTTAATGTGTCAGTTATATTTACTACATCAACAGCTATCATCAAACAATAACAAACATGCACAGTGAGTATGCAGGCAAGGTTGGAGTTCAAGTGCACCCATGCAATGTGAATCTTGAGATCACATGAGAAACAGCAATGTTTATCCTTTATGTACACTAATAATTTGGAAATACAGTTAACCATGTCTCAATTCCCAATCATGGGTAACATACTGAGCAGCGGTTTTATTGCAAGGGTTTTATGCATCACTATATTATTAGCCTGACCACTGATTTATGGTTCCAGATACATTTGAATTCTAATTTCATTCCATCGTCGTTTGAAATTTTTATTGGTGTTTCAGGGTCTCATTCATTCACTGTTTTTCACTGAAACTGTGTATCAGTCATTTTTATGATTATCTATCTCTCTATGTATTCAGTATGTCTCTCGTGGTCTAATTTGCCAAGGTGAACAATATGCTCCTTGAATAATACATTGCAAGCCCTACATTGTGTATCTGAAAGACAGGGAATACTGTTTGAATGGGGTTGGGCATAGTTTGAACCCATGTGAATCAAGATGTCAGTATTGATGCCCAGAAAGAGCTGGCTGGGTTCTTTACATGTTGCTCCCCTTTTCTGATGAAAATAGAAAAATTAGTAACAGAGGTAGGTCATTGGGTCCTTTGAGCTTGCTCATTAATTCATTAAGATCATTTGATTTGTTTTGATTTACTATTGTCACATGTACTAAGGTGTAGTCATGGAGTCAACGAGATATACAGCACGGAAACAGACCCTTGGGTCCAATTCGTCCCTGCCGACCAGATATCCCACCCCAATCTCGTCCCACCTGCCAGTACCTGACCCATATCCTTCCAAACCTTTCCTATTCATATACCCATCCAGATGCCTTGCAGATGGAGTTAACTAGTCTCACACCACTTCCCCATATGGCTTAACTCCCTTTTGGATCATAGCTCTTCCAACTCAGCCTTAAAATTAAGCAGTGATCTAGCTTCCCTTTCATTTTAGAACCGAGAATTCAGACCAATATCTGTTTACTGATCAATATCTTTCCTATCTGACTGATGTCTCTGCCAGTTCCCTTGTAGAAACAATTTCTCCTCTTCTGCAACTTCAAATACAGTTATGAGGCTCCATCTTTTCCCATTCATTCTGGCATTTCAGTCCAATGTGCCTACTTTGCCATGTTTCCAATGCAAGAGTCTCTTTTTTTAAGTTAGGAGAGCAAAAATGTACTCAGCACTTCAGGTGTAGTGACACCAATGCTCTGTATAGCTGTAACAATATTATTCCGCATTTATTTTTCATCGCATTTGCATGGAAAGCCAACATTCTACTTACTTTCCCAAGCAAACATTTAGAAATACATATGCAAGGACCCAAATCCTTCTGTGTTGTAATATTCTACTATCTTCTCCCATCTGAAGGTAGGCATGTCCCCAAACCATGCCCCACTTCTATGAGGCATGTGTAAGATAGTGCAAAAGAGGTCACTTTAAGCTGCAGTTGGTGCACGACTCATCAATTATTTGTCAAACGACAAGCGTAGCTTTCAGCCTTTGGGATTAACTATGCACACAGGAGACAGAAAGGAGCAACTTACATTTTAATGGTACCTATCAGCATTGCAGGACATTTGCAAAAAAATTCAACGATGCAGAAAAATATTGCAGTAAACTAATGCAGAGCAAAATCCCACAAACTCCAGTGAGACAATGAGAAAACTATTTTACTTTTCGCAATTTTGCTTCAGAGATGAATATATAACCTCAGGAGTGGTGGTAAGGGCCTCTGTCAAGAGGAACTGGAGTATGTAATTATCAGTTGAAAAAATTGAAAACTGGAAATTTTCTACAAAGGATGGACCTTCTGCTGAATGTTCAGAATTACCTCCATTGATTATTGCTTCACTTTTATTGACAAAAGGATTCCAAGTCTTAAAAGCAGCATGAGAATCAGGACATGATACTGAAAAGCCTTGAAAAACTTGGACTACTCAACCTGGGATGTAAATGAAAAGCAATGTGATGAAGAACCAAAACATGAACTATTAATCCGGTGAATCGTATCAGTAGAAATCATAACTGTGGAAACATAGAAACAGGGAGAGGTCCATGAGTCTGCTCCAGAGTTCACATAGCTTCTGATTGATCTCCTCTTCAGCTCACATTATCTGCCTTAACTGCATTCCTCTTAAAGCCTTTTGGATATATATTGGATCTCCAGACAAAGGTTTTTCAAGAGGCAGTTAGATATTGTGATGGGAGTGCTTGAATCCTTGCTGATTTTTCACAATTTTTATTTTTATTCTTTCATCACTTTCGAATTATGAGCTGAAAATGACTTGAGTACTTTAGGATAACTTGTGGTCAAAGGAAAATAACAGACCAAACAAGCTTTATTTGTTATGGAGGCTTGTAGCAGGCTGATTCTTGATTAAGAGGATTCCAGCAGGTGCAGCAATGCTGCAGAGCATTGTGTTTTCATCGATTATAAAAGTTGCTATTCACAAGGTCAACACTTGGGAATCGGTTCTGGCAAGGCCAGAAGAGGCCCTGTGTTCAAGCAGTTGTTTATTAGTAATTGAAGCCTCAGGAAGAGCTGATCAATCTATTAGGCAGAACCAAAATTCAAATTGTTTATTTGAACTGTGTTTTCTAATTGACCGATTTAGGCTGCTGCTGCTGAAGTTGCGTGAATTTGAAAGCTCCCTACTTAATCTGCTACACCAGATTCCAGAAGCCAGATTTACAAGGATGTTGCCAGAGTTGGAGGATTTGAGCTACAGGGAGAGGCTGAATAGGCTGAGGCTGTTTTCCTTGGAGCATCGGAGGCTGAGAGGTGACCTTATTGAGGTTTATGAAATCATGAAGGGCATGGATAGGGTAAAGAGACAAGGTCTTTCCCTGGACTGGGGGAGTCCAAAACTAGAGGGCTTGGGTTTAGGCTGAGAGGGGAAAAGTTTAAAAGGGACCAAAGAAGTAACTTTTTCACACAAAGGGTGGTGCATGTATGGAATGAGCTGCCAGAGGAAGTGGTGGAGGCTGGTACAATTACAGCATTTAAAAGCCATCTGAATGGGTATATGAATAGGAAGAGTTTTGAAGGATATATGCCAAGTGCTGGCAAATAGGACGAGATTAGGTCAAGATATCTGGTCCACATGGATGAGTTGGACCAAAGGGTGTGTTTTCGTGCTGTACATCTCTGTGACTCTGCAAGCCTGTCGAAAACTGAGTTAGAAATATCGCTGCCTTTCCCTGGGTAAACTGAGAAGAAGATTCGAGTTAATGTTTCAGAAAAAACAGCCAAAGTGTCCATAATTATGCCAGTGAAACAATGCATCATGAAAGACATTTAAATAATCTGCCTAGTTTCGCTCTTTTATTTTAACCTTAACTGTATTTGTCTGTGTTCTGCGTCAATCCTCAAAATATTATTTCATAAATACTTGAACCTTATGTTTGAGGTACAAAAGTAGTGTCTGAAATAATTATTTACAAGGTCTGTGTTTGGCTATTCAAAAACCTGTTAAGGAACAATTGGAGTGACTATTTTTCAGTCTCCGATGATTTACTTTCACTGTGTTGTGTTTGTTTGTATCCGTGTCATAACTTGAGTTCATATTTCTTATGTGAAAGGATGACTAATAAGAACTGAATGACTCCCTCACCTGTGAGGTCTCACTGTGGCTCACTGAGTAGCACTCCTGTCTCTGAGTCAGAAGGATAGTAGTTGCAGTGCTTTTCAATTATAATCCAAGCTGACAATATCAATTTCGTTTCCATTCAACTTAGTTTCACTCCATTGTCCAAATGGAAACTCATTTTGGCTACATTGCAAGTATTCATTTCCAGGAATGACATTGAGTCCATGTTAACAAATGGTGTCAGGACTGTATCCAGTCATCCTTATTTTTCATCCTTGATATGAATGGCAGTCACAGAACAATGACAATCATCCTGAAATAATGTTGAACCAGTACTCATGGCTTTCATGAGAATGAGAAGTAAACTGTAGAAACCCTAGGGAGAAGTTCATAAAATGACGCAAAGACAATTGTTTTTAGCAGTTGTTTGGTCTCACTGAACTTGAGTTGACCGAAAAAAGACATATTTGTCAAAGCTTTTCATCTTGCACTCATCAGGGTAGTTTGGAAGGAATTGGAAGCAACATTTATATGAGAGAATAGTGCAAATTGTTTGGCAAATGACT